>NC_081419.1:29219121-29520614 GCF_949786415.1 Peromyscus eremicus | reverse complement strand
AGCAACAGAAAAGTCATTAATACAGCTATCAAAATCAGAGAAAGTTCAGAATTAATTATGAGCTTCACTTTTAAATGCGTTAGATAAACTATACACAATTGATGGATAATATATGTACTTTTACTAAGCCTATTAAGAGTTTGACACCACCGAAAAACTGGGACCAAAAAATGAAAAACAAACAAACAAAAATTGTCCTTGTCCTCAAAAACAAGTTCTTGAAAAACAGCAATCATACATACAATAGAAGACTGAATCGTCTGGAAACTGTAGGGAAGTCTTGGGGGAGGATAAAGAGTCTGTCAGAGGGAGCTGGAGAGTTGAGGAGTTAAGAGCACAAGTCGCTCTTCCGGAGGACCCAGGTTCAACTCCCAGCACCCACATGACAGCTCATAACCATCTGTAACTTCAGTCCCAGTGAACCAACTCTTTCTTCGGCCCACATATATACGCAGACAAAACAGTCATACGCATAAAATAAATTTTTAAATCAAAAAAATTAAAACAACAACAAAAATCTGTCAAAGGTACCGAGTCAATGAAAAGCAAAGATCTACCAAATATTGGTACCAAACATTGGCATTGAGTCCTTTAAATCTTCCCAGCGCGGCCCCACCCCCGTCTTGACCCGCCCACCAGTTTATCCAATGGAACGCCGGCTCACCTTCTGGAGCCCGGAGAGCATCAGCTACTCGAAGATCGATCGACGGGCTGCATCGATGCGCTCGGAGGCAACGTCTCAGGCCTGGGCGTCCGCAGCGGCGCTGTCAGGACGGTGGCGGCCGCCATCTTGACAGTGGACGGGGCGAGGGCCTGGGCGCGGAGTCCCTCCGGTGACTGGTATGCATGCGAGTGTCCCGTGCACACTCAGGGGTGACCAGAACCCTGTTGTCGGTATCGCCCTTGTCGCCCCACCTCTGCCCTGGGCCTTCCCGCTGGCCCCGGCCGAGCCTGCGCTCGGCGCTCAGACGGTTCCCGGGGACGCGGGGCCCGAGGCCTGGCGACGGGGAGGGGCACGCTGACACCGCCTGGCCCGAGCTTCTGTCGGTACGGCGAGGTCTGGCACTAGCCTGTTTTGTTTTGCTCTCTCCCAGGGACTCTTTGCCAAAGGGAAGGATCTGCGTCCGGCCTCTGCTCTAGCCATGGCTCATGTAAGTCACTCTTCGGTAAACCAGGGTGTTTGGGAACTTGTTAGGAAATGGAGGGACGAATTTATGATGACGTTGGCGCAGTCTTCGCCTTTATGTGTCAGCCGTGTCGGGGAGCAGAGGGTGATAGGAAAGTAGTTTGACACAGACATTCTATAAATTCTCGTGCATTTGTTTCTCCGATTTCAGATTTTATAGACGTATAATTCAGTGCAAGCATCCTTTCAACAGTAAATTTGAAGTCATTTCAGTAAATGCTTAGAATATGTTGTAAAGCCCTTTACCAAAGACAAAAACAAACAACAAAAAACACCTTTGGTTAACCTGAAGTTTTGAAGTTATCAGTATAGGAAGTGGCCTTCCAGTTTCTACAAAAGTCCTTATTCACACTCACAGACGTGAGTGTAAGTGCCCAGGTACTAGACACATCCTACCTTAGTTCGTAGGTAAAGGGTATAAGAAATATATGAAGATTTTTATTAAAAGTAGCACATGATAGGGCCTGGAAAGAGGCCTAACCTGTTAGGAGCACAAGCTGCTCTTGCAGAGGACCCAGGCACAAGACAGGTCATAACCCTCTGAGACTCCAGTTCTGGAGGATTCAGTGCATTCTTCTGGCCTCATCAGACCCCAGGCACACATATGGTACACATACGCACATGCAGGCAAATACTTGTGCACACAAATTAAAATAAAAAAATTTTAAGTAGCACGTAATAGTTTTTTGAAAGCTTGGGGAAGGTATAGTGAGAGATCTGTGCGTAAGAGAAAATGGGAGTTTGTGGTCACCTAATGGAAAAAATGTTTACCTTGAGTTTTGAGAGATGAGTGGAACTTAGATCATCAAAGATTTGAATTAGAAAGTCAGGCATTATATACAAAAATCTTCCCTGTGCCTTTTAAATATTAGGGTATCATTTCTGCCTGCCTGAACATAAGATGTTCAAGGGTCATATGTAGGAGGTGAAGTTGGATTGGGAGATAGTGGAACATTAGGGAGTCTTAAGTGCTTTAGTCAGAAATTTAACTTCATTAGAGTTGTAATTTAACCAGGGCCGTAGTAGAAAAATTTAATGTGGCATTCCTGTTATTGCAAAGTGTTTGAAGATAGAGAGAAGTCTATGAGCCAAGTTTTAAGGTGAATTTTATATCAAGCCATAACCTGCCCTAAAGGGGTGTGTCATGAAAGAGGCCTATGGAACACTCAAAGGGGCGAAGTTAGTTGAAATAGAATAGAATGCTAATATTTGCACTGACTTTGTTTAAATGAATTCAGTAGGATGAATTTATTGGAAGATAAAAGTTCTTTGTTAGAAAGAAGTTTATATTAAACAAATTTAAATTCTGTTTGGATGTCAACCATGAGAATTTTGTGTTGGTTTATATATGTTGTAAATTCTTAGCAGATGTTAGTAGTGAAATATGCATATAAATATGTCTTTAACAATTTACTTAACATCTAGAGTTATAAAACTGCCCATAATTTAGCATCCAAACTTGCCACTCTTCTGGATATAACTACTTTATCCCTTTTTTCCTGAAAGTTATAAAGTTTTAATAGAATTTCCCAAGTCACATGATTCTCGGTGAAGAGACATCTGCTTCCCTGTGAAGTCAGAAGGTACTACAGCAATAGTCTGTACTCAGATTGCATCAGTCAGCTGAAGATGGCTGTAACTAACTGTAGACCTTTTCTTTCATGTGAGAAACATTGTTTGTCTAAGCTCTGAAATATAGACATTCATGACTCCGTATGGTAACTCAATTCCTGATGTTCCAGGCCAGGTGATGTCCATATTTTTTTAAATGCAAATAGCCAGCTAGCAAATATCTTAAGCTTTGTGGGCCATAGGCTAATGCTGATAATACAGTGTGAAAGCAGTCATATGCAATACTTAAGTGAATGACTGTATCTGTGTTACAATAAAACTTCATTTCCCAATAATCAGCTGTATTGGGAAATCATTTGGCAAGTTCTACATTGAACTATTCTAACCCAAGTATTCTGCTAAAAGTCTGTCCATGCTCATCTATTTACATATTCATCTATTTTAACTCAGTCTGGGAAGTAAACATAGTATCAGAAAATACACCATAAAGATATGCTAAAATTAAGGAAAGTGAACAAAGAAGAAGTAATAGCATGGGAAGTAATTAGCACAGTCTGCAGCAGTTAAAGAAGAAAAGGACTGGAAAGGAAGCATTAGGCTCCAAGGATACTTCTCAAGTCTCTGGTTTAAGGACAGCAGAATCTTACTAGTTGCTCTACACTAGTGGTATTAAATAAGGTGGCATTTATAGATTCACTTTGTGATCTTTATTGGAAAAAAACATGCACTTTTATCCCAAAGCAACATACTGTTTGTTCAGATGTTTGTGTTGTGGTCTAAGGGGAATCTGAAGAACAGAGTTTATTTGGGAGTGAGTGATTACAGGAAGCATGGCAAGACAAGTAGGGTTGGAGGCAACCGGGGGGGGGGGGGGGGGGGGGGGGGGCTGAGGGTCAAGGGTTTTCTAATTTAAAATACGAAAGGGTTGCATAATTTGTTGGATTGTTTTTGGCTCCAAGGATCAACACCAGGTAGCATCAGTCCAAAGGTGAATAGGCAGTTACTGGTTAGGCATCCTCTTAGAAATGTTTGATTTGCTTTGTTTCTACAGTGGCCTTTGTGCAAGGTTATGGTTTGGGTAGTCTTTCTGTGACAGTTCATTTATCAGTTAATAGTCTCGAAAACTTCCCTACTTCTTAGCATGCCCTCCTTGTTAGGGCTTGCCACACTTGTCCACTCCCTCCCACTCCCCCCTTTGATTCTGACAACTCTCATAGTGGGTTTGTTTTTTAATTGTAAGTACACATATTGTTTGCCACATAGTAGATATTCCACAGAGATAGTAGTGTGTGTTGTTTTTAAAAGATACAACGCAATGGGATGAATTAGCTTACTGCGTAAGCATGAGAACCTATATTTGAAATCGCACCCACATAAAAATCCAGGCATGGCTGCACATGCTTGTAACACTAGCACTGTGGGGAAGGTAGAGTCAAGAAGATCACTGGGACTTGACCACCACCACAGCAGCTCGAGGCTCAGTGAGAGACTGTCTCAAAGTAGTAAGGTGGAGACTGATAGACCAGGACTCCTGCCCTCCTCTAACCTTCTGAGTGTATACAAGCCAGGGGGAAGATGGGAATCAAGGGTTTTTTAATTTAAAATATGAGAGGTTGCGTAATTTATATCACACATACACCATATGTGTGTGCACACACAAAGATGAAACACATTATGAAGATTTGTCAGAATGTATTATTTGTCTCCAAAACTGTTCATTTCTGTTGTTACTAGGTGCTCTGTAACAGGGCCAGACTGGTTTCCTATCTCCCAGGATTCTGTTCCTTAGTGAAAAGAGTTGTCAAGCCAAAAGCCTTTTCAACTGCAGGGTCTTCAGGTTCTGATGAGCCTCATGTGGCCACTGCACCCCCAGATATATGTAAGTAAAAGACTGCTTTTATTATACTTGTAAAATCTTTTATGTTTCGCTAATAGTTTTTCTTGGAGTTTTATACATCTTGTTAAACTTTTGTTTGTTCCATTGAGAATAAAATACCATTCTACCTAGATATATCAGAAAGTTATACTATTACAAAAAATAAAATAAAACAATGTTCTTCATAGGAATATATCCCAGGAAACACATTGTAATTGTTATAAGTTAGAAGGAGAGGAGAGAGGGGTAACTGCGATCAGGATGTAAAATAAATGAAAAATTTTATTTAAAAAGAGCACATTTGATATACTTAATCTCCCAAACATCATAGTTTGGCAATACAGTATACTGTGTATTACCTATTCCTAAGTATCACATGACTAAGAACTGAAACTCACTGCCTAACTAAAAGAGAGATTACTGTATGACCTGTTACTACCCAAAGAAAATATCAAAATTCAGTATTCAGTGCATCTTGTTTTCTTACTGTCACAAAGCTAAAAAAAAGACCAACTTGAAAATCCAGTACTGTCTACACTTGATCCCAAATTTCTAAGTTTTTTTTTTTTTTAAGATTTTATTTTTATTTTATTTATGTGTATTTGGCATGTGAGTACAGGTATCCATGGAGACCAGTCAAGAGTGTTCAGTCCCTGGACCTGGAGTTCCAGGCAGCTGTGGGAGGCCTGCTTGAGTTCTGGGGAGCAGTGTGTACTCTCAGTCTGACTATCTCCCCAGTCTCACACTGATGTCTTCCTGTCCTCTGACATCCAGTCTTCCCTCAGCTGCTTCTGCCCTTTCTTGATCCTCTAGGTAGTTTGCTACTTAGGGTTCTTTGCTAATCTCTTCCCTGTAGCAAGCACTTTGTGTGTTTAGTATGGATTTGTTGAATAACTTACCTGGAATTGGTAGTGCTTCTTTTAATCTGTTATTTGCATCACTATCATACTAATCATTCTAAGGCGTTTTAATTATGTTCCTTTCTTGACAAATATTCTTTATTATTTCTCTCAGCAGCAGTTTCCAAATTACGAATCATTGTCCAAGGCTATTTAAAGAGGTTGGGTGGTGGTTAGAAAGGTTTGAGAAATTCTGCATTCTATACTTGAAAGTTTATAATGCCTGCCAAAATACCAAAGGCTTTTAGAAGCTTAACCTAATGTGTCCCAAAGGCATAACACATGGAATCTTGGTTCCTTCAAAAGCTTTACTACAATGTAAGTTTACCAGGACATTCAAAGCCCTACAGCTTCCCTGGATTCTGTTTCTGTTGTTTTTAACAGCTCACTTCCCATTTGTATCACATGAAGACTAACTGGATAGCCCCCTTTATTCCCTTCAGGCTCCCGGACAGTGTGGCCTGATGAAACTATGGGACCATTTGGCCCTCAGGATCAGAGATTCCAGCTTCCTGGGAATATGGGCTTTGACTGTCACCTCAATGGGACTGCTTCCCAGAAGAAAAGCCTGACCCATAAAACTTTGCCTGATGTTCTAGCAGAGCCTCTCTCAACTGAAAGACACGAGTTTGTGATAGCACAGTATGTGAATGAAGTTCAGGTTGGTTGGTAATATTGTTGCTCTTATTAATGCTGTGTTACTTTTCAATTACTGAGTACATTTTACTGAAAGGGTAACAAAAGAAAAGTCAATATATACAAAAGCAGCATAAACAGGCTTAAAAAAATATACTGGCACCATCCAGTTTACATGTTTAAATTGTAATCTCTATTAAAATACATTTTGGTAGCTACTTATTCTAAATATGACTGTTAAATTATTTTTCTGTATTGCTAAAGATTAAGGTTTCTTGTTTTTAATTCTAAAAATACTATTATAGGCAGTCATGATGTTATGTGGTACCTGTAATCCCAGTACTTTACCAGTAAAAGGAGGAAGAGCTCTAGGTTCAGGGCCAGCCTGACCTACATGAGTTCCAGGCCACCTGGGGCAGTTATAATTTGTTGATAGACTTAGTTCCCACTCACTTTATATTTCTCTAGCTCTTTAATAGCTTAAGAAATTTTTGAGATCTCTGAAGTTGTTCAGATGCAGTCAACTAGAAGGAAAGCAGTATAAATGTTAAATTTGTGGAGGGGAGAGAAGAAAAAACAATTTCTAAGGGATTAGGAGAGGGTTTTGTAATTTTTTCTTTTTCATGTGTGCTTATATGATGGGCCTGTGTGTATATGTGTGTACACATGTCCAAATGCATGTGCAGATGTGCTTGCACAAGAGTGGAGACCAAAGTTCATAGAGGGATGTCTTCCTTTGTTGCTTCTCCACCTTGTTTTTTGAGGCAGGGTCTGTCACTGGATCAGAGCTTCTTATTTTGGCAAGGCTGGCCAGCAAGGCCCTCAACACTAGGATACAGATGTGTGTGCCTCTGTGCCTAGCTTTTTAGGTGGGTGCTGGCAATCCAAACTCAGATCCCCATGCTTGCACGAGGATACCTCCTGAGCCCCCATGTTACAATTGTGAAACTGGAGTTGCACCATTATTCTTAGAAATAGAAGACTACATACATCTCAGAGTTTGAGTCATACTCCTAAGATGTGGCATTGCAGTATAGGAGTTAGAGGTCTTTTTGTTTGTTTTTTTTTGTGGTAGTGGTGACTTTTTGTTTGCTTTTAAAGATTTATTTTTAATTATGTGGTATATGTGTCTGTGTGTGGGTACGTGCACACGAGTGCAGGTGCCTATGAAGGCAAGAGGCATCAGATCCATTAGAGCTGGAGTTAGAGGTGTTGGGTGGGAGCTTCCTGAAGTGGATGTTAGGAACTGAACTCAGATCATCTGCAAGAGCAGTCATGCTCTTAACCATTGTGCCATCCTGACAGCCCCACATACACCAGTCTCTCCAAGTATGAGTTGTATTGGATAACAAGGCATTGGGACATCATTGACTTCCTGGATCTTTTTATATTAGATGATTTTTGCTCATTCTTCTCATGTCCTTGTTCTTCTGCTCCATACCAAATACTTGATCTTTCCCACAAATTCTGTTGTTCATCTTCTCATTTAAGTTCCTCTTTAGTCGCTAGCACATTAGCTTTAAGTCTCTGTAATTCCTAACTCGGTTTCATTTCTGACATTTGCCCACTGGGTATCTATTTGTATATCTAGTAGGTCCCAGATTTTATGTTTAATACTGAAGAGGTTCTTTTATCCCCTCAAAGATTGGCCTTATTGCTGTCTAATCAGTCAAATGAATAGTATAGCTATCTTTTCTCTGTCTTTAGATAAAAATTACAGGACCATCCTTGCCTGCCGTCACTAACATGTTCCCACAAATAGTTTCAAAATTACCTTTCTCTAATCTGTGAATTTGTTCCTAAGTTATTGTTGTCCTTTCAGCTCTGTCAGACTTCAAGAACTGTTTCTTTTACCTGCATTTTTAGGGACATTCTATTGTAGCATAACGGACTGGGGAAGAGACTACGTCCGGGTTCAGGGGTTGACGGGAGCACTTAGCTTGTGACTTTGAGGCTGTCACTTAACCTTTCCGAGCCTTTGTTTCCTTGTACGAAAGTGAAAGGAATAACAACAGTGATGGAATTGCATGCTTTTGCAGGCTTCCTGCACTTGGTGCATCGTTTTCCTGTGAATTCTTAACCTGTGTTCTACCTGTAAACACCCACATCAGCTTTTTCTGATCTCTCCTAGCAAAGTGGTTCACTCCCGAACTCCATCCCCCAAAGCTTTCTTCTCATTCTGTAGCAATTTCATGTTGAATTACAGTTTTTATAAATGCTGCTTTTCTTCTGCTAGATCTGATCTGTTTGAGCGTAAAAGCTGGATTTTTAAAAATACTTTATTTTTTTATACTGTATACTCCTCTCAAAGGGCCTAATATATTGCAAGCTGTGGCTAAATTTTAGAACTTTCAGAATTTATACTCATTTTAGTGTAAAAGCATTACCTTACTTTCCATTAGAATCATGTTTTAAAATTTGCTAACTTAAATTCTTTTTGTTTGTTTGCATTTTTTGGTTTGTTTTTCTGAGACAGGGTTTCTCTGTGTATCTTTGGAGCCTGTCCTGGAACTAGCTCTGTAGACCAGGCTGGCCTTGAACTCACAGAGATCGCCTGCCTCTGCCTCCCAAGCGCTGGGATTAAAGGCATGCACCACTACCGCCCAGCTCTAACTTAAATTCTTAACAAATGTGGCTTGATATTTGAACTCAAGTTTTTCCTTCCATCCTTGTTGTTCCCACAGAGTAGCGATGCACCTGTTGAACAAGATATTAACAGTGCAGAAACTTACTTTGAAAGTGCCAGAGTTGAGTGTGTAATCCAAACATGTCCAGAACTTCTGCAAAGAGGTATCATACTTTCTGCATTGAAACACAAAATGTGTATTAGATAATGTTATTAATGTCTGCATATGCTTAATGATGGACTCGTAGTACTTGTCAGGCTCTATGTGTTGATATTTATTATGTCTACTTGGAAATGATTACTTGTCTTCTGACATTGGAACTCATTTCAGTTACATAGGAATAGTAGGACTTACAGTAACTTTCCCCTAAGCGTCATATTTCTACTCTTGTGTAACTGTTGTAACTAATTTTTTTATAAGTTTATATATAATATGCAAAGAAGAGTGTTCAAGAAGTTTATGCAGTGAATTTGGATTATATTCATTTCCATTCCTCTCCATTCTGGAGGATCTCACCACTGCCTCCCTGAACTGTTCCCACCTCACCCAACTCCGTATCTTTCTCTTTTTAAAAATTAACTATGGAGTCCATTTGGTGCTGCCCGTTTACATCTGGGTAGGGACTGCTCACAAGAGCCTGGTCAGCCTACTAGGAGCCGCACAGTTAAAGAAAACTGATTCTCCTTTCCCCAGAGGCCATCAGCTGTACCATAGCTCCTCAGTTAAGGGTTGGGAACTTGTGAGCCTCTCTCTGCTGCTTGCTGGAATGTTAACTCTTCATCTTGTGCAGGACTTCTGCACAGCTGCTGGGAGTTCCTGAGTGCACAAGGTCCTGTCATGTCCGGAAGACACTGTTTCACTCCAGTCCTCCCTAAGTTCTGAGAGCTGGTGTGATACAGATGTCACATTTGTGGCTGTGTGCTCCACAGTCACTTATCCTCTGCACTTTGGCCAGCTGTCATTAAACTCTTAGTGATAAATGTATTTGAAAATCATATTAATAGTAAAAAGGTGTATTGTAGCTGAACCTTTAGAGTTGTTGGCAATGCTATTTCAGCTCACCCAACAAAACTGCATTCATCTGACTCTTCAGAGGTAGTATACACTTGAAAAACTGCCTTAGTATAAGCACAGTAATTTAACTGAATTTTCATCTGCCCGAGTAGTTATTTTTATGAACTAAAGCTCTTTGTGTAAACTAAGTGTTTTCTTCTTGGGGTTTATATTCTTATTTTTAGATTTTGAGTCACTTTTTCCAGAAGTGGCTAATAACAAACTGATGGTTCTGACTGTAACACAGAAAACAGAAAATGACATGACTGTGTGGAGTGAAGAGGTAGAACTTGAAAGAGAGATGCTCTTGGAGAAGGTAAGTCTTCCAGTTTCCTAATAACTTAATGCTGTCTTCTTTAAATGCCACTACAGCAGTTACAGCGACACATTATTATGAAAATCCCTCTTACTTTCTAAGAGACTGGACTGTGGTGGACTTCACAGCTGAGTTAATAGTACACATTGAGGTTACATTAGACTGACTTGTTATTGTGCTGGTTTTTCTAACCTGCCTTTAACAGAACAATGTAACACCAATCTTACTTGCCTTGGGTTTCCCATGTAATCAACTTTTACAACTTAAACTATTGCATAGCTGTAATCTTAAGTTGTGTACTGTTTCATGCCCATGACGCAGAATGATGAATGTGTGTATGTTTGTGTTGTGGTAACCATTTGTGGAAAGCAGCCAACAGGTTGGAAGCAACCTAACACAATAAATATCAGCCATAAATGGTGGAAACAGCAACGGATATTATTAAGTGAATGTTTGCTTTTCTGAGTGCTTCTGGGGCAGTTGGATTCAGTAAAACTGCATTAAAGATTTCTGTAAAGTATAGTTCTTCCCTATGTGATGCTTTTCTGTGCTGTTCCGTAAGTACAGAGCAAACACTTTTGTGATGGACACAGACAAGACAAGACAACGTTCAGTTCAGGCAGGCACAGGTTTAGATATATTGAGCAGATAGATTATTGATAAGCCAGAAACCATAAGCTGCAGGGAAACAAGTAGGGAATTCAAATCCAGGCTCACTCTCTGTTAAACTACCCCAAGAGGAAGTCTAATTTCTTTTCCTTAACTCAACACCAACTCATATTAGTGACTCTTGAGTTATCACTAGTGCATTTAAACAAGGCAACTACCACCATAAATTGTCTTTTCTGCCCTGTATTTGTTGTGTGAAATCTTTCAAGCACTGAAGGAATGGCGCCATTTTTCAAGGAGAAAAGGCTGCGTTCGGGGGCTGCAGGATGGCTCAGCAGTCAAGAGCACTTGCTGTTCTTCCAGAGGACCTGGGTTCGAGTCCTAGCACACACTTGGTGATTCACAGCTACTTGTAATTGTAGTTCCAGGGAATCCATTCCTCTCTTATGGTTTCTGTGAGCACCCGGGATGCATATGGTCCACAGACATACACGCAGGCAAAATAGCCATACACATGAAATAAGTAAATAGGTTTTTTTGTTGTTGGTGGTGGTGGTGGTGGTTCTTTCTCTCTTTTTTTTTTTTTTTTTCATTTGGTTTTTTGAGACTAGGTTTCTCTGTGAACAAACAGTCGTGGCTGTCCTAGAACTCACTCTATAGACCAGGCTGGCCTTGAACTCACGGAGATCCACCTGCCCTTGCCTCCTGAGTGCTGAGATTAAAGGCGTGCGCCACCACTGCCCATCATAAATATGTTTTTTAAGTGCTACTTTTCTTGGTATTATTGAAAATTTTAGTTCCATTTATTCCTTTTCTGAATTTCTCTAAATTTCTAATTTTTCTGAAATATGCTACTCTGTCCTCTCATATTTCCCCTACACTCTCAATAGCATAACAAGTAAATAATGAAAATCAGCTCAATCATCTCTAAGAAATCAAGAGCAATACTGAACAGTGTGACAGAATACAATACAGTATGCATCTCATCTTTTTCCTGCTTTTTTTTTTTTTGTTTTTTTTTTGTTTTTTTTTTTTGTTTTTTTTTTTTTGTTTTTTTTTTGGTTTTTTGAGAAAGGGTTTCTCTGAGTAGCTTTAGAGCCTTTCCTGGAACTCACTCTGTAGCCCAGACTGGCCTCGAACTCAGAGATCCGCCTGCCTCTGCCTCCCCAGTGCTAGGATTAAAGGCATGCGCCACCACTGCCCGGCTAGAGATAGGTTTTGACACTTCTCTATACCAGTATATGTAGATATATTTTATTTCTTATAACATCTGCATTGTATTATGAGTAAACTAAAAATTTTAAGTTATTTTAAAATTTCTTTTGTGATTTATAAATTGAAAACCCAACTTTGCTATACTGGCATACAGCTGTGAAAATCATTATTACATATATTTTATGAACACTAATCTCCATAAACTCCTAGATAGAAGATGGCTGAATTACTACCATTTTAAATTTTGATGCATGCTGATGATATGCCTGCCCAGAAATTATCTTAATACATATGCTGTGACCCTAGCTTACCTTATACCGTAGCATTCTGTTTTTCAATCAGATAAAAATTTCAGATAATTACTTATATACATATATATTTAATAATTTAAAACTGTTTAATAATTACCTTAAAATTGATATTGGATTATATAAATTTGTCTATAGGACAAGACAGTATTCTTCTCTATGATAGATTAAGAGTGTCTCATTTGAGTGCCTTAGGTCTCTCTAGTTGAAAAATCCCCTTACTGATTTCCATGTAAGACAATGTTAAACATTCTACTACTTTTTGGGGTTAGCCAGATGGTTCTCTTTATTTGTGATAATATAGTTTACATATTCAGCAGTATTTTATAGTAATAATGTGTTGCCTAAATGTACCACATAGAGCTTTCTGATACGTGCCATAGTGTTTTAACAGATGTGAGCATATTTGTTATATACTAATTAAAATGGAATTAAATAGAAGCATGTGATATTCAGGCTGGGTGTGATGGCCTATGCCTTTGATCCCAGCACTCAGGAGGCAGAGGCATGTGGCTTTCTGGGAGTTTGAGGCCAGCCTGGTCTATATAGTGAATTTCAGGCCTTATCTAAAAAGCAGGCATACTTTCAGATTTAAGAGAACTTAAGTAGACAATAGCATCTTCTTTACATATTAAAGGCTTAATAGGTTTATAGTTCTCATCACTTAGTGAGTGGCTCCAGAGCTCATTCTTACACATCACATTAGTAGTGCTGGTTGCTGATCATCTCAAGTGCTGGGAAAACGTAATGGAATTTAGCTACTATCACAAAAGCTACTACTTGGAAAAGTCAAGGACTTCTACAAAGGTCAAGCCATGGCTTAAGAAGTCTTGGTGATATTTTAGCTTTTATATATATATTAATATTAGTTGGTTCCTAAAATGATTTTCTTGTGTACTTCCAAGAACTCCTAACAGTATATTTATCTAAAATGCCTATCAAGCATCCAAGGCCATAGGAAACAACACCTGTCTTCTAGGTCAGGCAGATAGCTTTATTTCTTGTGCAATTTAGGGTGAGACCCTCCTTTCTTATGCAACCTTACTAACAGACCCCTAACTTCTTACCTAACTACTTCTAGGAATGTAGACTGAGCACATAGATCCCCTTTTTGATATACTAACTGGTCATTAGCACTCAGTTGACCTCCTCTTTTACCACTCCCATTTTGGATTGTAAAAGAAAGCCTGGTGGTCACTGCCTGAGGAAAATTCTTACCTGCCTTTATGACCCCGTAGAATTCAAGCCTGGTTACCTTGCTTGACCAGGGGATTGCTATTGCTTGGGTTTATAACTGGATTGCAGAGAGACTTAGAAAGAATGTGGAGAATTTAGAGACGGAGAAGGGAGAGGGATAAGGAGGATTTTGACCAGAGAGAACGTGTAGACGAGATGGAAGATGAGGAAGAGTCAGATGGGGAAGTACTAGCTGGGTAAGAATAAGATGAGAAGGACCTAGATGAGGCAGAATTAAGATGAGAGAATTAAGATAGAACTTAGAGGGAGCAGTAGATAAATATAGAGAGAAATCAGGCAAGAAAGGAGCTAGGCATGAGAACAGAACTGAAGCTGTGTAAATAGGATGTTATCCCAGAGGATATAGAGCTAGGTGTGCTGAGATTCTATTGCTCAAAAATAGTCCACGCCGTTCGTAGTTTCTCTCCTGAGCCCCTGGGATGTATGGTATTAAGGCTGGTCCTCCTAATATTATACAAGACTCAGGATTCTTGCCTGATTTGATATTGAGTTCAGTATAGTTCTTTCAGTTTCCTCTGACAAGTGTGGGCTTTGGCATGCAGCTGTGTTGAGAATTGTAGCTTACTCTCCATATCCTATCCTATTCTGATTTTTTTTCCAGCAGATGCCACTGTCTGCCTTAGGAGGAATTTGCTGGTGCTTGTAATAGTATAATCTTTTAGTTAACCTTTGTACATGCTTTATTGCATTATTTTGTTTTGTTCTTTTTAGTTTTTAAGTATGACTTTTTTCATTAAGTTGGAATATGATCTAATGACTATTGTTTTTAAGACTAACAAAGATTATGAAATATAACCGTACAAATGTTACGGTTGGATGTGGGTGATAATCTATAGACTACAGCATTATTTATTGTATGTCACCAGTGTACAGGTAGGTATGGAGAAGAAGGTTAGCTTGGGTGCTATGCCTCCATAGGAATCACTAAACTTCCCCCACCTCCACCCCGCCCCCCGACATAGGGTTTCTCTGTGTAGTTTTGGTGCCTGTCTTGGATCTCGCTCTGTAGACTAGGCTGGCCTCGAACTCACAGAGATCTGCCTGCCTCTGTCTTCTAAGTGCTGAGATTAAAGGCCTTTTCCACCACTGCCCAGCTAAACTTCATTTTAAAAAATGAAATGTAGTTCTGAAAAAAATAAGAAGTTGTGGCAAGTGAAATTTATAATTTATTTGAGCAAAGTGACTTCCAGGTGGCTTATCCCTGAGAAGAGTGAAGTTCAGAGACCTCCACCCTGCCATGTGCACAGGCAGCATTTATAGACCCAAGTAGACATGAAGTCCAGAAACACTGTTGGCTGTAGCTCGGAGTTTGCCTAACTGAGCATGGTGTGAACATTGGCAACCTGTGAGTAAGCAGTACTCAGCTTTGTGTTATAAAACATACTCCTTAGTTAGGCTGGGCCTATGCTCTAAGGTCACAGTATGTTATATTGAGAGTCAAAAAGGGAAAGCCGCTTCAGGCCCAGTTTCAGTTTCCTTATCTAACTGTCTTTCTTGGTCTCTAAAACAGATCAAGGGCTCTTGAAAGCTGAATGGAGGCTTTGGCAGTAGAGTTAGAGGGGCTGAAGAAAGTAGAAGAGCAAGGAGTAAACTTTTTTCCTTCTAGGGTTAGAACAGGGAGGACTTAATTTTCATGCTGGCTCAGGTCCACTAGGCCCCTTCTGATTGCTTGCTGTCAGTCTGCTGGTTGTTCTTGAAAACTGGCCTGTTAGACTCAGTCTGATCACTAATTCAGTCAGTGACAGTAGCATAAATAATTGCATTCTGGTGTGATCTGGTCTACCTCATTAGTACCAACATCGTGGTGCCTCCTCTATACTTTAACAAGTCCCAGACATGGTCATCTTCTTTATCCACTGATGATAAGAGCAGGACCTTAACTTTGATCACAAAGTATTTATATGCCTATGATAGAGCTTAGTGTATGTGAGCAGCACTTTCAAAGACTAATAGGAATTACTAATACTACAGAATAACAGTTATTGTCAACAAAGTTTAGTGAATATGGTCTCTTTCACAAATGGTTTTATACTCGGCTGTTTGTTTAAAGGAAGATTTTCTTTGGTGTGTGCTGCTTGCAAGCAGCATTGTCATTGCACAGTGGGGTTATTATTAAAGAAATGAAGGGCTAGTCTGCACTGTTTCTGGGCTACCTCCACAGTTGATTTCATCATCAAGACGGGTCTAACAGGTGAGTAGCATTCGGTCTGGATGCACTCAACCAAAAAACAGTCCACATCCCAGGCTGGCTGGCCAGATGCTGTGAGATTTATCACACTAATCAGAATGGCTTGTCATTTAAAACTTACAAATTATTTCATTACTTCGAGAATTTTCAGATTAGTATATATTTTGAGGGCAGTTGACCAAAACCATAAAAAAATAAATCCACAGATGGGAAACTTGTGTATTATAGGCATCTTGGGCAATCCACCTCAGCTATAAGCTCTGAGTTACACTGTTAAAACAACTATAGACATTAAGTAAATGAATGGATGTGGCTGTATCAGTGAGCAAGATTTACTCTAGGACTATACTTTGCTAGTGTTTGGTGCATAATATGTTCTTCATTTCTAAGTCCTGGACATTAGAGCCAGTGTTAGCTGAATGCCAGAAGTGCTGTGTCTCTTCACTCTTGGACCAGAAACCCGTGTAACCCCCACATATTACAAGTTTCACTGTTGGAGAATTTGCTAGGCCTGTTAGAATCTTTCCCCTTTCTTACTCAGCTCAGCATTTTTCTGAGCAACCAGGGTGAATTGCTGCATAGGTTACTCAGATCCTGCTTTGTGTCTGCCTCTTTGCAGTACTCTGCCAGACAAATTCCAAGGGTTTCAGTGATCCAGAATTCTTAATTTGCCTCCTCAACTCAGTGACACCATCCCTTTGTTTGGAATCCACTCTGTCCTAATTTACTTTTTGTTTCTGCAATTAACACCAAAATCAACGTGGGGAGACAAGAGTTTATCTGGTTAACATGTCCTTACCACATATGATCATTGAAGAAAGTCCAGGCAGGAACTCAAAGCAGGAACCTGGAGGCAGGAACTGTAGCAGGAGCCATGAAGAAACACTGCTTACTGGCTTGCTTCCCAAGTCTTGTTCAGCCTGCTTTCTTATACACCCAAGACCAACTGTTTAGGGATGACACCACTCATAATGGGCTGGATCCTCCCATATCTATCATTAATCAAGAAAATGCCCCACAAGCTTGCCTACAGGCTAATTTGATGGAGGCATTGCCTTAGTTGAGAATTCCTCTTCCCAGAAGGCCCTAGCTTGTGTCAACTTGAACAAAACAAAAACAAAAACCTATCACCTACTTCTTGCCTTTAAATAAAAGGTCTCTAAAGATAAAGATAGACATTTGCTCCCATTTTCTCAGACTATGACTTTTTCAAGCATAAAAATAGTTGCCTTGAATATTCTGATCACTTTTATAGCTTTCAACAGGATATTGAGTTTGGTTTTTATCTCTTTACCGTGACTAGAATTAAAGCTGTGCCCTTGGGTTTTAGGCATCCATTGTGCTTTTTTTGTCAGCAGTATAGTCTAGACTTAAACTAGCTACTGTATTTTCAGTACTTACAGTTCTGATTGGCAAATACACCATAGAAATTAAGATACTAAGACCAAAATCCTGATCTGTACATAGTATTTAGCAACTGTAGACATCATCTATAAAAGGCACATAAGTGTTTAGTGAAAAATGAATATCGTCTTTAATTCCTCTGCTTCACCTACCTGTGTATTCAGATTTTGTTGTTTTGTTTTGTTTTACCCCAAGGCTAGTGATTTATGTTAGAGCCTTGGGCAACCTAACAATAAAATGACATTTTATTTTAAGAAACATAAACCAATCGGAGAGATGCTGGGGCAGCACTGATTTTTACCTTTTCCTCTGCAGTTCATTAATGGTGCTAAGGAAATTTGCTATGCTCTTCGGGCTGAAGGATACTGGGCTGACTTCATTGACCCATCGTCTGGTTTGGCAGTGAGTAAATACTTCTTAAAAGCCAGTTTCTATGAAGTAGATATGGTTTTTATTATGAAATTATAACTGGCCTGTTGGCAAAAAAGCAAAAACAAAACCACCAAACATCCATTTAGACTTTTTTACAACTCAATATATTATCCAAAGAAGTAGAATTACTTTAAGTCCCTTGGTTTCACAAATTTAGGAGAACTTAATGGCATTGTTTTTGTTAATAATAATGAAACATATGTATGGTTATTATTTGTAAGCTAAAACTTAGAAATTACTGTGGTCTAGTCTAGTTTCTTAAAAGACCAAAGTATTTTGAAGTTAAGAAAATATAAACTATTAAAAAAAATGGAGAAGTAACTTTTTGGAAGCTTTTATATAGTCATGGTCACATACTTTAGTTGCAAGAAGTAATAAAATCATTTTTTAAGATTTATTTATTTCTTATATATAGTGTTCTGTCTCCATGTTTGCCTGCACCCCAGAAGAGGGCATCAGATCTCATAGATGGTTATGAGCCGCCATGTTGGGAATTGAACTCAAGATCTCTGGAAGAGCATTCAGTGCTCTTAATCTCTGAGCCATCTCTCCAGCCCCATAAAATCATTTTGTAATTTTAAGATAGAAATACATACTTGCTACTTTTCAGAGTCAAGTACGGTGCATAGAGACTAGAAGACCTCTGGCTTTAGTCCCCTTTTGTAACAATGATGGAGATGATTCATAGATGATTCTCTTATGTTTTATTCATCTTTAAAGTTTGTGCAATGGTATACGTTCAGTTCCAGGTAACTTGAAATTTACATGCTAATTCATTTCCCATTTCTAGTGTGCACAAGAACTGGGGAGGGTGTGTTAGAACAGTTTAGGCATTGCATGTGACCTTTTTTTTTTTTTTTTTTTGGATTTTTGAGACAGGGTTTCTCTGTGTAGTTTTGGTACCTGTCCTGGATCTCGGTCTGTAGACCAGGCTGGCCTCAAACTCACAGAGATCCTTCTGGCTCTGCTTCCCAAGTGGAGTGCTGGGATTAAAGGTGTGTACCACCACCACCTGGTATGCGTGTGACTTTTTATTGGATTAAAAAATATATTGAAACACATAGGCACTTGAATTTATATAAATATTCCTACAATGTCTTTCTTCCTAATGAAAATATTAATACTTCATTTCTTACTTCCTGTAGTTTTTTGGACCATATACGAACAACACACTTTTTGAAACAGATGAACGCTACCGACATTTAGGATTCTCTGTTGATGACCTTGGCTGCTGCAAAGTGATCCGTCATAGTCTCTGGGGTACTCATGTGTTTGTAGGAAGTATCTTCACTAATGCAGCAGCAGACAGCCATATCATGCAGAAGCTCAGTGGAAACTAACAGTGCACTGTGATAATTGCAGCTCTGTCTGTCTGTAATGGAATTCTCTGTATAAACACTGCAGAGGAACTCAGCCTCCTTGGGATTCTGGTTTCTAGTTATTTATTTCATCATTTATGGGTTTACATTGGCAGGTGACTTAGATTTCAATATTGCAAATGCTAGCTCATATTCTGGAGTACATGTTGAACACTCCCACGTTCTGCAGAATGTGGTCATCAACATGTAACCAGGGTATGTATGGTCTCTTGTTAATTCTCCCCTTTATTGGGAAAACCTTAGTTTAATTATTTTTTCCAAAAATAAATCATACATTTGGCTACGATAGTTTGTGTTTTCTTTCTTGCAATTGTTTAACACTGCAGCTGTTTAACAGGTTAAAGAACCTACAACATTAAATTTTAAGTTGTTTTTAGTAATACTATTGATAACTCTAGATTCTCTGCAGATTTACTCTTCTAATTTATTCTTCTTAACTGCTAATCAAACTGACCCTGGTTTGAGTGCTATTTTGAATCAATGTCAGCAGGAAAAAAAATAGTGAAAGTAATATATCTTTTATGTATAAAAGCATATCAATTTCATTCTTACACTAAAAAACATTTCTTAACCATTTAGTTAAGACAGTTGATGCCTCAGCTCCAAATCACATCGCTAACTCCATCACTCCGAGGTGCGTCATTTTCTATTATTCGGCAGAGCTTATTACACTGTTACTAACTTTAAATGAATTGTCTGTCCTTGCTGAGGTTTCTGCCAGTCTATGACTTGTTGATAGCAGTGGGAAGTGGTTGGTGATTAGGTACTGGGACATAGGAAAATACCTCAGGTAGCCATTTCATTATGTTTACTTACACAAGACTACAAGAACAAGAAAATGTGCAATATTATCCAACTAAACACAGCACAGGCACATAGCTGTGATTCTTTTATTTGCACACGTTGTCTGTTACTCTCAGTGGTTATCAAGAGGTCTGTTAAGCACCAGAAGAGCTTCAGGACTGAAGTTGGAGAACTTTAGGGCTAACTAATGCTAGTGCTGCATTTAGTAAAGAAACAGGAATTGCACCCTGTGTGCCTTCAAGCTCTCTTCAAGTTTACTGAAATGTGTATCTTACAAGATTTGATTAATACATATCTAAAAATTCAGCTATAGCATGCTACACTTGAAACAGGTTCTCTTGCTTCAAGTTTAAAGCTTCTTTGTCTTCCTTAGACTTCCATTACTTGTAACACCAAGTATGAATTCTTGTAGTTGAACAAAACTCTGCTTTTCTCCTAGGGCTGCCTCTGTTACTGCCCCAAAGCAGAGTGTGTGCACATCTGCACTTATGCTTTGAGTGGATAAGTCTTTGTTTGGGAACCTAGTCGATAATGTGTGGTATGCTTAGCATCACCGGCCTCTGCCTACTTAGATACAGTAGCAACCCCTGATGGTAACAAAACTGTTTCCAAGTATAGCCAAATTATATTAAGGGACAAAATGCTTTGCTTTCTGGAAGTCAAGTACAGCCAAGTGTAACATACTTAATCTAACAGCTCTTCCTGCACTTGAGAACCGCTGTTCCAAGGCACCTTATACCACAGCTTTCCGCTGTCTATTTGGGTTACCTAAGAGAGTAGTTCATGATTTGCCTCCACATTCCCAGATTACTCTTGTTAACCCAGGGGGGTTGAGCATCAGTGTTTTGTTGTTGTTGTTGTTGTTGTTTTGTCTTTAGCTTTCAGCTTGCTGTGTATGGGGGTTGAACCATTGGTGTGCTCTAACATGGAGCAATAGTGAGTGAAAGGGGTGTTTAAGGAAATAGAGGAGAATACTGTGCATTGACTATATTAAAGACTTACAAAATGAAGGCTCTAGGATATAACATTAAGAATGACCTTATTGGGTGCAAATCAATTCAAGGATTCTGTAGTAGTCATCTTCCTGACTACTATAACCTTTGCTGATCTTTCCTCTTCCCCTGTGTTAGATAGTACTTGGGTAACTCCAATTTTGAACTTTATCTTTTCTTTCTCTTACAATGCATAGTCCTTTGTTAATACCATATAATTTTGCTTTATACAGAAAACAATTTTTTGAGGTTTTAGTTTTGTTTGGTCTTAAATTTTGTCTCTCATATCTTGGAAGTAAACCCCAATTCTCTACTAAAACGGTACTGAACTCCCTTTCATTACTAATTGGACATTTTAAACTTTAATAACTTATCTGTCTCCCTTCTTTATGTTAGTAGTATACATGCAAGTTATAACAATTATAAAGACTTAAAATAGGCTTTGAGCATTTGGTTCCGAATTCTTCCTGGAGGTTGTAACCACTTCACACCATGTCAACCTTCACAGAGCACGTGAAGTGGTTGGTTGGCTGATAACGAAGGGAGTAGTGTGGTGAGAAGGAGTGGTCTTTTCAGGATATGTTGTGGGTTAGCAGACAGAGGAAAAGAATGCGTTGTCACACGTACTTTCCACCACCCACCCAAATTACTTCTAAATGGAGTGTAGGTCTACATGTGAGTGATAAAAGTTTTCAGCGAGAAAATGACTATTGTGAACTTAGAGTAGGCAAAAAAAGTTTTTTGAAGCAATATGACTGTGCAGAGGAAATTTTGATAAGTCTTTGTGTTAAAACTGGGCTTTGATCAAAAACCATGAAGAACGGACAGCTAAGAGTTGAAGATTACACACACACACAAAATGTAAGTAACAAAAGACTCATTCAAAATAATAAAGAGGTCCTAAAATTGGTGAGCAGAATAACCCAAAATTTTTACAAAGAAAAATACCCAAATGCTCAATAAATATATGATCTGTTTCATAAATCATCAGAAGTATAATTAAATCCACAATGCTGTATTACCACATGCCTTTCAGAATGGCTAAAATGAAAAATTATACCAATACTGGCAGAGAGCAACTTACACTAAAGTGGTAGCTGTTAAGAACACCCGAGAAAAACTGATGTTTCTAGGGCTCCCCACATCAGAGGACCTAGCAGTTACACTCTGGACAGAGGCATGCACCCAGCAGAACTGACTGCATGCACTCTGTGACGCCTGTGTTGGTGCTTTGGTTATGGAAATGGTTATGATCACCTGCAACCAAAGGTTAGAAATGGCACGAAAGAATTCCAAAGCAGCAGAACCACACTGCTGAGGGCAGGCCCGGCCAGCGATCGCCCAGGAAGGGAGGCAGTGCTGTGGGAGCTGGAAGGCTCCCAAAGGTCCCTGTTAAATTTTAAAGGTTCCCCGGGAGGTGACAGACCGTTCAGAGGGAGGTCCTACTGGAAACAGTTAAGTCACTGTGGGTGTGGCCCTTTATCTCTTTGCCTCTGGCCACCACAAAATGAACCAACTTCCTGTCACTTGGTCCTGCGGTGATGAACAGTGCTGCTACAGGCCCAAAACCTAAGGACCAAGGAAGCCAGGCTGACACTGCCCAGATGAACCATCCTCCTCTGCAGCCTGCCCAGTGTTTTGTTTCCCACAACAAAAACTGAGCAGCACAACAGAGAAAAGAGATTCTGAAAGGTTGATAATGTTCTCTTTTCTCAACTCAGGTGTCTGCTTGAGTGATTTAGGTGTGCAAACTTACATGCATTTTTTGTATATGTATGGTGTAATTAAAAGGAGTTTAAAAGTACAACCAAATCTACTCTTTAAACAGTGATCAAAACTATTTAAAAGAATTCTAGTTCCAGAAAAAGAACTTTAAACTTCTTCAAAAGACTCTAAGATTTGGAGTTAACTCATAGAATTTTTGAAACCAAATTATGAGTTTCTTTTTAAAATATTTCAATGTAATTTCAACTATGCATTGATGCTATTAAACAAGATATCAAATTTATAAAGCATTTAAACTTGCAATATTGTGTTGTACATGCTTTGCTTTTTGTGTAAAGCATGATTGATGCTTGTAGGAATTTTACAAGATTCCCATACCCTCTTAACCCTAAATAGTGAAATTATTGTCTTCCAGGGTTGTCAGTCTGTTAACCCTCGTGGATTCCCCTGTGAACAGGCCTGGCAGTTCTTTTTCAGATCCTCCGTGAATACTGGACACATTTACTGTTTTCCTTCCAGTGTATTTCTTTGAAGTGGTAATGGTCACAAACACTTTACTCGCACTGTACAATGAAAGACAAGATTGCAATGTTTAGGTCTGCTCTGATCTCTTTGTTCCATCTGAAATGTTCTAACTGCTTTAATTTTGCTTTATACGGGGTTACATATATTTAAGTTTGTGCTTACATTGATTAGGATAAAGATTTTCTGTCCCTTTATCAATACAAAAATAAACATTAAGATTTTTAGGCTCTGGTTTATATCCAGGCCCTATTTATTAACTATATAGGCCATTTTGCAACAATTGTAGCTTTAGTGGTTTTAAGTGGCATAAAGCCATCCTTTGTTACACACATCTTGAGAAAGTACCTTTACGGTCCAGTTTTGTCACTTGAATGCTTGACACAGTTCATGTAACAAAAATGTTTAGTGAACTTAAGGATGGTTCTGAATCAAGATTAGTTGAGGTCAGACTGGAGCTTTGTCCTAGACCCTAGTCATCTAACAGCTTGGTGAGGGAGATCTCCATTAGCTTCAGAGAGCTCAGCCAGTAGATTATGATTGCTATGTTATTTTTTTCAACACAGTTGAAAAAGGCTATCACATGAAATATGTTGTCTGGCTCCTGTATATTAAATGGTACCTACTTATATTAGAAAATTCTTTGTGTTCTGAAATTTAAAATTATCCTACTGTCCTCTATTTTGCTAACTGTTGACCTTATGTGAATGACAACAGTCACTATTCCAACAGCAGTTAAAGTTAATAATAAGATCATGAAAAGCTTGGAGGTACTAAGCATTGTTTTAAATACTAATACACAGTGAAACTGAAAAGAGCATTGGCTTTGAGTGCTTTAGTGGAAAGATCACCGTCATGGCTCAGCATCGGTTTGGTTCAGGACTTTGCCCTTGGGGGTTCATTGCTCCTGTCTGTTGATCGCTAGCTTATCTCCTGTGACTAAGAGCCTCCTAGCAAAATCAGCACTACTTTAGGAAGAACGTGGTTTTCTGTATCCCTATTGGACTGCAAAGGGCAGGAGAGCCATTTGTCACAGAGCTGTGCCTTCACTTACCCTTGTTGGAATTCACCTTTTTCTAAAATATAAACTCCAATGTCACAGTGTCCTAATTGCAAATCAAAGGTTTATTGTGATTCAAACTGAGCCGAAGGACTTGTAGGGTCACAAAAAGGAGATGTGCATCCAGCGCTGAGTAAATCAGCCGGGAAGGAAGGAAACTGTTTATTGCCATGTAAATAAGCTGGAGTAATAACATTTGTCCTATATTAAGCCTGGGTACGTTAAAATGCCTCTCAGAGTCAAGTGGTCACCCATGAGAGATAAATTAAACTCTCCTGGGACACTGGTGCATGAATTGGTGGCCTGGAAGAGGCAATTAAGCTTAAGGGATGAGCACTTGGCTTTTAGACGGCTCTCTATTTATAGTGTCCTTAGAATCAAGTGTACATCAACCACAGTGTAATTTTATGCTGATACCCAAACTCAACATTGATTCAAGACAGTGTCTGCAAGTGGCAAAAATGAGTATATTAGAAAACAAATTTTCTAAGGCTACTAATATACCAGGTTCCTTCTAGCAAATGAGAGATGAGACAATGAAAAAAATATCATTTAAGAGTATCAGAAACCCTCACTTGCTTCTCAATCCCATCCTGAATTTTAAGTTAATTTAAAAAACAAGTTAGAGATTCTGTACAATGATAGCCACATTTCTAACACTGTGAGTTGCATGAATTGAGAAAAGAACTGATATTTTAAAAATGGTATGAATATACCAGTCTTGTTCCCATCATTTGCAATAAGAGATCCTTATGGTTGTGGGTACTTGGGATTGGTCCCACCAGTAGAGGAACCTGTTACAAGTCCAGAATTGCCATTGGCTCTTAGCCTTCCTATCATGACCCTCCAAGTCTAGTGAAAGTGGCCAGATGCCAATGCTGAATGTCCTTAATCAAAACTAACAGCAAAATAGCAATCTATCATATATGTTGCCTAGTTTAATATGTTACAATAAAATATACAAATGCAAATATCTCAAATCAAAGAGGAATTCTAAGTTTGATCTGGAACTTGATTAATGCCTTTTTGTTTTTTGTTTTAACAATTCTTTTAGATGGTTACAAAGATAGGCAATAATATATTTGACCAGTAGGTGTCACTATGTAATTACCTAAAAATTTTTCCCAGTTCCTTCTAGTAGTGAAGGTGGAAAAATGAGGGTTCCTAATTTTGTGCTGAATACCCAGCTATGTGAATTAAACATGTTTGAGGTTTACACTGTTTTGTTTAGAAAGACAGGCTCTTAACGTTGCTAATGACTTCTTGGCTTTTTTTCTCTGATGCTGTTGCCATTTTTTAGATGTCATTATCTTGATTATGCACTATTATCTTCAACAGGAAATTCTCCTCTCAACAGACCTAGCAGTTCTTTCAAGAAAATGCACGTGTCACTGTAACTCTGACTGTTCAATAGTTACTCATCATTTTTCACTTCTTATATTGTGAGTTCCTGGAAAAGAATCTGTTTGTCACAATACCATCTAGTGTCCTGAACCACAGAAGAAATATACTACAGGACTTCTGGCTTGTAGTACTTAGGGAAAGTGGTGGCAAAAGACTGGTGTGCTGTGGTCTTGCTTCGCCAGCAAGGCATTCAAAATCTGCCAGGCAGAGGGCACTGTGTTCTCAAAAGATCTGACAAATGCTCATATCTAAATGAATTTCCAGTTGTTAAGCAAGCAAGTCCTGTTCCATTTAAAAAAAAAAATCTTTGAAATATGAAGAGGGAATCTTAAGAATTAGGTACATGGGAATATACAATTTTTAAACTTAACGGTCAGTATAAGTAACAGAACTTAACTCAAATAACTCAACTTTGTAAGCAAAAACTAGAGCATAAAAATAGTGATTCGAGGCTGTCTTAGCAATTGTCTAGTCCACCTTTTGTTTCAAATGGAAAACATTAAGAACATTAGATAGTGCCCTAGAGAGGTGTGAGTAATCTGCCCAAAGCTGCATTAAAAACCAGGATTCCTGAACCTCAATCTGGAAGCTAATTCTCTGATTGGAAGTTTCTTATAGTTCACCTAGATGACTTCAATTTTATTTTCTATCAGAAACAGAAGTGTGTGTGTGTGTGTGTGTGTGTGTGTGTGTGTGTGTGTGTATAGATGAAAGTCTGAGACTACCCTAGTGTGGGTAGAGGTCAAAGTGCAACCTTGGGTGTCCTTACTTTCCTCCTTGCTTGAGACACCTGTCTTGTTTTCCCGTTATGTAGACCAGGCAAGCTGGTCTGTAACTTGTGGGGATTCTTCCGTCCCACCTCCCATCGCTCAGGAAGAGCACTGGGACCTCAGATGTCACACACACACTTCATGTCCTGCTGTTTACATGAGTTCAGGGCATGTGAATTAGATCCTCATGTTTGCCCAAACATTTTACCCACCGAGTCATTTCTCCAACCCCAAACGGGATTTTTGTTGTGCTGGGGATCCATTCCGAGGCAAGGCACCCCTGAAGAATTCCCAAGTCCAGCATGGCTATGGCAGTGTTATCCATTTGCATTGCACAATTGTGAATCTGTAACTCAGTCTTAATTAGCAACCTCCAGACCCCAGCAAGGAGGGCTCCCACTCCTGCTTTACTCAAGCAGCACTGCCTCTGTATCACACCAATGACAAATGGCCAGAGATTCTATCTGATGGTGGTTCAAGCCCAACCAGAGAAAGAAAGGCCAGTACGGGCCGGGCGGTGGTGGCGCACGCCTTTAATCCCAGCACTTGGGAGGCAGAGGCAGGTGGATTTCTGTGAGTTCGAGGCCAGCCTGGGCTACCAAGTGAGTCCCAGGAAAGGCGCAAAGCTACACAGAGAAACCCTGTCTCGAAAAACCAAAAAAAAAAAAAAAAAAGGCCAGTACATTTGCTATGATAAACTATTGGACGTGCTCGGTAATGTTTACATTTTTATAGTTATACATTTATGAACAAAAGAAAATGCCTTTGTTATTAAGATTCCTTCGGAAACAGCGTTAGGAATCTGAAATC
Organism: Peromyscus eremicus; assembly: GCF_949786415.1. NCBI lineage: Eukaryota > Metazoa > Chordata > Mammalia > Rodentia > Cricetidae > Peromyscus > Peromyscus eremicus. The sequence goes on along the minus strand of NC_081419.1, from coordinate 29,493,570 downwards.
TCTGGTTGGTTGTTGTTCATTTTGGTTTTGGTTTGTTTTCTGTTTTTCTACCTTTTGAGGGTAGGGGGAGTCATGTAAGATTTTTTAAGAATCATCTAGGTAATAGGGCTATATTATCTTGAGCAAATATCCCAAGCATTCTCTTGTTCACAATGCTTATCTAAGGTTGGTAACAGCAGACCCTTTTCTACTTCCTCCGATCTTTACTTGCTAGTACTGTATGCTGTGGCTTGATAGGTGCATCCTTCTCAAATGAATATGTTAAAACTTAAAGCCCAAGAGGATGACATGAAGAGGTGGAACCACTGGGGGAGTGGTAAACTCATGAGGGCTTGAGTACTGTAAAGAGGGAGCAGGTGGTGCCCCCCTCCCCTGCCACCCCCCTTCCCCCCCCCCCCCCCCGACCTCCCCAACCCTGCAACAGTTTTGTGCCTTTTGGCCACATGAGGACAACTCGTTCCTCCCCCAGGCTTGGACACAGAGTAGTCCTTTCTAGTCACAGAACTTGTTATATCTTGATGTTGGATTCCCAAGCAGCAGGACTGTGAGGGGGGAGGGGGAGCATTACTCTTTATTAATTTCAAGTGTGTGATGTTTCACCATAGTACTAGTGGACAAGACATGAATTTGAAAATAACTGAGCCATTTAAGACATTTTAATTCAGAATCTTAAACTCTTTTTTACTTTACTCCATGACGAATTAGTAAATTTGGTATATTGTCCAGTGTCCTTTATTTCTGTTCCAGGTAGAAATCTGTGCACATGCAGAGGCTCTGGGAGGAGAGGAAATGGGAGCTGGCTGTGAGGGACAGGTAGGATATGAAGAGGGAGAAAGCATATCACAGACCTTAGGAATCTTGCGTAGACCGGAGAGAAGGAAGCAGCCTGGTTTATTAGCATGGTGTGTCAACACACAAGGAAGTGGGAGGTGAAGCAGAAAGGCCGGCTGGGGCTGGATTAAAGGGAGTTTTACTCCCAGAATGAAGACTGCCTCTGTGCTTGGACAGTTTTCAAATGGAATTCTGTTAGACCATTCTAAAAACAGACCCACAGTGTGGAAGAAAAGTCACGTGAAGAGTGCTGTTGTAATGGGACAGTCAAGGATACTAAATTGGGTTGGGGGTGAAAAAGGAAATTGTACTCTAAGAGAAAATAGGAAGCATGTAGCTCCCTGAGCTTCTGCCTCCACATCCCCATACCTGCCTGTTACTTCCTGCAAAGGGAGTATGGCTTTCACCCTGGGGAACTGGGGAACTGAAAACAGTAACAGTTCAATAATCAGCGTTTCCCTGGCTGTGACTGCACATTTGGTGCTTGTATCATCTTCACCACAGTCTCAAGATCCAGCATTGCCACAGTCACACAGGAAGTGAATGAGAGCCGGGATTAGTGGTCCCATCAACAAGTGCCCATGTGACACATATACTCTTCTTCCTGGAGCTAAAGTAGAAAACTTGAAAGTATGCAACCAGGAGTTAGCAATGGGAATCTAGAATTCAGAGAATAGGACTGAGGATATGGAATTGGATGCCATGTTTAACCTGAATATGAAAAACTCTGTGTTACTGAAGGTGAGCTTGGAAAGAAAACTTTGATTTTCCACTTCCCTGGAGAAAAGATATACTGGGGGCAGGGGCATGATCCAAAGATTTCCAGACCCATGGGAAGAGTGTTCACAGATGTTGTCACCAAACCTCTCAGTTTATGCTTTATTTTTTTGCTTCCTAGTAGATAAATTTATTTCCTCGTATACAGTACTGAATTCTGTTTGATTCAAGAAAATCAGGTGGCTTACGAGCTTGTTTCGAAGATCTCAACTTCAACTGTTTTAGAATCTGAAATTCTCAACATTGCAACATACTATTAAATATCATGATGAGCTCAGACACAGACACATATCTGAAAATAACTACCTAGCATCGTGGTCAGGAGACCAGTGTAAGGAATATGGGTTTGGCTCTCTGCTTTGTAGTTTGTGACTTTCTTTACCCTGAAGAGCCATCTTTCTGTCCCCTACACTCACCTGATGACAGGTTTATTGTTTAGGACGATGACATGTGCCATTTGTTGCTCTGCCTGTGGAAGATGTCAGGCTAACTGCATGATCAGATCATTGAATGTGCACAAATTCTGTGGTGCTTTACACAGGAGAATTACTAAAACATATTCATTTCTCTAAGAATACAATACAAACCTCTTCAGGAGATAAGTTCACCAAAACATCTTAGTTCTTATACTAACCACAGCTTTGAAAAGGGAAACATCCCAAACAGTTCATCACACTGAAAGCAAGTGACAGGTGCATTCCCATTAGCTATTCATACATAGAGAATGTGTTGTGAGGTGACTGAGGGGTTCTCTGTTAGATCTGACCAGCCTGTGCATGCCAGAGATGCTTGTTGAATGTTTTTATTGACATCTGAAAGAGTTTCCCGTTGGTAAGTGGGAGTTAGCTCACTACTCAACACACAAACCCGAAGCTGAGCAGAACCCCATCCTATATTTAGAACATATGCACTATGAGGAAAATAGAGCTTTTTAAAGTACCAATATTTATAGAGATAAGTGCTGTCTGGTCCAGTTAAAAAATTCTACTCTACTGCAAAATAGTTTGCTCTATGGAGATTTTCCTAGGTCTATATAAAGGTCAAACTATTATTCATATCTGTTTTGATGACTATAAACCAGTAGGAGATTCAAAAGTAATGATTTTGCCAGCACATTATCTGTTGTATTTACATAAATATCCCATTTAATATTTAAAAAAAACAGCATGGAACAAGTTATAACATCTGCAGTTATAGAGGAGGCAGTTGAAACTCAGAAAATGGTAAACTGCTCGAGGTCACAAGGCCTTGAATAATGAACCAGGAATCTAAACCCATTTTTTAATATGAAAGTCATACTCATTCAATACTGCCACAGAGAAGCAGCAATGACTCTCATTGCAGGAAATAGCCTTAGGGTTATTTTGTTAGGAGGGGGCTGATGGTTCTAGAGATACAATCTAAACTGATTTTAATAAATGATTTTTTTAGGGAGGATCCTGGAAACCATGAGTAGAGACTTGATAGTACAAGTCTATGTGGTGGGAGTCTTGGCATTTTGTGCTGATTTCAGAAACTTAAGTTCAAGGGCCTTGAGTCCTGGTTTAAAAATAAATAAAAAGTGTTTTTAGACAAACTAACAAAATCTAAATAAGATCAAAATTCTAGTTGTATATCAGTTGTAGAGTCCTTATCTGATACATGCAAGTCCCTGGGTTCAATCCTCAGCACCACAAGAATGAGTGAATGAATGAATGAGTGAATGAGTGAAGGAATGTCTTTATATTGCAATCCTCAGCATGAATCATATGGAAACCAGTTTCTGCTTTATACAATTTGAAGATCAAGGATATTATACTTTTCCCTGTATTTTATTATGGGTAATGTGATCAAGTGAATGGGTAACAAGGAGGTACACTTAAGGAAGAAACAGTGCTCTGCTTATCCTCAGTCAGAACATACTGCTATTTCAGGACCCAGCCACCATCCAGCTCATGGTCACTAATGGACTTGCTGCTGGCTGTAGCTTACCGAAAGAGAGGGAAGACAGTGGGAAGGTGTCTTAGTTACTTTTCTACTGCAGTGATAAGACACCATCACCAAGGCAACTTATAGACGAGTTTCTTGGGGGCTTGCAGATTCAGAGAGTGAGCCCACGACCACCATGGTGGAAAACACTGCAGCAGGCAGGCAGGCATGGCACTGGAGCAATTGCCGAGACCTCAAATCTTGCTCCACAGACCGGAAACAGAGATAGAGCTTAACTGGGAATGACACAAGTCTCTGGAAACCTCAGCAAGGCCTCAGCACCTCCTTCAACAAACCCACATCTCCAAATCCCAAACAGTTCCACCCACTGGGGACCAAGCATTCAAGTACGTGAGCCTCTGGGTACCATTTTCATTCAAACCACCACAGAAGGAGCACTCCATGCTTTTAGAAGACACTGTCCCAGCAGTGGCACATAGCACCAACCTCACGGTTTGGGGGTTTGTTTGTTTGTTTGTTTGTTTGTTTGTTTGTTTGACAAGCAGTAGTCACTGCCTGTGCATCACCTCCCTCCTAGTAGCAGTTCTGTACAGTGCAGCGAAGAGCATAAGGTGGAAGTGATGGTTAACTGTATCCACCGCCGTGGCTTCTCTTCGAGGTCTTCTATTACTTCCTGAGATGAATCCTACTTGGCTTTGATGGCTTTAAGTGAGAGGCGTGGAGCATCCAGCCGCCTTCGCTTCGTGGGTGGAGTCTGAGCTGCAAGCTCTGAAGTCATCTGTGGTGTGTCCTTTTTCGCTCCAGAGGTGATCTCTCAGTGCGCTGTCCGATTTATTTTGCATCCCCAATACAGTTTAAATCAGGACTGCCCCCGCCCCTGCCTTACAGCAGTCCTCATACAGTCTCAGCAGGCCCACTCCTCTAACAGCCTCTGCACCACTCTCCATCTTCAGGGTTGCCTTCCTTCCACGGCCGGTCTGCTCTCTGTAGTGTCCTCATTTTTAAAACTGAATATTTGTGAGGGAAGAATAATTGAACACACTTCTTTACATGGGCACTGATTTATTTATGTCATGTACAATTGTTCTTCATATATATATATATATCAGAATATATTCATAACTGCATTTTATATGGAGAGATTAAAGCATAAATAGAATTCTAGAATGATCTGCTGAAGGTGGTCGGTAATCAGATACATGCACATTCTCTGATACAGTCAAGACCAGGGAAGCTACAAATATTACCGGAAGAGCAGAAGAGGGACAGCCTTCTGAAACAGGAGAAGCTAGGAAGAGAAGCATCTGGAAGATGAGGGTCAGAGGATTTGAGAAACAGCAACCAACTTATTTTGAAGTAGAAGAGCTGGAGTTTGCAAGGAAGCCGAGGAGCGGAGGAGCTGACTTCCAGGTGACGGGAGAGCGGCGGCTGCGCAGGCCTGCGGAAGGCGCTGCGAGGGCCTCGGGGAGCATCCTGGCCTGCTGCGTGCGACGGGTCTTCCTTCACTTCTGCATTCCAAATCTGCCTCAATTCCTCCAACTATGGGAATTTAACCTAATCAGAAAGCTACCTCGTAATTCCAGTGCAAATGCAATTCCGAGAACTCTAGTTCCCATCTTCAGAGGGCACTGCATGTCATGGGATCAGTGGACAGTAACTGTCCACACAGTGTGCCTGGGGCGCAGCTTCTTCAGATTGGCAGCTATTCCGGATCGAGAGCAACTTCCCAAATTACATCTGGTTTTGTTTCATTCAAACCTTTCCATCTTTTGCCTCGAGGTTTACAATCTGGGACAGTATAAACAAAGAAAATCCTTCCACTTGTTAGCTCTCCTTTGAAAGAGAACTCCCAGTCCTCCACAGAACCTGTTGGAAATAGCCAGACTAAATGTTGACATCCAAAGTGACTCACATGCCATATAAGGCCCTTTACCAGCTGCTCTCTGCTCTCCTTCTCCGTCTCACTTCCAGCAGCCTTCAGACCACCTTGCCTGCTGGTGCTCCCAGTTTAATTAGTCTTACCTCATTTTTTCCTTGGCATGTCCACTCTCCTTCACTTGGAATACCCCACCTACCTCGTCCATCAACTATTCTCTAACTCACAAGTCATCACTTCCTCTTATGACAATGCCTGCTTGTTATTAAGAAAGGTTGCAGAACTATGGCTTCTGTGAATTAGAAGACATGACATACACAGTACCCCTTATTTCTACCTCCCACATATCCATGCTGTAGACAGACACTCAAAAGCGTAGCTAGTTGATAGTTTTAGTTTTTGCTTTTCTTTTGATAGCACACGGTTTCATGTCTCTTTGTAATTTTGCCCAAACCAAAGGACTATCTGAAAATGTATCCATAATAGGAAGGTATTTTCATTTTTAGGTGTGCTAGCTACTTTTGCATCAAGTTGTCACAAGCTAGAGTCCTTTGGAAAGAGGGAACCCCGATTGAGAAAACGACCCTATCAGATGGGCTTGTGAGCAAGCTTCTGGTGTGTTTTCTTAATTAGTAATCAGTGTGGGAGGAACCAGCCCATTATGGGTGGTGCTAACCCTGAGCAGGTGTCATGGAGTTTATAAAAAGAAAACAAAAACAGAGCAAGCCAGGAGGAGCAAACCAGTTAACAGCAATTTCCCACAGCCTCAGCATCAGATTCTGCCTCCAGGTTCCTGCTCTGAGTTCCTGCCCTGGCTTCCCTGGGTGAAGGGACTGTGATATGGAATTGTAAACTAAACCCTTTCTTCCCCAAGGTGCTTTTGGTCATGGTGTTTCATCACAGCAATTGAAACCCTAACTAAGAGAAACATGAAATGGTATTTCAAAAAATGGCAAAGTGGACTAGAGAGATGATCACTCAACATTAAGAGTGCATACTGTGGGGTTGGAGAGACACTCAGCAGTTAAGGGCATCCCAGGTTCAAATCTCAGTATTGCATTTCAGAACTGCTGTAACTCCATTTCCAGGGACTCGAGTACCTTCTTCTGGCCTCTCTGTGTCCCTGCACTCATGTGCACATACCTACACACACACACACACACACACACACACAAATAAATCTTAAAAGTGATAAAAAAAAAAAACCAGGCACTTCTTGATGCTGGTTTTCATTAATTTAAATATCAAACTTAAAGCTCTCTCCTAACTGTCTGATCCTCAACTTTGTCCTCCAGTATTTCCCTATACTTAGGGCTGCCCTGTGCTAACAGAAAACATTGGGTGATATTTCTTATGCCTTCTCCTACTACATCCTCTCATAGAACAACTTGTGCTTCCATATATCATGTCCATATTTCTCCCAGACACAAAAGACCCAATTCACAAACCACCATCTCGAAGAAGTCCATAGACCTCTCTCTGCCTTCACTTAACTTTATTCTCCACATTTAGATGCTTCATTTTAGAACTCCCACATTGTCTTACATCAGTGTTATTTCATGTAACCCCAAAAGATCAGGAGCCTTGAATTATTAGAGATGTGGCATTTTATATTTTTATATCATCTTAATGAGCTCATTGAGATGGGCAAATGGGAGTTCTGCCCATTTCACAGCTGTAGATGTTAGAGCGTGTCCAATGACTAGGGAGGGTTTTAACTTTGTATTAGTTGATTTAATTGTTCATTAACAAGACACAGATTTATAATATAGGCAAGAATAAATGAACACTACTTTTTAAAATATAGATAGCATACACTGAACCCGAGATTTGAATGAGAAAGCATACAAACAGACTTCATGTGGTTAATGCTGGCTAGTAGCTGCCTTTAGGGGGTGCTGTATTGCCAAGAACACTGCCAAAGGGTAACAATTTTGATTTCAGTTCTAGACCCTGTACCAGTGTTTGGGGAAGAAATTCGGTCACCTGAGTTTCAGCTTATGCATCTGTAAAAGCTCATGAGACCCCTCCCTACCCTGAAGCACCTATGAGAAAACAAACAGCAGTGGGGGAAATATTGCAAGACTTGAGTGGTCCAGCTTTCTTTGCTTATCAAGCTGCAGTGGGCTTTTCAATAATGTGGCTGCCTGAACCGCCCATGCTCCTACAAGTAATCCCAGTAAGTTCCTCAGCTCAGTGACCTGGACTGGACGCTCCTGTTCCTTGGTCTGACAGACCCCGATCTAGAATAAAGAGGTGCTTCCATATATTGTCCCAGGAAAAGTGACAACCAGTGTTTCTTGTTACAGCAGCAGGGAGAAACTAATACAACCCCACCTAACAAAAAATAATCATAACAGGAAAAAAACCATAAGGTTTTTCCAATAAAGTAATTTGTGAAGACAATAGATCCACAAAGCACATCTGAGCAAGTAGCAGTCATTTTTAGGGATTGTGAAATCCTTCTTTATTAAAAAGAAAGCAGAATAATATAGCCATTTATATACATTATGAAGCACCCTCTGAGATCTTCCTGATCTCAGAAGATGTTTTTTTTTTTTTTGAGAATAATATACTTTAGAATGTTGCCAGCATTTTTTTCATTGTTTGGTGGTTTTAAAAATGATTCCAACAAATAAGCCACCATGGCTATCAAGTGACTTCAGGAACTCAGAAGACAACCAAATTAAAGAGACCATGTGTGGCCATTTCAGTTTACTACATTCATTTTAGAGATAAGTGATTAAGATCCAGGGCGGGGGCGGGGGTGGAAACTTATCCAAAATCACTCAGTTTTTAGTAGCACAGTGGTAAGTAAAAAATTGCTTCTGGGCCATCCACACTAGGATAACTTGCAGGTGAGAAAGGATGAATAAGAGGAAATGGGAGCCTCGAGCCAAGAGGGAACTGCCATACATAGGCTTTTGGATTTGATGTGAGTAAGAAGCCATAAATCCACTGTGTGTTTCAATGCAAAAGCTAACGTAACTGGGATAAGGTGAATGTGCCAATTTAATCCTGTAGAGATGTACAAGAAGGAAAGGAAAGAGACCCTGGCTGTAAGTGATGGTAGTGGTTGAAGCAGCAGATAATGGCAACTTGGATGAGAATGGCAGGTAAGATGATAAGGAAAAATGGGTGGGTATAGGACCTACCCTGGAATTACAAACAATAGAACTCATTGGTAGGCTGATGTGTGCTTGGAAGGAGAAGAAAGGACTCAGATAGCACCAGCAGATGTGGTTAAATGATGCCATGTACTAAAATGTGGAAAATCAAAGAAGTGAGAAACAAGAGTTCAACTGTGTCTTTTAAATTCAAAATATCAATTAAAGCTCACTACACCATTTCTTTATTCTGTCCTTGGATATCTATTTATGTCAAAGCTGTCGTCTATGTATGATAACATATACTCCCTCCTTTTATGTAGCTTATAATTGAGGACAGGGGTAGGTGGGAATGTATTGGCTGAGAAGAGCTCACAGATGTCAGAGTAGGAAGGCAGGATGAGAGCTGCCATGAGACAGGCAATAATAATGTGACTGTGGAGTCTTAAATGGCATTGTTCCTTGATGGATTTGTGGAAGAAAGAGATCGTGGATAACAGATATTCAAAGTGGGGATTTTTAGAGAAAGAGATGGCATTCCTCATGAGAAAGTATCCTAAAAGACAAGCCAGTGAGGTAGCTCAGAGAATGCCCCCAAGAAATAGTACAGTTCAGTTTCAACTCATTCATGTATCTGTTTACTGAACTAGTATTTATTGAAAGTTTAGTATCTGTCAGTTATTGTGGTAAGTAATGAAGACTCAAAACTGTTGAACGTCTGCCTCTGGACCCAGGCACTCCAGTCTACCACACAGTTGATCAGTGTACCCTAGATGCAATTGTAGCTAGAGTTTTCCTGCCTGGCCCACGGTCAGGGCAAATCTCTCTCACCCGTCAGTCCCACAGCCACTCAGACCCAACCAAGTAAACACAGAGACTTATGTTGGTTACAAACTGTATGGCCATGGCAGGCTTCTTGCTAACTGTTCTTACAGCTTAAATTAATCCATTTCTATTAATCTATACCTTGCCACATGGCTCGTGGCTTACCGGCATCTTCACATGCGGCTTGTCATGGTGGCGGCTGGCAGTGTCTCCCTCACCCAGCTTCCTGTTCTCTCAATTCTCCTCTCTGTTAGTCCCACCTATACTTCCTGCCTGGCCACTGGCCAATCAGTGATTTATTTATTGACCAATCAGCAACACATTTGACATACAGACCATCCCACAGCACTTCCCCTTTTCTTTTCTTAAAAAGGAAGGTTTTAATCTTTACACATCTCCAAAGTCAGTTTGGTATATTTGGGAATTTGGGCGTAGCTTCTCTTACTACTTCCTGCTGGAGGGGGGCGCTGTATCTTATGGGGACACAAAGACAATTTTAGGATTATGGAATAGTCCATGAGGCTGTATTGTCTGAGCCAGTTGCCTTCAAACCATTCTGGATGTTGGATCATCTGGGCCATGGTGTCATCGGAGACCTTTCAGGGGGTCTTGGCTGGTCAAACCTGATGTATCTTAATCTGGAACAAATCCATAGCCTCTGGCTTTCTGTGGAAACAAAAGCAGAGCCTCCTTTCCAAAGCAACATATCCTTACATCCAAATTTTGAAGTCAAGGTACCTTTAAAATATACATTTTGGCATAACTCAACAGCTTTTGTAATCAAATGTCTTTCTTCAGTTACGAATATCAAAGAGAACATAATCCAGATTCTCTGTGTGGTAGCCATCTTTACGTGGCTTATTTTTTTTATATTAGCTTGAGCCTATTGCTTTAAACTGCAGCCTTCTAAGCCTGAAACAGTGCTGGTGCTGTGGCTGCTGGCTCCGCCCACTTCAGCTTCCCAACATGGTGGTGGTACGCTTTCCGCCAGCTCTGGGAACCATCAACTCTCAGAAATAGTGGGTCTATGCTTCTATCAAAGCAGCGTGTAGCCCAGAAACCTCTTTTTTTTTTTTTTGTACTAGCAAAGGCTAAATTCACCACACAGCTTAATGTGCCACTTGCAGAGGCCTCATTCCTGCCATACTGCAGGTCGAGCATGCACGCCAGGAACCCGCCTTAGCAGCTCAAACACACAGGCTGCCGCTAGCTTGAAAGAGACAACTAGGAGCTGTTTTTAGCTCTGTTTTAGAATCTTTTTACTCAGGTTTTAGGTGGAAACTCTTGCCACCACATTGGATGCCAATTGTAGCTAGAGTTTTCCTGCCTGGCCCACGGTCAGGGCAAATCTCTCTCACCCGTCAGTCCCACAGCCACTCAGACCCGACCAAGTAAACACAGAGACTTATGTTGGTTACAAACTGTATGGCCATGGCAGGCTTCTTGCTAACTGTTCTTACAGCTTAAATTAATCCATTTCTATTAATCTATACCTTGCCACATGGCTCGTGGCTTACTGGCATCTTCACATGCGGCTTGTCATGGTGGCGGCTGGCAGTGTCTCCCTCACCCAGCTTCCTGTTCTCTCAGTTCTCCTCTCTGTTAGTCCCACCTATACTTCCTGCCTGGTCACTGGCCAATCAGTGATTTATTTATTGACCAATCAGCAACACATTTGACATACAGACCATCCCACAGCATGCAATAAAAAAAAAAACCCAGTCCCCTCCACTCCTCTCGACCAACCCTTCCCCAAACCATTCAGCCTAGCACTTTACATTGGGATTCTGGCCCAGTGGACTAAAAATGCATTTCAAAAGACAACCAACATCTTATCTAGAATCCCAGGTCTGGTCACAAAAACAAAAATCTGAAAAGCCAAGAAAATATGCCCCCAATAATCACCAATCCTATAATAATGGTCTCCAAAGAGACCAATTTAAATAAGAGTTTAAGGCATAAAATTGAGAGAACAGTTATAAATGAGTTTCAAAGAATTCAATGAGAACACAAACACCTGAGTGAACTTGGGAAAGGCAGGAATAAACTGAGAGAAGCCCAAGAAACCACAAACAAACGGTTGAGTGAAATGATGGGAACAATTTACAATATGAAAATTGAATTTGATAAAAAGTAGAAACTGAAAAAAAAACCACAATGAAATGCAGGAGGGTTAAAAAATTCAATAAATCTAATAAAAAGCACAGTAGAAAGCCTCACCAACAGAACAGATTATGCAAAAGACAGACTATCAGGACTTGGAGACAAGGTACAGAAGATGGATCACTCACCAAAGAAAATGATAATTTAAAAAAACATATGGAGTTCATCAAATGGCTCAGTGGGTAGAAGCACTTGCCGCCAATCCTGGTCATCTAAAGCTGATTCCTGAGACTCAAGGGTGAAAGGAGAGAACTGACTCCCACAAGTCACCCTCTGACCTCCCCACGTACACTGGCATGTGCACACTCACCCACTCACCCCCACCCCACACACAATGAATAGCTAAATAAATATTTAAAAATTAGAGTCTTGAATTGAATATGCAGAACCTTTGGGACACCATGAATTATATGATGTTCAAATCTATGAATTCGAGGCACAGAAAATGGAGAAATAAAGGTCATGATATAATACATAGTTTCAATGAAATCATAGATGAAAATTTGCCAAACCTAGGGAAAGATGTCCATTGAGTTACAAGAGGTACACAGAACATTAAACAGGACCAGAAAAGAAATGCCTTATGCCATAGAGTTAAAACATCAAGTTAGCAGAACAAAGAAAAGGTATTGAAAGCTGTAAGAGAGAAGACATATGCAGTTGCAGATAAAGACAGGGCCATCAAAATAATAGCTGATTTATCAATGGAAACTTTAAAAGCCAGACGATCTTGGAGCAATGTTATTAAGTCCTGAAAGAACACAGATGCCTCCCAGACTACTTTGCCCAGCAAAACTGCCATAATTGAAGAGAAAATAAAAACTTTCCATGATAAACACCGACTAAAGGAATATGACCAAACCAGCTCTATTTAGAGTATACTGAAAAGAAGGAATGTTTCGGACTAAAAAGAGGGATAGATATACCCAAGAAATCACAGAGGGGGAATAATACTAGAAAAGTTCATTATAAGAGATCTAAGAAAACACCAGAAAATCAATGAAAAAACAAGAATTAGTACATATCTTTAAAAAAAATAACTCCAAATGTTAATCATCTTAATTCTCCAATCAAAAGATACAGACTGGGTTAGAAAGTGGGCTCCATCTTTTTGAGGCTCCCAAGAAACACACCAAAGATAGGCACTACCTCAGGATAAAAGAATGGAAAAAGGTATTCCAAGCAAACAGAACTAGGAAACAAGCAGGTGTAGCTATTCTAGTATCTTAACAAAACACACTTCAAACAAACCAACAAAGTCAAAAGAGATAATTTCATACTCATTAAGGAACAAGCCATCACAATTCTAAAATATATGTACCAATCATGGGCACACCCCATTTCATAAAACAAATACTACTAGATGTAAAGCCACAAAGTAACCCTAACATAGTAATAGCTGATTTTAATACTCCACCTTTACCAGCTGACATGACATCTGGACAAAGAACAGATAGAGAAACACTGGAGTTAAATGATACCTAAGTCAGATGAACCTAACAGACATCTACACAACATTTTACCCAAACACTATATGTAGAATATACATTCTTCCTAACAACCACAGAACTGGCTCCAAAATGAACTACATATTAGACTACAAAGCAATTCTCAACAAATGTAGCAAAACTGAAATAACATTCCATATTCCATCTGAACACAATGAAATAAAGCTAGCTATTAACAGCAAGGAAAACTACAGAAAACAACAAACTCTTGAAGATTAAGTGATATACTAACAAACAATCACACAATTAATGAGTCACTGAAGAAATTAAGAATGGAAAAAATTCCTAGAATTGAATGAAAAAGAAAACATATGCTCCAAAACAATACACCAATGAAGGCAATCCTAAGAATAAAATTTGTAGCTCTAAATGCCTACATCAAAAATCTAGAGATTTCTAACAAATAACATAATGGTGCACTTTAAGGCCCTGGAAAACAACAAGCCAAACCATAAAGGAGTAGAAGAGGAGAAAGAATTAACTTTAACAGTAGAAATAGAAACAAGCAAATAAAATTACAAGGAATCAATGAAAGAATATTGGTACTTTGAATAAGTATACGAGATTGACAAACTTTAGCCAAATTAACCAAAAGAAAGAGAAAAGATACAAATTAGTAAAATTAGAGATGAAAAGGAGATGTTACAGTAGATACCAATGAAATTCATCAAATTGTAATGACATGCCTTAAGAACCAATATCCAATAAATTGAACAATTGTAAACAAATGTGAATTTCTAGATGCATATGACCTACCAAAATTAAACCAAGATAAAATAAGTAATTTGGCCAAATCTATAACCAACTACAATATGAAGCAGTGATTTAAAAGAAAGTCTTTTCAAAGGACAGAACAACAACAAAAAGCCCAGGTCCAGAATTGGATAGCTGATATATTCACTGCAAAATTCTACGAGAACTTCAGAGAAGAACTAACATCAGTGCAACTAAAATCTGGGGTGATATTGTGTCCCCCAATATATTGTGTACCCTAATAAACTTATCTGGGGTCAGAGAACAGAACAGTCACTAGACAGACATAGAGGCCAGAAAATCCTAACACCCACACCTTTAATCCTATCACTTGGGAGACAGAGATTCATCCGGATCTCTGTGAGTTCAAGACCACACCGGAAACAGCCAGGCATGGTGACACACAACTTTAATTCCAGGAAGTTGAGGGCAGAAAGCAGAAAGGTATATAAGGCGTGAAGACCAGGAACTAGAGGCTTTTAAGCTTAGGCTTTTAGCAGCAGTTCAGCTGAGATCCATTTGGATGAGGACTCAGAGGCTTCCAGTTTGCGGAAACAGGATCTGCTAAGAAGCAGGCAAGTTGAGGTTGAATGTGGTTTGTTCTGTTTCTCTCATCTTTCAGAGTTCACCCCAATACCTGGCTCTGGGTTTGTTTTTATTAATAAGACCTTTTAAGATTCGTGCCACACAAATCATTTCATTAAATAAAGAGGAAGAGATATCTCCAAACCCTTCTCATGAAGCTAGTATTACCCTGATACCAATACCAGACAAAGGCAATTATGTAGCAGGTGGAGGCTCACTCAAAGAACAACTAGTCAAAGAATAAGTTCATGAAGTGTCTAACCCAAATGGAGATGCATAACAAAATCCTTACACCTAAACCTTAAAGAAAGAACATCATAGAAGAGGAAGCAGAAATATTGTAAGGGCCAGAAGACCTGGACAGCGACTGAGAGAATGTCTTCTGAACATGAGATACACCCTTGAACTCAACATTATGGTTACTTGCATAAGACCACAGTGGTCAACATACAACATGGATGGGGGGAAAGTTCTTAAGACTCCACACCTAGATCAAGAGCAGCCACAGGCAATGGCTGCTGAGGGGAGGAGAATCAGTATTCTTTAGTGATGAAACCCTCCTGTATATATTGGTGATACTAATTGGACTCAGTAGGGTGAAAAGGTCATAAATTTGAGAGAGAGACTGGGAACATGGGAGGAGAAGTTGAAATGGAAATGATATAAATATAATATACTCATGTATGAAATTCTCAAAAAAAAAACTTAAAAAAGAAAATTACAGATTGCTCTCCTTGGTTAACAGAAGTGTAAAAATTCTCAATAAAATACTTGCATACTAAATTCAAAATCATGTAAAAAAAGACTATATATCATAATCAAATTGACTTCATTCCAGAGATGCAAGGATGGCTCAACATATGTAAATCATCACGTAAGTGACCTCAAAGACAGAAATCACACAATCATCACAATAGATTCAGAAATGCCTTTGACAAAATCCATCATCTCTTCATTGTAAAGTCCAGAAGAATCTAATGTTACAGTGGACATATTTCAACATAATAAAGACTATATCTGACAAACCTATACTCAGCATCATGTTAAGTGGAGAAAACTCAAGACATTTCCATTAAGTACAGTAACACGACAAGGGTTTTTATTCTCTTTTATTCAATACCGTGTCTGAATTCTTAGCTAGAGCAATAAAATAAGAGAAGAAAATAAAAAGGATACAAATAAGGAAAAAACCAAATACCCTATTTGAGATAATATGATACTATACATAAGAGACCCTAACGATTCCATCAAAAACTCTTAGAGCTAATAAATAAATTTAGCAAAGTAGCAGAATACACAATTAATATTCTTATATACTAACAAAAACATACTGAAAAAGAAATTAGGGGATCAATCCCACTCACAATACTCTGTGTGTGTGTGTGTGTGTGTGTGTGTGTGTGTGTGTGTCTTTCTGTCTTTGTTTCTGTTGCTCTCTCTGTCTCTGTCTCTCTCCCTCTCTCTGTAACACACACACACACACACACACACACACACACACTACTTAGTAAGAAACCTAAACAAGGAGATGAATGACCTCCACATAAAAACACTGAAGGAAGAAGTTAAAGTCATTGGAGGATGTAAATACCTCCTGTGATCATGGAAGAGAAGAATTAACATTGTGAAAATGGTCACCCTACCAAACGCAATCCAGAGATTCAATGTGGTCCAAATCAAAATTCCAGGGCAAGTTATCACAGATGTATATAAACCAATCTTAAAACGTGCATGGAAGAACAAGAGACCAAAGACAGCCAAAGCAATCCTGAACAAAAATAGTACCGTAAGCGTTATCACCATACCTGATTTCAGTTATACTGCAGAGTCGTAGTAACAGAATAGCATGGTGTTTGCACAAAAACAAACACAGAGGTCTGGACTAGAACAGAGGACCCAGACATAAGTCCACACAGCTACAGCTACGTGGTTTTGACAAAGATTCCAAAGGTGTATACATCGGTCCTGTACACTGAAGACATAATTGGGGGATATAAATTAGAAACATAACAGCTCCAGCCATGCAAATTGCAGCAGCAGACAACCAGTTTTGCAAAATTGTCAAAATCCAATAATGACTTCAATGCTGATGGTTATCAGTGAAGTAATATGGCTTATTTTTGTTACTTAAGGAAATTCAATCCATCTAGAATATAACATTATGAAAATTTATACTTTGAGCTAGATCTATTTTACATGCAATTGAAAGCTAGCTGTATTTAATCACTCTTTATTACACAAACTAATGATGTGTATGATGTTGTTGACTTTTTATTCATATCTTAATGGATAGTTCCAGAGCTAAACCACATCAGTGTTCTCCTACAGCACTGCTAAATGTGATGATCAAAGTCTTATAGGAAGACGAAGCGTTCATTGAGAACCACAGCCGAAAGTTACTGCAAAGGTGAAGTGGAGCTGAAAGGTAACTTCTCTTGCAATTGCTCAAAAAATATTCTAGTGTCTCTCTGGTTTCACACAGCTTAAAACTCTACTGTGGGTAACAACTAGGCTGCCTTACAAAACTTCTTTTCCCAAAGTCAACTAGCAAAGCTTGTCTTTCACTGTGTGTGTGCTTTCCACTTCACGGGCCATTAGTGAGTGCTAATTTCAGAGGCCACAGCTGGGTAGTGCCACTTTTGACTCTTCCTTCTCCTCCTCCACTGCTGCTGCCTCCTCTTCTTTTTTCCTCTGCCCATTCTTGAGCTGAAACCTCATCCATTCATTTTACATCTTGCTAGAAGCAATGGCAAAAGTTTTATTGCAAGAGGATGTTGGAAGTGTTGGCTGAAATGAAGTTCGAGGAAACGGTATTTCAACTATTTGTGCTCTGTCTCTGTTCTTCAGTCATATTGCCCACTGCTGGTCCTCCAGGCAGCTGTTTGAGCACAGTCTTCTCAGCGGGGGAGGGTGGAGTGGTCCACACAAGCTGCCTTGCTCACTGTCAGCAGCTGAAGGCAGTACCAAGGACAAGCAGTGCAGAGGAAATCTAGCGAGACACGACAATGGCAGAGTCACTGTTTTCAGAGGTGACTTCCACAACAAATGGGGTGCATCTTTATTGGTATGTTCTGATTCACTGGACCTGGGGTAGGGATGGAGCCTAACAAGTCTGGTGCAATGATACTGCATCACAGCAGGGAGGTGGGGCCACAGGGTAGAAAACGCTTGGAAAAACTGGACCCTTATGTACATTAGATTAACCGTTCCACTTTTATATATGATCTCGAATATGGGAGCTACAGAGATGGCTCAGCTGTTAAGAGAGTCTTCCAGAAGGTCTGTAACTCCATCTCTGGGGAATCCAACACCTTTGTCTAGCCTTTTTGGTCCCCCCACAGACACATGGCGTATGGACACAGAGAAACACACACACACACATACAAGTAAGTATAAAACACCTCTTTAAAACATTTCCAAAGATTGCAATCAAAGGTAATATATGAAGGTCCTGCAGAATGCCTTTCACTCCAGTACAGAGCACTATGGGCTCTGCTGTACATCAGCACATTTGAAACATGCTTTATTAAAATAGTAAAATATCTTTTAGGAGTAATATTTTATACAACGTTAACATATTAAGTGAGTAAAAGTGGATCCCCTAAATTCTGTCCAATTGGCATCACTGCCTGCCCTTCAGCTTCCCATCATAGACAATATCTCTTAGGGACTGTTTTCCAAAGGACACTGTCTTAAAAAAGAAAGTTTTCATTAATTCTTTGAGAATTTCATACAATGTATTTTGAGCGTATTCACTTCTCTCCTCAAATTCCTCCTAGATCTTCCCCTACCTCTCTATCAACCCAAATTCATGTTTTTGTTCTTTCTTTAGTTATTATTTTTACATGTATTCACACATATAAATATTAGAATCCTTTTAGTGTTGCTTGTGTGTATAGATTTTTAGGGCTGACCACTTGGTATTAAATAACCAATTAGGAGGCTCATCCCTGGGAAAGACTGATTTTTTTCCCTCTGACAGCAGTCATTAATTGCCTGTAGCTCTTCACATGGGGGTAGAGCCTTGGGATATTTCCTCTATGACACATTGACATGTCATCTGGTGTTGTCTTTTTTCAGGTCTTGTTTAGATTACCATGCTGCTGAGCTTAACATGTCAGATGTCCAGTCTCCTGATGTATACGGAAGACAAAAATCTCACAGTAAATGTCCTGGTCCTCCAGCCCTTACAGTCTTCCCACCCTCTCTTCTGTGATGTCCCCTGAGGCTTACATGTTGTAGACATATTAATTGTGATATAAATATAAAAAAATCCTTTATGCTGCAATTTGTACCTCCTAGTTAGTATTTCAAGGTAATAAAAGGTAATTACACTCAATGTAGTAAGTAGTCACTCAATATACATCTATTAAGCACCTAGTGTGTGACAAGAACATAGGGAAGTTTATATTCTAAAAGGATCAGTAAACAGAAACTAATGAACAGAAAGAAATACATTATGATGTGTTAGAAAATGATATGAGCTACAGAAGAAAGTGAAGGACAGAGTTAGAAGAATCAGGAATCCTAGTTCAGGGTGGAACACATAGAATTGTAAATAGGTAGTCTGAAAAGCCCCTACTGAAGAGTAGAACAAGCAGGTAACCCAATGACTTGAGAATGGCGACCCATGGGAAGTTGCCATGGAGGCTATCCAAAGACAGCCTATCCATGGAAGTAGGTGATCAAGCAGACAACCAATTTGGCTCATATTTTGCAAACCATAAGGAGATATGGAGTCACACACTAATTTTGTAGCTCTTGCAGAGATCCGTTAGAGTCTTGGGGTCACTCATTCACTCATCACTCATATATTACTTATCTGCCATGGTGGGAACTCTATGCCAACTTCTCTGGCTGAAATATTCAAGCACCCAAGTCCTTCTTACCTTCAAGAAGCTAGCAACTCATGCATATGAAATGACAATCCCCCCAAACTGTGCTAAATCTGAATCCAAACTATGCATCTGTATAATGAGAATCTAGAGAGCCCAGCAGGCCTCCAGCCAGGCCCACAACCACATAGAGCCCTGCCATAAAAGGTGAACCAGTCAACAGCAATGGCTGCCTGTCCACTATTCCAAAAGTCTGGCTGAAAAACCACCCACCAGCAGCCAAAGACCTTCATAAACAGCACATTCTGATTCATGGAAAATTGTTTTCTTTTCTCAAATACTTGTTAATTTAAGTAAATTGTTACCTTCAAATGTTCCTGGACTCTGCATTAATGAAATGTTTTTCTTAGTTTGTAGAGTAATTTAGTTTGCTATACATTCATTGTGCCTGACACTCCATCATACTGAAATGTATTTTCTTGATTGTCTGTGGAGTTGTCCAGGGGAGATGAATGTATTGTCATATTTTGTTGCCTGGAAAGATGTGTTGGGTAGGAGAGAAATATAAGATCAGAAAGGGAAGGAGAGAAAGAGAGACAGACATACATGGAAAAGAGCAGAAATCAAAACTCAGAGCAGGGAGAAGAAATGCTTGCCCTGTCCACCATCCTCACAAGCAATGTTGAGGCCAAAGGCCAGAGCGTGCCTGTGCCAGGAAGGCCGGCAGTCAGCCGGATGATAGTCACTCCGACTCCTTTGTTCTGAAATAAGCTGTTCAGTAGAAGAACTGGATCCATGGCGAGATATCCCAGCACAGGGGATTTGTGTTTCGCAGGGACCAGACTTTTCAACTGGGAGATCAAAGAAAAAAATCTCAGGGCGGAAACCAGATTTCAAAGGATGTCACCAGAGCTGCACATACAGGCCTGGGTAATTCCTTTCTTGTCATATTCTCATCCTGGCCTTTCCAGGATGGTATGCAGACTTCCTCGGGGTGTGATCATCCGACATATGGGTGTGGGTACTGCTGTGGGTTGAGGGCTCTTTTCTGCGTGCAGGAAACTGGGGAGGGGTGAGGGGCTTGCTATCTAGCACAAAAGCTTAGTGTCTGAAGGTGGCTCCCAGGGTCCCTGTCTTTCTTTTCTGCCCACCTCTTGCTTTTTTGGCCCCTCAGCCCTCAATTCCAAACAGACATAGAAGCCAAAAATAGCCAAATTCTTTTCAGTCTAACTGGGCATTAATTAATAGCCACCCTCACCCATTCAAGCTGAAGAAACTCCATCTCAATTATTCCTGGGACTGTGTCTAGTGGCACAAACAGCTCCACTACTCTGTCATTAAGGATGTGGATTTAGAAACACGCCACCCACCACAGAGTACTCCCCAGCATCTCTGGGCAGGCCGGCTCAGCCCACCAGTGCTGAGGAGAGGGGCAGATGCCTGTCTTCTTGGCTGGAAAAGATTGATTTCATTAAAGAATGAACATGCACAGCACAATGTAGTGTTCACCTCATTGCTCTCCTTCTAACATCGAGGGATTAATTTGTAAAACTTTTCTCAAGGTACAGAGCATGGTAACAACAATCTCAAAAGGTAATCCCCAAACATCCCTTAAGAGCCAACTTGTGAAATGTTGTCTAGAAACTTGTTTATATACCCACTAATTTCTTTAAGGAAACATGTTATTTAGGCTTACCATGCTGATGTAAAGTAACTCTACTTTTTTGTAAGTGTGCTACATTTATCATTTTAATCCTAACTTCCAGCATTGGTGACCAAATCATGTTCTCCCCAGTGTAGGGTCCTGAGTCGATGGTACATTTAAGAGACACTATCAGTGGAGCATATAGAGTATCTGCACAGATCTCTATTTTGTTCATGAAACTCACGTACCCATCCCGACTCTCTCACAATCAGTGCTGGTCACAAGGAGCTCAGCTGTCATGTCCCACTGCTACCCAGTAGTTTTGATGCAATGATAAGATGACACTCTCTTTGCTTCCCTTTACTCCTGATGATGACCTGCTTTGTGTTACTGCAACCATCCCTGTCCACAATGCACTCTCAGCAGCTACTAATACAAGTATCTAATAAACAACAACTGATATTTAGGTTAATACTCATTGAAGGGACTTCCCTATCGGGCCATTACTTTAACATTTTCAAATTCATTCACAACGACTAGAATGGTCTCATTGTTCAGCATCTTATTATTCAAAGGTTTTATCCTATCTTGCTTCCTATGTTCAAGTCAACTCATAAGCACCTACACAAAATAGTTGGTGATTCACCTATTGTGCACTATGTCAAATAACAGCCATGCTGCATCGATGACTGGTCAACCTCTATTGATTATCTATGATCACAATAAACAAGAAGAGCTGTTGTATTAAACCACAAATTATTCAAAAGCTTCATTCAGAACTACAAGGACCCTCCCAACTTGACTTCCTCTGGCAGATGCATTTTCACCTTCTTCACCCTCCCCTTTTTTAATCTAAGAGAAGAGTTTGTGAATGATAAAGTCTAATAGTAGAGACATGAGCAGTCCCCCAGGTGTAAGCCAAAGCTTTAGTATACAAGGACAGTTCACTTTTAATTTTAACAGACTTCGGAGAATGAGAGCTACTTGCTCCTTGAATTTTTTTCCATTCTTCACAGCATAAACAAGACTTCCTTTTATAGCCTCCCTTCTGGCTCTGTGATGGTAGATACTTGGCTCTGTGATGGAGGATGCTTGGCTCTGTGATGGAGGATGCTTGGCTCTGTGATGGAGGATGCTTGGCTCTGTGATGGAGAATACTTGGCTCTGTGATGGAGGATGCTTGGCTCTGTGATGGAGGATACTTGGCTCTGTGATGGAGGATGCTTGGCTCTGTGATGGAGGATGCTTGGCTCTGTGATGGAGGATGCGTGGCTCTGTGATGGAGAATACTTGGCTCTGTGATGGAGGATACTTGGCTATGTGATGGAGGATGCTTGGCTCTATGATGGAGGATGCTTGGCTCTGTGATGGAGGATGCGTGGCTCTGTGATGAAGGATACTTAGTTGTGTTATGGAGGATACTTGGCTCTGTGATGGAGGATGCTTGGCTCTGTGATGGAGGATGCTTGGCTCTGTGATGGAGGATGCTTGGCTCTGTGATGGAGGATACTTGGCTCTGTGATGGAGGATGCTTGGCTCTGTGATGGAGGATACTTGGCTCTATGATGGAGGATGTGTGGCTCTGTGATGGAGGATGCTTGGCTCTGTGATGGAGGATGCTTGGCTCTGTGATGGAGGATGCGTGGCTCTGTGATGAAGGATACTTAGTTGTGTTATGGAGGATACTTGGCTCTGTGATGGAGAATACTTAGTTGTGTGATGGAGGATGCTTGGCTCTGTGATGGAGGATGCTTGGCTCTGTGATGGAGGATGCTTGGCTCTGTGATGGAGGATGCTTGGCTCTGTGATGGAGGATGCTTGGCTGAGCCTTATTCAGTACCCATCACACTGAGCCATTCAATCTGTTAATTTCTTACCTTGCTTGGTGTCACTGGGCTAGATAAAGTCTTTTGTCTCTTATAATTGTCTCTATACCGAGAGAAATGATTTCTACAAACTAACAAACAGGTGCCCAGGCTAAGGACTGAGGCAAAATGCCCAAGACAGAAAGATTCTTCTAACTCTTACAGCCTGTGGGGCTGTGATGCTGAGAGATGAGACGTTTCATGTGGATGCCAGAGACAAGTCTTCTAGTGGGAATTCCCTCTGTCTAATTCATTGATTCCTCTCCCCAGGCTCTTTCTCTTGAGGTACCTATAACCTGTGCAGCATCTGTTGAAGGAGATGCCTCCAGAGACAAAGCTGTAATTCACAGACTCATAAAAAACACAATAAAGACAGAAAAGATTTTTGTCATTCTGTGTTTTCCCCATGCCCTTGGTGGCCAACTAGTTGCAGCCACTAATCTGTTTTCTGAGGAATGTCATACAAATGAAATCATTTTCACACAGCCTTTGGAGCATAGTTTCATTAACATGTAATATTTAATCTATACTTGTTGTGTATGTGAGTATTCTGTTCCTTTTTAACTGCTACCTGTTTTGTATTATTATATTGGTATTGGTATTATATTAGTGTGCCGTGGCATGGGTTTCTACTCCACAGTGGAGGAGCACAGGATTATCATTAGATTTGGCTAATGGATAAACACACTCTAAACATTCATATACAAATTTTCATGTAAAAAATGGATCTCGTTTCACTTGTCAGCCAAGTCACAAGTGAAACAAAGTAACAAAAATAGGATTGGTGAGTCGTATGTTTAACTTTAGAAGAAAAATTTAAAGTCCTTGCACCAGGGACTAGAGAGATGGTTCAATGGTTAAGAGCACTCATTGTTCTTGCAGAAGACCTGGGTTCAGTTCCCAGCATCCACACAGTGGTTTACAATGGTCTATAATTCCAGTTCCAGGGGATCCAGGACCTTCTTCTGACTCCCAAGGGCACCAGACATGCATGTGGTGCACATATATACATGCAGGCAAAACATTCAACACATAAAATAAATATATTTTTTAAATCCTTATTTCACTTTGCACTCTCATTAGAGTTCAGATTTTTTTGTTCTAATAAATAGTATGAGGTATTAATTTTGCTCATTGTAGACCATCAAGTAATAGAAACGCCTATACAGTTTCTTTTGATGAACATAAGATGCATTCATGTTACTATAACATGTATCAGTACTGTCTTGTTTGCTGCTGAGCAGTATTGCACTACGTGATTACAGGCTTCTTTCATGTAATGAACATTGGTGTTTCAAAAGCCAAAAGTGTAATAGTTACTTTTCTCATCACTGAGACAAAATACACTACAGAAATAACTTAGCAGAGGGAGAATTTATTACGCTTCAAAGTTCAGAGGATACTGCCCATAGTGGCGTGACATAAGGAGTCAGATGTGGCAATGGAATGTGAGGAGGATGGTGACATCATAGTGGTCATGCGGAAGCAGAGAGAGTTTGGGCAAAAACTAGAACCAAATTATAACCTTCACATCCCACTCTTCTGGTTCTACATCTTCAAGATAGACTCGTGTCCATAAGGTCCTACAGCTTTCTAGAAATTGTGCCAACAGCTGAGGACAAAGTATTAAATACATGAGATTGTGGGGGAGATTTCATATCTAAGCCACAAATTTCTCCTACTCCCTCGTGGACATTTCATGCGTGAACTCAGAATGTATGCAGTAATTCTTTAAAAGTCCCTGTAATTTTAGCATCTCCAACGTTATTCTGAGGCTTAAAGAAAACTCTTCACTATCATCCCTTATCAATTAAAAAAGTAAAAAATTTCCAGTATGCAACGGCAGTGAAGAAACATTCCCATTCCAAAAGGGAAGACCTGGAGAGTAGTGAAGAAAGATAAAGCAAGATTGAAATTCAGCATCATAAACATCAAGTCCCAAAGTTCCATGTCCAACATCTGGAGGCAATGATAGTGGCATTGGAATGCCAACAGGCTTGGTCATCATCTGTCCTACATCTCTGAGGTCTACAGTATATATATATCTTAGTTCTCTCTTGAGCCGGCTTCTGTAGCTTTCCTCAGCAGATGTCCCATAATCCTGCTGTGACTTAGGCT
Organism: Peromyscus eremicus; assembly: GCF_949786415.1. Taxonomy (NCBI): domain Eukaryota; kingdom Metazoa; phylum Chordata; class Mammalia; order Rodentia; family Cricetidae; genus Peromyscus; species Peromyscus eremicus. The sequence goes on along the minus strand of NC_081419.1, from coordinate 29,468,753 downwards.
TCACTTTCATAGCTTTATTTTGTCTACTTAGTAGCTCAGTGCAGGGAATCCGACCCTGCTCTATGTTGCCTGGAGTATTAGCTTTCCAAAACCTTGGTGCAAGCCTCCATGAAAATATAACTCCTCGAGCTGGAGAGATGGCTCAGCGGTTAAGAGCACTGGCTGCTCTTCCAGAGAACCTGAGTTCAATTCCCAGCACCCACATGGTGGCTCAAAACCACCTGTAATGAGATCTGGTGCCCTCTTCTGGCCTGCAGTCATACATGCTGTATACATGATAAATAAATAAATCTTTAAAAAAATATATATATATAAAACTCCTGTATTCTGCACCCCTGCAAGGTCAGCTCAGAGTAAAAACACCCAGCTCTGTGGCCAGCTTAAGACAGAGACTGGCATCCTTGGAACTTGGGTCCAATCTCAGGTGACCTGGACGGCTGAGCTTGACAGAATAGTTCCCTAAACATTTCTGTTAGATTGGAATGCACTCAGGGCCTATCTTCTTGCTACTCTTTCAAGTACTCTCTTTTCAAATAAACTTGCATTTTTATATCCTAGCAGGCGTATCCAAACCTTTGACATTGCAACATGACAAGGTCATCTACAAAATTCGTGTTGGAGAACAGTTTAACAAAGTTACAAAAAAAAATTGTTTTTTTTTAATTAATTTATTTGTTTTTTTTTGGTTTTTCGAGACAGGGTTTCTCTGTGTAGCTTTGCGCCTTTCCTGGAACTCACTTGGTAGTCCAGGCTGGCCTCGAACTCACAGAGATCCGCCTGGCTCTGCCTCCCAAGTGCTGGGATTAAAGGTGTGCGCCACCACCGCCCGGCGGTTTTTTGTTTGTTTGTTTGTTTGTTTGTTTGTTTGTTTGTTTTGAGACAGGATTTCTCTGTGTAGTTTTGGTGCCTGTCCTGGATCTTCCTCTGTAAACCAGGCTGGCCTCGAACTCACAGAGATCCACCTGGTTCTGCCTCCCGAGTGCTGGGATTAAAGTCATATGCCACCACTACCCAGCTAAATAAAATGATTTTTAAAAGTTTTATTTCTGGGAAATATTCCCTGGAACACTATTTCCCTAACTCTCAGCATTCTGTAGATTCATGTGTAGGATTGAGGCCTTGTGGGCTATCCCTGTCCATTTGGCACGTCTATTGCTGTTATTGTTGTTGTCCTTATTTAGCTCATATTTAGGCAGTCTTGTTGGTGAGGCTTTATGGGTGTAGCTTCTGACATCACTAGTAGACACAATCTCACAGCAAACTCCCTAACCCTCTAGCTCTTACAGTCTTCCCACCCCCTCTTCTGCAATGTTCCCTGAGCCTTAGGCATGGGATTGTTTTGTTCATATGTCCATTGTGACTGGCCTCAACAGCTATGAATTTTGATTGGCTATGGTTTTCGGTAATGATCTTCATCTATTGTAAAGAGCATTTCCTTGATGAACTGTGAGGATTACAGTTACATCTGAAGATTTGGATCTGGGGACCTTCTAATCTCTTTTTACAACTATGGTGATTTTGTTCTTCCTACCTTGTCAGCACTCACTTTTTCTGAAAGTTTAACCATGTTTGCATTCCCAAACTACACATTTTTCAGATCTTCCTTCTCTCCTCTTTTCTTTCTGATTTCACTCTAAACCAAAGGAAAAGAAGCCAACAATAACCATGTCACAGATAATCTGTCTCCTCCATCAAATTAATTAAGTCTTGACTTTTGAATTCAGACTCACTTAATATTTTAGGATATGGGCAGAAAGAATTTGTTTAATTTATGTGCATGGATGTTTTTGCCTGCACGTGTGTCTGTGTACCATGCAAATGCCTAGTGTTCACAGAGGGCAGGAGAGGGCATTGGATCCATTGGAAAAGTAATGAATCACCTTGTGGGAGTTTGGAATCAAACCTGAGTCCTCTGGAAGAACAGAGGATGCTCTTAATCACAGAGCCATCTCTCTAGTCCCAGTAGCCAGATACTTTGTCAGGTTATCCCATGGTCTTCAGTCAAGTTTCTGATAGAACCCTTGTTCTCCCTTGAAACCACATGTGTACAATCTTCACTGTCTACCTGCCCCATGGTGATCTACACATCCATAGGACTCTCCTATTAAGCTTTGTTTACATCATTCTAGGACTTCATTAGCCCAAAACTCCAGAGTCTTCCATATTCCTCTTGCAAACCAGTTCCAAAGGCCTATGGACCATATGGTCTAGTTTTTCCCAATAATAACCCCACTCCTAGTATCAACTTTCTGTCTTAGTTACTTTTCTTACTTCTGTGATAGAATATCTGACAGAGACAACTTAAAGGAGGAAGATTCATTCTGATTCATGGTCCTGGAGCTACAATCAGATGTGACAGGGAAGGATGTCAATTGGAATGACTCATGGTTGGAGTACCAGCAGCACAGGGAAGCTGGTTACAGCACAGCAACAACCAGGAAGCAAAGGCAGACTGGGCTAGAAGTAGAAAGGGCTATACTCCTAAAGTCCAACCCTATCTGCCCTCTGTCTGTCAGTGAGACCCTATGTCCACAGGTCTTAAAACAGTGCCTATAGAGGACATTTCACATCCAAACAGTAATAAGCAGATAAAGGTGCTTACTAGTTTCTTACCTGTCAGTCTTAATAAAAGGAAAGTTTACAACATAAATAAATAAATAAACAAACAAACAAATAAATAATAAATAAGTAAATTACAGGGCAGGCCACACCAGTCAGAAGAAAAGATGAGTGACCTGCCTGCCAGCTGAATTACCCCACGCCTGAGATTTTGTTCCTAAACTGCCCTCCCTCTCACTTCACTGTCCACTCCACTGCCTTGCCCCTGTCCCCAACTCCAAGGGACTTCTGCTGTCCAGGTGCAGGCCACCCTTATCAGAAAAACTGGTGCAGGCCAAGACAGTTTGAAGAAAAGGTGCAGACCCAGAAAAAAAGATAGGCAAACTCAGGCAGAGACCCCCTGCTGGACAAGAGACCATACTTGCTGCCAGAGCATAGATAGGTAGCCCACCAGCAGACCTCTTCCACTCACTTGGTACTCCCAATGCCTACTCCCTTCCTCATCACTGTATCCCTCCCCCAAGTCTGGCAGAGACCTACTGTACCAAAAGCCAAACTAGTGGCAAAAGGTTAGCCCCCAACTTGGAAAGAGACTCCCTACTGGATAAGAGATAAAGCCAGCTGCCAGAAATCCAGGCCACAAAGACCAGAAGACAAAGAGGAAATAGAAATCAAGGAACAAAACATCCATCCGACAGAGACAAACTCAGAAATCAACACCTAGACCTACAATTATCCTAAACACAGATGCCTAAATGCTAGTGTAAGAACATAATCAACAACACACAGAGCAATATGGTGTCACCCATGCCCAGCTATCCTACAACAAGACCTGAATATTCCATCACAGCTGCAGCACAAGAAAATGACCTTAAGACCAATTTTATGAAGATGATAGAAGTCCTTAAAGAAGAAATGAAAAGGAATTCCTTAAAGAAATTGAGGAAAAGATAAACAAAAAATTGGAGGAAATCTATAAATCCCTTAAAGAATGTCAAGAAAGCCAAGAAAAAACAAATGGGTGAAGGAAACTGTTCAAGACCTGAAAATAGAAATGGAAGCCATAAAGAAAACACAAAATAAGGGAAACCTGAAAGTGGAAAATTTAGATAAGCAAACAGGTACTATAGACACAAGCATCACCAAAAGAATACAAGAGATGGAAGACAGAATCTTGGGTATTGAAGATACAATAGAAGAAACTGATTAATCTGTCAAAGAAAATGTTAACTCTAAAAAATCCCAATACAAAAGATCCAGGAAATCTGAAACACCATGGAAAGACAAAAATCTGAGAATAGTAGGAATAGAAAAACAAGAACCCCAGCTCAAAGACCAAGAAAATATATTTAACAAAATCATAGAAGAAAATTTTCCTAACCTAAAGAAGGAGATGCCTATAGAGGTACAAGAAGTTCACAGAACATCAAATAGATTGGACTAAAAAAGAAAGTATCCTCCACACATAATAATCAAAACACTAAACATATAGAACAAAGAAAGAATATTAAAATCTGCAAGGAAAAAAGACCAAGTAACATATAAAGGCAGACCTATTAGAATTATATGCAACTTCTCCATGAAGACTCTAAAATCCAGAAGATCCTGGACAGATGTCTTGAAGACTGTAAGAGTCCATAGATGCCAGCCCAGACTACTAAACTCAGCAAAACTTTTAATCACCATATATGGAGAAAACAAGATAGTTCATGACAAAATCTAATTTAAACAATATCCAGCCACAAATCCAGCCCAACAGAAGATACTAGAAGGAAAACTCCAACCCAAGGAGGTTAACCACACCCACAAAAACACAGGCAATAAATAATCTCACACCAGCAAAACCCAAAGAAGGGACACAAACACACAAACACTAGCATCACCACCAACAACAAATGGGAACTGACAGTCATGGGTCATTAATGTTTCTCAATATCAATGGACTCAATTCACCAATAAAAAGATATAGGCTAACAAAAACAAAAACAAGATCGATCTTCTGCTGCATATAAGAAACACACCTCAACATTAAAGATAGACATTACCTCAGAGTAAAGTGTTAGAAAATAAATTTCCAAGAAACAAGCTGGTGTAGCTATTCTAATTAACCAAGTAGGTTTCAAACCAAAATTAATCAAAAGAGATGGAAAAGGACATTTCATACTCATCAAATGAAAAATCAACCAAGATGATGTTTCAATTCATGACATCCATGCCCTAAACACAAGGATTTGTGAAAGAAACATTACTGATGCTTAAATCACACATTGAGCCTCACACATTAATAGTGAGAGACTTTAACACCCTACTCTTACCAATGGACAGGTCATCCAGACAAAAACTAAACATAGAAATACTGGAACTAACAGAAATTATTAATCAAACGGACCTAACAGTTATCTATAGAACATTTCACTCTAACTCAAAAGAATATATTTCCTTCTCAGCACCTCACAGAACATTTTCCAAAACTGACCAGATACTCTGTCACAAATCAAGTCTCAACAAATAAAAGAAAGTTGAAATAACCCCCTGTATTCTATCAGACCACCAGGGATTAAAGCTGGATTTCAACAACAGAAAGTCTACAAACTCATGGGAACTGAACAACTCCCTACTGAATGACTACTGGATCAAGGCAAAACCAAATAATTCCTAGAATTCAATTAAAATGAATGCACAATATACTCAAACTTATGGAACACAATGAAAGCAGTGCTAAGAGGAAAGTTTATAGCACTACATGCCTTCAAAAAGAAATTGGAGAGATCTCATACTAGCAACTGAAAGCTCTAGAACAAAAAGAAGCAAATTCACCCAAGAGGAGGAGAAGGCAGGAATTAATTAAATCAATAGCTGAGATTAATAAAATAGAAACAAAGAGAATAGTACAAAGAGTTAATAAAACAAAAAGTTGGTTCTTTGAGAATATCAGTGGGGTTGGGGATTTAGCTCAGTGGTAGAGCACTTGCCGAGCAAGCTCAAGACCTTAGGTTCAGTCCTCAGCTCAGGGGGAAGAAAAAGAGAGAATATCGATGAGATAAATAAACCTTTATCCAAACAAATTAAAAGACACAAAGAGAATATCCAAATTAACAAAATCAGAAATGAAAAAGGGGACATAACAACAGACACAGATGAAATCCAAAGAATTATTAGCTCATATTTCAAAAACCTGTACTCCGGAAAATTGGTAAATCTAAATGAAATGGACTATTTTCTCAATAGATACCACTTACCAAAGTTAAATCAAGATCAGGTAAACAATGTAAATAGACGTATAACCCCTAAAGAAATAGAAGCAGTCATTAAAAATCTCCCACCACCACCCCCAAAAAACCCTCAGGGACCACACAGTTTTCACACAAAAATCTACCAGATTTCAAAGAAGACCTAATATCAATACTCCTCAATTATTCCACAAAATAGAAACAGAAGGAACATTGCCAAATTCATTTTATGAGGACATTTTATGATACCCAAACCACACAAAGATTCAACAAAGAAAGAGAATTACAGATCAATTTCCCTCATGAACATTGATACAAAAATACTCAAAAAAATATTCAAAAACTGAACCCAAGAATAAATAAAAAAGATTATCCACCACGATCAAGTAGGCTTCATCCCAGAGATGGAGGGATAGTTCAACATATGAAAATCTGTCAACATAATCCACTATATAAACAAACTGAAAGAAAAAAAATATCATCTCATTAGATGCTGAAAAAGCCTTTGACAAAATTCAACACCAGTTCATGATCAAAGTTTTGGATGGATCACGGATACAAGGCTATACCTAAACATAATAAAGGCAATTTACAGGAAGCTGATGGCCAATATCAAATTAAATGGAGAGAAACTCAAAGCAATTCCACTGAAATCAGGTACAAGACAAGACTGTCCACTCTCTCCATATCTATTCAGTATAGTACTCAAAGTGCTAGCTAGAACAATAAGACAAGAAAAGGAGATCAAGGGGACAGAAATTGGAAAAGAAGTCAAAGTATCACTATTTTGCAGGACACAATAATATACATAGGCAATCCCAAAATTCTAGCAGAGAACTCCTACAGCTGATAAACACATTCAGTGAAATGACTAGATACAAGATTAACTAAAAATAAAATCAGTAGCCCTCCTATATACAAATGACAAATGGACTGAAAAGGAAATCAGGGAAACAACACCCTTCACAATAGCCATAAATAATATAAAATATCACTGGATAATTCTAACCAAGGAAGTGAAAGACCTGTATAATAAAAGCTTCAAGTCTTCAAAGAAGGAAATTGAGGAAGGTATCAGTAAATGGGAAGATCTCCCATGCTTATGGATCAGTAGGATCAACATAGTAAAATTGTCCATCCTACCAAAAGCAATTTACAGATTCAACAAAATCCCCATCAATATTCCAACACAATGCTTCATAGATCTTGAAAGACAATACTCAACTTTATATGGAAAAACAAAAAAACCCAGGATAAATAGTCTTTTACAATAAAAGAACTTCCAGAGGTATCACCATCCCTGATTTCAAGCTGTACTACAGAGCTATAATAATAAAAACCACATGGTACAGACATGTTGATCAGTTGAATCAAATTGAAGACCCAGAAGTAAATCCACACACCTATGGACACCTGATTTTCAACAGTAAAGCCAAAAATATTCAATGGGGAAAAAAAAAGAAAGCATCTTCAACAAATGGTTCTGGTCTAACTGGATGTTGGCATGTATAAGAGTACAAATAGATCCATATCTATCACCCTGCATGAAACTCAAGTCTAAGTGAGTCAAAGACCTCAACATAAATCCAGTTACACTGAACCTGATAGAAGAGAAAGTGGAGAATAGCCTTGAACACATTGGCACAGAAGACAACCTCCTGAACAGAACACCAGTAGTGCAAGTTACTAAGACTGACATTTAATAAATGGGACCTCATGAAACTGAAAAGCTTCTGTAAGGTAAAGGACACCATCAATAGGACAAAATGGTAGCCCACAGAGTGGGAAAGGATCTTCACCAACTCCAAATCTGACAGAGGGCTAATATCCAAAATATATAAAGAACTCAAGAAACTAGATAAATAATTCAATTAAAAATGGGGTACAGACTTAAACAGAGAATTATCAACAGAGGAATCTCAAATGACTGAGAAACATATAGAGAAAAAATTTTGTTGTTTTGTTTTGTTTTATTAAAAAATGCCATCCTTAGCCATCAGGGAAACGCAAATCAAAACTACTTTGAGACTTCATCTTATATCTGTCAGAATGGCTAAGATCAAAAACACAAGTGAGAGCTCATGCTGGTGAGGATGTGGAGCAAGAGAAACACTCCTCCATTGCTGATGGAGGTGCAAACTTATTCAGCCACTTTAGAAATCATTATTGTGGTTTCTCAGAAAATTGGGACCCAACTATACCACTCCTGGGCATACACCCAAAGGACACTGCATTCTATCACAAAGACATTTGTTCAAGTATGTTCATTGCAGCTTTATTCATAATAGCCAGAAACTGGAAACAACCTAGATGTCCCTCAACTGAAAAACTGATGAAGAAAATGTGGTATATGTACGCAGTGGAATATTACCCAGCTGTTATAAACAATGACATTATGAAATTTACAGGCCAATGGATGGAACTAGAAAAAAATTCATCCTGAGTAAGATAACCCAGACCCAGAAAGACAAACATGGTATGTACTCACTTATAAATAGATATTAGCTGTAAAGTAAAAGATAATCATGCTACTGTCCACAGACCCAAAGAGGCTGAGTAACAAGGATCTCCCTGGAAAGGAGTAATAAAATAGATTTTGAGGGTTGACTGGGGGCATGAGGGATCAAGTGGGGAGAATACTGGGAGAAACAACTGAAATTGGTGGGCATTTGGGGCAGGGTAGAAACCTAGTGCAAGGAAAATTCCATGGAATCTAAAAGAGTAACCCTAGCAAAGACTCTTAGTAATGAGGGACACACAAAGCCTGACTAGGACATCAAACCAGCCACAAGACCTTTGTCCTACAGCTTGTCCTTCCTGCAGAGTTTTCTAGGACTGGAGCCCAGCAGAATCGTCAATGAGACCAAAGAGAGACTTCATCCAGCAACTGATGGGAGCAGATTCAAAGTCCCACAGCCAAACATTAGGCAGAGCTAAGAGATTCCTAGGGAGGAGGGAGAGAAGGGGAAGGAAGGATAGGAGGAACCAGAAGGGTCAGGGACACCACAAGAACTTGGCCCACAGAATCAACTGACTGGTACTCATGGGGGAATCACAGAGATCAGGGAGCCTGTATGGGTCTGACCTAGGTCTTCTTATGGGATTACTAAGAGTGGGGGTGGGAGGGGAGAGGGAGGTGTCTCTGACTCTTGCCTACTTATGGGACCCTTTTTCTCCTACTGGGTTCTCTAGTCTAGCCGTGAAGTGATGGTATGTGCCTTGTCTTACTGTAGCTTGTTACGCTGTGTCTGGTTGATTGCCCTAGAAAGCCTGTTCTTCTCGGAGGGGAGGGGGCAGGTGGATCTGGAAGAGAGGAGAGGGGTGGGAGAGACTGGAGGAAAGGGAGGGAGGGGGAACTGAGGTCAGGATGTATTAAATGACAGAATAAAAAACAAAAATAAAAATAGTTACCAGATAAAGTTGGCAAATATTCATTTACTGATTTAAGGAGGAATTTTTTTCTGATAAAAGATTTGAATCTGAATTATCCTTTAATGTGCAAAGTTGATGGTGCACAATTTCAAATTGCTAAAACCCCTGAAGTGTGGACATATTAAGATTCAGGCTGATGGGGATATCTTTGCGGTTAATTTGTTTTTTTTGTTGTTGTTGTTTTGGGTTTTTTTTTGCAGTTAGTTTGTAAACATATACTAGATGATGGGGTAGGTAGATGTTTAATTTTATTAGAAACCTCTGTATCCAGTTTTGTATGGATTTTTGTGACACAGATTCCTAGAATGATATAAGGCTTAAGTCTTTACAAACTAAGTAGTCTCTGCAAGCAAGATTTCAATGCCAAAGTCACAGAAAAATCTTCTAGTGAGTTGACTCAGAACACATATGGCAACTCTTTGAGTCCTTGGACTTTTTCCTTAGAGTACAGACAGCATCCAGCTGGCAATCTGTGGTGCTGTCAATGAGAATGGCCCCATCGGCTTATATATTTGAATACTTGGTCCCCAGTTGGTGGAACTGTTTGGGAAAGATTAGGAGGTGTGGCCTTGTTGGAGGAGGTGTGTCACTGGGAGTGGGTTTTCAAAAGACTTGCACAGTTCCCAGTTAGCTCTCTGTCTTGTGGCTGTTGTCTCAATAGGTCAGCTCTCAGCTACTGTTCCAATGCTCTGCCTACCTGCCTGCCTGCCTGCCTGCCTCCACGTTCCCTACCATGAGGGTCATGGACTTTGACCCTCTGGAACCATGAGCTCCCCCCCCCAAAAAAAAATTAAATTCTTTCATAAGTTTCCTTGGTCATGGTATTTTGTCATGACAATAGAAATGTAACTAAGACACAGATGTAGAAGGAACCCCCTGAGAATTATAGAGCTGGGCAGACAGTACAGAGTCCACATCTGCAGCCAGCACACATTTACAACTTTGGAGAAGAGTTGTGAGGTAACTCACACTCCCATCCCTCCTGCCTAGCTCCTAGTTCATTGGATATTGCAGAGAATAGACACTTGGGGTCATTGTGTTTTCAGATGTTGCCATTGGTTTTCATCTTCACTTCCTGGATGTTGACAAAGGCCTAACACATCGTTGCAATATATTTGTGACCCAGATTTTCTCAATCTTTAGGAAATGCAATGTTCAGCTATGTGTTCATCTCAGTAGACGATGTACTTGGTGTGCACATGCAGGGCTATGTTGGCAGCCTGTCCCTCCAATCTCTGGGAGAAGAAGACTAGTCAACAGCTTGCCTAGGCTAGAGCTTCCTGCATTCACCTGGATGCTAAACACTTCCCCATTCCTGGATCTGGTCTAGCCGTGGGTTAGCTTGATTCCCAGCCTTGCTAGATTACCTTGCATGTGGTCCATTTCAGAAAATGACGAAGCGATGAGAGACATAAAGCTCTCACGTGGTTGCTGCTACCTGGCTCCGTAAAAAGCATGCCCACCCAACCATGCCTGCCAATGAACACGTCTCTCATGCTTGGGAACCTGATTACAATAGTCTGATTAACACGCCCCCACCCACCCACCCAACCCCAGAAACACAGATGGGTTTCAGTCAGTGCCAATTTACCTGGGTGCTAGACTTTAGTTAATCCTATCAAAAGCTGTGGGCTGGAGTGGGGATGAGATTACAAATACAATCGTATTTACACAGATGCCTTTTTTTGAGCCCTGCCACACAGCCAGGATTGCATTTACATCTTGTAACAAAATCGCAATTATCACAGACCTAGCTTGTTAGAAATTTAAAACCAGGATATTAAGAGAGCTAGGGGGTGGGAGAAACGCATTGAGCTTAAGTGGGGAAGAAAAGGCTCCTGGGAAGGGTTTCCAGCACAGTCAGCTGGGAGCAGCAGGGCTGTGTTCAGCTGACACTGTTAGCTTCTGATTAGGATGGGTCGCCATCCTAATCAGATTTTCTGCCCCTTTGCAATCCACCTTCTAAGACCCTTCTACATATGCGGCTTAGGGTTTCCTTGTGCCCATAAGATGATTCCAAGTAACTGCCAACAAAGCCACTTTCTTTGGGACAGGATTTACTAGATTCCTTCTAAGTTGGAGCTCTCTGAAAATAGATGTGCTTTCTCCTGCATTTAATTCTAATGAGAAGCCTGGTTTTAATACATTCTATTATGGAAAGTAGTTTCTTGATTAATCAAGAAAGCTCTCCTGAATAGAAGCCAATCTAGTAGGATTCCTTCCACATAGATAAGCATCACCCAACTCTACTACATGCCAACCACAGGCCCAGTCAGTCGGCATAGAGTGCTGGAGGGAATGGTGGGGGAGCTGTGATGAGACACTTAGACACTGTCATAAAATATATAAAATTCCTGTCATAAAAATATAAAATCAAAAGACGCTCCTTTGCTGATGAGTGCCCGGGGGAAGAGAGACATAAAGTAAGTTTTTTTAGTCTCATCATTCTGTTAGGTAACATTAAGAAACCCTGGCCCCACAGAGGCCATGTAAGTCCAATGAGTCCAATGACTAATGCCTGTCCAGTGTAAAATGGAGTATTCATACGAACTATTTTAAAAAATGCTGACAATTTCTACCGTTATTTAATTATAGGTATATATGTGTGCCTGTGCCTGCCACTGTGTGTGTGTGTGTGTGTGTGTGTGTGTGTGTGTGTGTGTGTGTGTATGTATAGGTCAGAGGACTAGAGGGAGTCTGTTCTCTACTTTCACCATATGGGTTCTGGGTAGTGGACTTGGTTGTTAGGCCTTTATCCACTGAGCCATCTTGCCGGCTCTTAAGCTGCCTCTGAAGACAAAGTTGAGTGTCTAAGGTATTCAGAAAAATCTTCCTCACTGTCTTTAAAACTTATTCGGGGCAATCGGAAGGATGGTAACAGTCTGTACAAATAGTGTCATAAAGAAAAAAATGTGAAATCTAAGACAACTCTATCACACAGTTCTACCCAGGGTCTTTTTCCAGATTCCATGACAAGCAAAGTATAGCTATTTAACCGAGAAGGCAAATTCTACCCTATGGCTAAGAAGAATTGAAGTCCAAATGAAATGTGAGAGGAAAATTTAACTTCCTTTTAAATGCCATCTACAGATGGTTGTTAGCATGCCTTGAGCTATTTTACAAAGTCACACTGCACAAGGACTTTCTGAAGATCACTTATATGTTAAATTGCTTAGAAACACTTCTAAGAGAGATGTCCTTATAAATACTTTCCACTTGCCACTAAATACAGCCATCTCCAGGACAGAATTTCTCATGAAAAGAAAAGAAAAACAACTCCTATTTACTTGTGAGTTATCATTTCAAAATCCGCAGTACAGGAATGGAAAGTTGCTTTAGGTTCAGCACTCAGATTGTAGAGACTGTTGGAAACAGAAGAGGGAAGGGAAAAGGTGGAGCTGGCCAGACACGGGTCTGCTGTGGGCACTGTCTTAGTTAACTTACACATTGCTGTGATAAAGCAATGCCGGGAAAGAAGGGTTAGCGGGGCTTACAGTCCCAAGAGGATACAGGCGGTCATGGAGGGGAAGACACGGCAGGGGAAGCAGAAGACCAGCTTGTCACACTGCATTGGCAGTCAGGAAGCAGAGAGCAAGGAATTCTTTTTTTTTTTTTTTTTTTTGGTTTTTCGAGACAGGGTTTCTCTGTGTAGCTTTGCGCCTTTCCTGGAACTCACTTGGTAGTCCAGGCTGGCCTCGAACTCACAGAGATCCGCCTGCCTTTGCCTCCCGAGTGCTGGGATTAAAGGCGTGCGTCACCACCGCCCAGCTGAGAGCAAGGAATTCTTGTACCCAGGCAGCTTTCTTCTTCTTCTCCTTCTTCTCCTTCTTCTTCTTCTTCTTCTTCTTCTTCTTCTTCTTCTTCTTCTTCTTCTTCTTCTTCTTCTCCTCCTCCTCCTCCTCCTCCTCCTCCTCCTCCTCCTCCTCCTCCATCTTCTTCTCTCCCTCCTCCTCTTCTTCATCCTCCTCCTCCTCCTCCTTTTTTTAAGTCTTAATTCCTAATTTTATTTCTTTTTTATTACAATTTTTTTATTTTACATACCAACCACAGTTTCTCCTCCTGTTCCCTCCCCCACCTTTTTTATACCCCACCCCCATCCACTCCTCAGCTAAGGCCTCCCATGGGAGTCAACAAAGCATGGCATATCAAGTTGAGGCAGGACTAAGCTTCTCCCCACTGCATCAAGGCTGACCAAGGCATCCCATCATAGAGAATAGGTTCCAAAAAGCCAGCTCATGCACCAGGGACAGATCCTGGTCCCACTGCTAGGGGCCCCACAAACAGACCAAGCTTCAAAATCATGACAGGGAAACCCACAGAGACAGCTGACTGGAGCTTGTGAGAGCTCATGGACTCTAGACTGACAGTTACAGCTAGGGAGCCTGCATGAGACCAACCTAGGGCCTCTGCATATGGGTGACAGTTGTGTAGCTTTTTATGCTTGGAATCCAAGTCCATGGAAGGTGTCGCATGTTTATAGACCTTCCCTCTTTAGCCTAATCAAGATAATTCCTCACAGGTGTGCTGAGAGGTTTATCTCCTAGGGGACTCTAGACCCTGTCAAGACTATATTAACCATAATAGTCATCAGCAACCAACATTGGCGTGTGGACTTTGTTCTGCCCGAATCATGAGCCCCCCAGAGATCACCAGGAGTCTGAGCTCATATTCAAAAGCAAAGAGCCTTTATTGCAAGCTCAAGCTTGGGTTCTCTGTCCATTCTGACACAGTGGTTGGATCAGGGAAAGCATTGAGCTCAGCTATGGCAGGGTTTTTAAGGAGTAAAGAATAAGGGTATAGGGGAATTCCAGATTCAGATGAGGGTGGAACTCCTGATTGTGCAGTAGTGAGGTAACAGAAGTTTTATCAAACAGAGATTGGTACTGGAGTTGCTGCAAGGAAATTAGTAATCTATATACAAGTGATGTAAGCTATCCTTTATGCTCTAGAGCACTTAGTACTTGTTTGTCTCCATTCTGATTGGTCTCCTGCAGGGTACAGTTTGTGGCTTTTCCTGGTTATTGTAATGGTGAGGCCTCGTCCCATTATTGTTAGTCTACAGACTGTCATGACTGCACTAATGTTAAATTAGGCCTCTTCAGACTTATTGATCCAGCCTTTATGAACTAAGAAACACTGATCAAGGTCCAGTTACCTGGGATGACAATGAATTCCATCTGGAGCCACAGAACCCAAAGCTCCAGTCTCAAAGGGTTCCAATGTTCTTTATTAGAAATGCTGCATAGCTCTGAAAATATGTGCTTTGCCAGTCTGCTCCTGTGATGGGGCATTTCCTGGCTCCCCTTTTGTGTTCCAGTGTCTATAGTCAGTTCCAATCCGTTGCCAAAAAGCCATGCATTTGGGATTGTTTCAAGATTTAGTTCCCCCATAAAAAGATATTAGAAGAGTAGTATGAATCATGAAAGAGAAAGGAGGATTATGAAAGCAGCCTTCTGTTCCACTCTTAGTTAGACCAAGAGCTCAGAGTAAGCTGTAACTGGTGCAGAGTGGACAGTAGACCACCCCTGTGTACTATGATGGAAACAGAGTGAGAGCTGGGGAGAAAGGGACAAGTCCCAGTGCCACCTTGATCAACTACATCCTGTTTCTCAACACCCTTTCTTCTCTTGGACGCATGTTACTTGTGCTGGCCTTCAACCCTTGCTTTCTTAATTCTCCTTATCTGCCATGGCAACCACAGTTCCAAGAACTTCTGCCACCTTGGACACCCTCCTCACACCCTTCACCCTCTTCAAGTGCTTTTTGAATCTTCAAGCCATTGCAAATGCCCTCTGAAAGGAAAAGTATTGGCTCAGGACACCCCGCCCACAAGACCAAGTTCTCTGCACAAAGGCGATTTATTTGCCCCAGAGGGATAGAGAGCAGGGAATAAGAGACAAAGATAGAAGATAGAGAATGAGAGAGAATGGGAAGGGAACAAGGGAAAGTGGGCAGGAGTATTTGTCCCAGAGAAACAAAGGACTGCCTCTGGATAGAGAGGAGACAGATGTGGTACATAGCAAAATGGCAGTTTATAATGGTAGAAGGGAAAACCCTGTGTTAGGGTGAGGTATTTAATTTTGATTGGGCATGTTAATTAGGTGAGCCAAAGGGGGCTTTTGGTTGCTGGACTTGAATACTTTGATAGCTGGACCTTAGTAGTCAGCCTCAGGAGGAGGGATTGGCCAAATAAGGGAATGGACGTTGGGAGGTAGCTTCAGGAATGCAATCTAATGGTTTTTAGCAAGGTAGAGGGAACAGGAGAGAAAGGCAAGGCCTGCTGGAGCCATGCTTGCCACCCTTGAGCTGGCCAGAGTCCTTTCAACCTCCTGGCTTATCACACTGTCCTTTACAATATGGTCCAGTAAAATCTGCCTTTGTCTTTGTCCTCCCCAACAGTGACCAATGTCTTTAGCAGAATCGCTGCTTCTGCTTCTCCCTCCCATCCCATTCCCATCACCAAGCCCACTGGGCAGGGGCTGGCAAATGCAAATTGCTTAGAGCCATCTCCGTCTTATTGTTCCATTTCCTTCCCTCCTTAGTCAGGGACTTTCCCTCCTTGGAGTCTACCGTCTAACTCAAGCACCCTCACACCAGCCTCTTTTCTGAGTCCAGAAGTCCTCATCATGCTAAAGCAGGTCAATGTAAGAATTAGAAATATCAAACTCAGGAACTGGGGGTGTAACTTGGTGAGTGGAGTGTTTGCCTAGCAGGCATTGAGGTCCTGGGTTTGATTCTCAAGACCCCCCCATAGATACACACACACACACACACACACACACACACACACACACACACACACCCCTACAATTTTCTGTTTCTTTCATCCTTTCATTTTCTCCTGTCATTGCTCAGATAAAGGTGAAGCCAAATTAGGAAATCATGGGGCATGGTTAAAAAGAAAAGAAAAGGAAACAACAAACCCAAACTTACTGCCTCCCCCCCCCCCATGCTGCCCCAGTTGGTAGGAAACTTTAGAGCAGGAGCTGTGCTTTACACTGTCAAACACTCTGGCTTTGAGAAAACCCCTTAATAAGCTGAATTCCATATTCTTTTCATTAGGATTGCTGGTCGAGTTCTGCCTTTTGAAGCTGCATGAAAGAAATTAAATTACTTTCCTCATATGACAGCTCTTGGGTCACTTGAGACATTTTCACGTATTTCTGCTAGGACTTCTCTAATCCAGATTCGTGAACTGGGGCCCTTACATGTTCTGAATGGAACGCGTTGGTAGCTGCTTCTCACACATAATTGTATTCTCCTTGGATATTCTTTGGGTATTGCAGGTCACACACAGAACTGTGCACTGTGCTCTTGATAGGTTGTGATGGGTGGAGCCACTATTGCCTCTCCAGAGATATGTTCTATGAATATGACAAAGAGCTCATTAAGCTGTGATGGAGGTGGTAGTGGTGGTGATACCTCATTAATTATGTAATGCTTTTTACTCATCACCATCAACTAATTAAAACTAGAAGTTGGTTTTACTGTTACTTGGTCACGTCGCCACCATCTTTTCCATGTACAGTTGGCTTTCTGTTGTTTTTATTTTTAAATTACTTTAGATTTGTTTATTTTTATATTCTGCGTATTAGTATTTTACCTGAATGTATGTCTGTGTACACCTGAAAGCATGTCTGTGTGGGCAGGCCTACCACCCATGGAAGGCAGAAGAGAGCATTGGATCCCCTAGAATTGGAGGTAGGATGAATGTGAGCCACTATGTGGGTGCTGGACACCAACAGGGTCCTCTGCAAGAACAAGAGTCTTAGCCACTGAGCTATCTCTCCAGGCTGCAGTTGGCTTTTTGACCAGTACTAGGATGGTTAGACTTGGTATATTTGAACCATAATATCAACATCATAAAGATCATTGGATGGTCTGATTTTGCCAGTATCTGTCTGTTACCATTCTTCCCAGCTCCAGTTTATTTGACGATTAATGAGCTTATCTTCTATATCTTTACAGAGGTTTCTGCTTAAATATAAATCAAGTAGTGTTCAAGTTAGATGTCCATGAAAAGATACTAAACAGTGTCCTTCAGGGTAACATTTATCTATTAATCAGTATCCTGTGGATACAATCATCCAATTCATCAATTTTAATGTACCTCATTTTTCTTCTAGTTTGTCCCCAAGGCTCTCCTGAAATATGACTGCTTTATATATATTTCATTTCTCATTTGTACCAATTTAATAATCACAGCCCCTCCAGAAAAGATTAGTTTGATATGATTTTGTTTTAGTTCATTTTGTAGGCCGGAAACAATTACCACAGAGGTAATAGATACAAGAATTTTATTTCTTATAATTCTAGTGATGACGACATTCAAGATCAAGGTGCCAGCACCTGGTCAGGGATGAAGTCAGTGTCAGAGATGGCATTTCAAACATTGAGTCCTCTGGACAGGAGGAACACTGTGTCTTAAGTTGGCAGAAGGAGAAGGGGAGCGAACTCTCTCCACCAAGCCCTTTTATGAAGGCTTGATCCTATTCTTGAGGATGGAGCGCAGTCACTCCTGAGAGCCACAGTTCCTAACACTTGTTGCACCGGGGATTTAGTGCGTGTGTGAGAATTTGTAGGAAACAAAACCTTCCACAGTGCCACATACTTCCATACGTGTACTGATGACAGATTCCTTCTTTTATAAAGTGTCTACACCATCCTGTTAATATTCAGTCCTAGAATTTCTTGTAATTTATAACCTTCTCACTGCTCTTCAGAGAGAACACATACTGTCATCATTTGAGACCTAGAATCGCACTGGTCAACCCACAATCTCTTTACCCTTCTCCATTCCATCATTCCCTCACTAGGGACACAATCCATTCTTCTACAGAACCTCAGAATTCATTGAAACCTTATGAAATCGATTTACACTGACTTATATTAGGGTTTTCTGCAGACAGCTCAGTCCCTCCTCCCCACCCTAAGGTATTCACACTTGATTATAAACTCCTTAGCAACAGGAGCATTTTTCTTGCTATCCCCCACAGTGCTTGCTCCATATATTTGAAGGGTTGAATTGAACTGGATTGCACAAAGAAAGGAAATTAGTTTGATCTATGCAGTCTCAAAATCATTTTTTTGTCCAATTGGATTCTTTTCATCTATCTTAATATCTAATTTGTGCATAGTTGAATCAGCCTTGCAGTTAATCTGATGTGGCCGTTAAGACTACCAAAGACACTAAATTCATTTTCCTGATCTGGCGATTTTTAATCATAGAGTCACAGACACTCACACAGAAAAATAAAACAGCAGATTAAATAGAAAACTAATAGCAGAATGATGAATGGAACTCTCCCTAGGCCCAAAGGCTATTGCATATAATCTACGTCTCTGCCAAATCCATTCATCCAGCTTTGATTCAACACTCTTTTGTTAAGTGGTGATAATAATAATCAGTTACTGAGTGTTTCCTTTGAGCTGAGCACTGAACTATGATAAAATAGCCTGGTTGCTGTTTCTCAGGGGCTTGCCTTGTGCTCCAGCTACCTTTTGTGTGAACTTTCAAAACAAAGCATAATAAACATCACTTATAGCCTTCTTATTTAATGTCTGACCTCATTCAATCCTAAGGAGAACCTTATGAGCCACTGTTATTTCCTCCTTTCTTATAAATTTGCCACCTACTAGGTGAAAGCTTCCTAGAAATGGCCCTGTCAAAGTCAGAATTGACTCCACACTCAAGGACTTTACAATGTAGTGCGATAAATTGAATTTTAAATAATAACCTATAATCAAAAGCAGAATAAAGTATTTCCCAGAGTGATATGAACTTTAGACATAGGAGAGGTAAGAGGATCCAATCAATGGTTTTATGTGAAAGTTAGAATTTTAGCTGAGAAGGGAGAGATTAAAAGAATTGCTGGAATGATGGCAGAGGCAAAGGGTGATAGAATGATGGAGGCCCCAGAAAAAGACTGCCAGCATTTAAAACATGTGAGGGGTCCATACTGGCCAGAGGGTGTTTCTTGATCTGTTGCTTGCTGAAGAATAATTTTTGTGGGCTTGGTTAGAATTACTCTAATATATGAAATGTACCAGCTAGAAAATATTGGAATACATTGCACAGAAAAAAAAAATAAGATTCACTTTGTGAGACCTTTGAAATAATGTGCACAGGTATCATGTTGGAACACAAAGATTTTTACTGTATATCTAAGATTAAGATATGAGCATAAAGATTTTTTTTTTTGTGGTCTAAGTTTGGAAGACATCAGACAAGCCAGAAGCTCAGCTATAGAGAGAGACGTAGTGTGGGGATGTGGCTAGCTTTCAAGAAAAACAATTAATAGCCCTGGAATGATGTGGTCATGACGAAGGGAGGGATAAAGAGTGGAGACAAGTTAGAAGTCACTGCAGCCCGTAGCAGCACATCCCAGCTTGATGTCAGTCAAGGAGGTATTAGTGGGTGCAGAGAAGAAAGTCTTTCTGTGAGCAAATACAGTTGTTTGGTATGGAGACAGACTGGAGTGTAGTATTGAGCTGGTGACGCTAAAGATTCAGGGTTCCTGATTATCACAGGTTCCTTTTGATGATCTCTTCTGCATTTTACATTTTTATTATTTGATTCCTTTTCCTAAAGAAATACTTTAAATTGTACAAACCTTGGTATCCACCCATCCTGAATCAGCCCAGTCTGTTTATAAATTTGAAACAATATAGGACTTCCCTGAGAATTTAAGATACTAATGTGTATTTTAACCCCTGACATAAAAATTGTTCTCCTTGCTTCTCAGATGTTCACTCCTCTGTCTTAAGCCATCTGTCATCTGGAACTCATTCCTCATATTTCATGAAGGATCAGAAGGCATTTGATTCGAGCTCACTCATCTTTATGCCAAAATTTACACCATGTTCAATGTTTGGAAAATGGTGATTTTTAAAAAAAATTGCTAATCTTCTTTCTCTGGTGTGCCCATTTCCACAGGAAAACTGCAAATAACTTTAGCTTCATTTCTTTCTACTTAAAAGACGCTGTTGGTAAATACTGTCTTTGGAGTAAGTGTTCAGCCACCCCAGGTGATTTCTCATGGCCATCCTGGTCCTCCTCTCTGTGTGGCATCCAGTCACAGGAGAAACCATGGGCGGCTGTCTGCTCCACTTGTTAGCCTTCAGCTCCCTGTGGCTTATCATTTGTTCTGGTCACCTCCTGACTGCTCTGGTCTCCTGTCACATCACAGAGACCTCACTCGAACCTCAAGCTTAACCCATGCCTCTGTTCCTGCCAGGACTTCCATCCTGCAGGGATAGATTCGGCCTACACCCCTGAGAACGGGCTGTTGTTGAAGGAGAGGCTCCAGGAGACAGTTCCCCAGCTTCTCAGCTTTGGTTTCTCACCGTTTTCCCCTCCTTGTTCAGTGTGATGCCAAGTCAAATGTCAGGCTAATTTGGGAGGATTTCAGATACTTCAGGAAATCCCTCAGGAAAGTCAGTGCTAGCCATCTACTGTCTGTTTATACAGATCTATTGGGAACATCCTGCAGTGGGTAGCCATTCCAGCTTTGATCTGGAAGTTCCAACCCCCATTGAGACTTCGGCAACTGTCACGCCTACAAGGCGGGGCCAAGGGAGGCACCTGGAGACCCGAGATCTGGATAGGCCAGCGCTCTGTTCCTGGACCCTGGACGGTGGAGGTGTGCCAAGCAGAGCTCCAGAGAACACCGCTGGACTGCGATACACCTTCCCCAGACCCCACGACCTACCTATCCCTTAATTTGTAAGTTACGCCATTAAATAAATCTCCTTTTAACTACGTGGAGTGGCCTTAATAATTTCACCAATAACACCCCAGACTCCCAGGTTAGATCTCAAGAGGTTTCACATAGCTGATTTTCCCCCCACTGGAATTTTCTCCCATCTCAGCCCTCTCTCCTCTACATACTTCCCATGCCTTACAAGAACTCCTATTATGTTACTTTCTTCTCTGTTATTTGAATTTTGGCCAAGGTACTATCCTCTACTTCTTCCTTAGGGCAATGATATTGTTATTTAGCTGTATAGTAGGAGATCAGCCAGGAAGAAAAATCCTGATGACAGAAGAGAAAAAAATTAGCATATGTTTTCTAAATGCTTGACTTACTTCACTACAAATCTATCTGTTTATAATATTTTCCTTTTATCAATGCCTTTAACACCAAAGTAACATGAAGGCACAACCCTTCACTGGTCCTGTGACACAGCTCCACTGCGCTCAAGGATTTCTTTGCCTTATCAGTGTCTTCCTCTCAAATTACTGCTCTCACATAGTCAAAAAGCCTCAATCTTGGCCCCAAATGCTCTTCTTGCTGTAGCACAATGTATGAAAAGGCCTCTCAAAAAGAGTCACCTCATAGCATGTTCTATCTGGGGTCTATTGGACCATTACATCTATTGCAGTTGGACTTCTTTCCATTCAACCTACTCCTGTAATGCAGAAGCACTAATGACTTTCTTGCTACCGCATGTTTAAGTGTGGTAGAGAATTGCCCATAAGGACCTGAACCTGGAGGATCCAAGCCCACATCAGACTGAGGTGGGCAAAAATGTAGAGAGATGCCTTATCAGGAGATTGTAATAGTAAACAAGATGGACGTCTGCACAAACAGATGATGGTCGTCCCGTGTGGCTGTTGAAGTCTGAAGAAGGTAAGGTTATCCAGGGTGGGAGGTGGCAGAGTTACAAAATGACTGCCTTATATCCCGGGTCCTACCACCTACTGTTTGTGAAGTCACTTGCTCTCTGCTAGCTGCCATGTTTCAAACCATTCTATTGAGAGAACTACAAAGCAGGAAACTGAGAGTGGCTTAGCATTTATATTCTTGTGACAAACTGAACCCCCAGCAAAGAACCAAAGGCCTTGCTTGGTTCAGTAGCCAGTAGGTACCTAAATCCTACCCATAGCTATTGGAGAAAGCTTGGAAGAGAATCCTCCTACAGTGGAGCATCCAGGCAAGATCACAGCGCCAGTCAACACCTTGTTTGTAGCCTTGTGAGAGATGCTAAGGTAGAACCCAGCTAAAACACCCTGACTCCGGACCACAGGAATATTGAGATAACATGATACTAACTTAGAGGTAATTTGTTACACACAGAACTGCACTTACTCTCAAATGTTTCTGAGGAAAAAAAACTGTATTTTGAGAGTTTTTTTCTTTTTTAAATAAAGGTGTGTATGTATGTATGTATGTGGGGGGGCAGGTTTGAGTATGTCCCTTGTCCATAAGAAACTCTTCACTGGCTTTCTGATACATTATAACAAAATCTTCACTTCCTGCTGTGGCCTGCGTGTTTCCTTACCTTTTCTCCTCCCACACCTTTATTCCATACTGATTGTCTTTCTATTCCTGAAGGAACCCTGCTCTTTCCCATCTCTGCTTCTTCCCCCACCAGAAGGGCTCCTTCAACATCCCCAATTAACATCCCTTTCTCTTTCTTTGAATCTACTCTTTGATATCATCTAGGGAATTCTTCTACCCTTCATTCATATTCTCTTGCTGGGCCCTTCATTTGTTGCTTCCATCACTTTATTGGGGTTCTTGATTATTCTATTTGTGTATTAATATTTTGTATCATCTAATCCCTGACAGAGACCAATCTCAGGGGAATACTTTGCTGAATTATTTGATTAATATGATACTTTAATCATTTGAGTAGAATTTTTAATTTGTTTTAATTAAACAAATTTTTAATTTGTATTAATTAAACAAATTTTTAATTTGTTTAAAAAACAAAATTTTGTTTTTCTCCTCTCTCCAAAAGAAAACTTAAAGCTACACAGAGGGTCCAACCTCATCAATAAATGCAGTCAAGCTTAATCTTAATAGAATATTTATGATCAAAGACAGTTGTGTATATTGACTGAATAAACTAATTCAGTGAATAAACTAATCACTGAATCATTTTTACTTTCTTATCTTAGTTATCTCATTCACTTGTGCTCTAAGAAGATGGTTTTGTTTATTCCACATACTAAAAAAATCCATAAATAGATAACAACAGCATCTCTGAAGACCTCAGGAACAGCCTCCACGGGGGCTCAGTGGGCCACAGAACATGGCTTTCAGACTGGCTATGAAGTGGGGCTTTGGCTGTCTTCTGACAGCTACAAGCTTTTGTCCCTACTCAAAAGTCCTGCAGCATCAGGGAAGAGAGAAAAGGGAGAAGGAAAAAGAGAGCTTGAAATCTCCCAGCTTGTCTCTGTCAGAACACATCAGTTCCAGGTCATGTTTCTACAGCGTGAATGTCAGGGAGCATGTTCAAGCTGTCAGTACAGAGGACAAGGAAGCTCACTGACAGTTCCCATGTTGACACTCCACACCCATTCCAGGAGGAGAACTTGCCGTTCCCCTTCACTGAGCCGCCCGTCCCTTAGCTGAGGCCTCCAGATGTACAGTCGAGCCCTGGAAGAGGCCAGGCCTCTGGTTGTCACATCCATGCACAGAAGAGAGCTGCTGTGGTCACAGTTGAAGTGAGGGTGAAGAGGAACACACAGCCAATGATTATTGAGTGCCTACTATGTGCCAGACATGCCTCCCAGGAACTTACCTTGAAGAGGGAGGATTCCGACGTCATGTCATTTAACATTCAACGTGTTCAAGAACATTAAATCTGAATGAGGAAGTGAAGATAGGTGCAGAAAGGTGACATCTGAGGAATGACTCCAAAGCATTGAGGTAGGAGGCCAATGTGAAGTTCAGGGAGAACACTGAAGAGACCAGCAATATAAAAAATTCCAAGGCAGAGACTTACTCAGAGCCTCCAAGAGTGGAGCAGAATAACCAGGGTCAGGGGAGAGAAGAGATGAGACATTGCCAGGGGCAAGTTAGGTTTCATTCCAACTCTAGTATGGAAGGTTCTGGAGAAGGAACGGCATGACCAGACGGTCCTGAGAAGTTAAAACAGACACTGGGAACTGGCTTTTAGAGTTCGCATAAGGCAAGCCGCAGACCTTGGAAAAGACAGTTTTGGATAAGTGGACCAAGAACAGATGGGAACAGATTCAAGACAGAACAGGAAGAGATGCAGAGAGGGTAAAGCAGAGCACAATTTCAGGAACGGGGTCACAGAGGAAGGAGAGAGCAATAGGGCAACAAGACGCTAAGGACTTCCAGTGCGGATCTGTACTTCTTTTCTTTCTCTGTCAGAAGCCGGGAATCAAGTCCCCTGGCTGCTCTACCAGTGTCCTTTCCACTTTACTAACGTCTGGCTTCCAGTGAGCTCAGAGGAGAACCCACAGTGAGTTTTAGGATTGGTGCTCCTTGGGGTGAGTGACAGCATAGGCGTGGCCATAGCGCAACCAGTGAAACTAGAGAAATTACAGAGCTAGAGAGAGGGGGCAAGTCCTACTTAATTTTTTTTTTTTTTTGGAACATAGTTACAGATATGCCAAGATTCCCAAATCCTACAACACTTACAATCTGGTTCTTTACCAGAAACGCTGGGCTGTCTCCTGTAAACAGTTGAAAGTGGAGTAATGGTGGGCTCGCAGATATGAAAAGTGAGGAGTGTGGTTGTACACGAAGGAACCCTGACCCTAAAGCTCTCATCGTGACCAGCATAAAGGCAAGGGGAGTGTCAAGCAGTGCAGGTAAATCTGTAGGAAGCTTATCTGACCATTTTCTTTTGATTATATTTTTCAATGAAATAGAAAGTGAAGACATCCACTGAGAGAGTGTGAAGGAAAGAGAGTTTTAGATCTGAAGATAAGAAATGGCTTTAATAGCATCAAGAGAATGAGGGTGAGAATAGTGTGTGATGAGGAAGAACATTGCCAATAGTTAAACAAAGGATGTATCACATAGCTCTTCCCGCCCATGAGAAATGATGTATTA
Organism: Peromyscus eremicus; assembly: GCF_949786415.1. Taxonomy (NCBI): domain Eukaryota; kingdom Metazoa; phylum Chordata; class Mammalia; order Rodentia; family Cricetidae; genus Peromyscus; species Peromyscus eremicus. Next base: position 29,443,714 of record NC_081419.1, on the reverse strand, counting down.
AGATGATTAACGTGGGCCCTTGGGTAATCACTGACAAGAAGAAAATAAATAGAAGCTAATAACATATTATGAGATAGTAATGCTTAGCAAAACTGAACTGTGTTCTCAGTGAGCAGCAATTCCATTTTCAGGTAATGGCCTAGTTGAATGTGCAGATGTAAGTACATAGATCAATGACCTCATGAAAAGAGGACTTTCACTCCAATCCTAGTAAGAACAAATATTCCATACCAAGGCATATTGTCAAGAGCAATGGGGCAGCCTAATTAGTTTTGCAGATTGTTATGATGGATCATATTAGTAAAAATTATAGCATTGAAAGCATAACATTGAGAAACATTCTGTTTGCAAAGTATAATGCACAGTAACTTACATATAATCTGCATATATCACAATGTTGTTTATTAATAGACACTTGGTACAAATATAAAAGCAAGGCTCTAACACCAGAAAATCCATGTCAATAGTTAACTTTGAGGAGAGAGGAACGAGTGAAAATGTGATCAGGGAAAAGTTACCAGGAATTTTTAACAATTATGTAGTAGTTTATTAGTTAAAAGACTAAAATATGCCATGTTATTCATATTTGTTAATTCCAAGTGATAGATACATGGGTAGTAATCTTGTTCTACTTTGGGATACCTAGATGATATTTGTGAGATAAAAATTAAATGATAACAGTTTACAAATATTTTGAAAAGAAAAAATCTAGAGATGCGATGAGCTTTTAAAATCCATTGAATGAGATATACAATTATAATCATAATCAAGACACTAGAGTAGGGGTCTGCAAGCTGAGCCCAAGTGAATCTCCTACTCTCTAGCCCCTACAGATATCACTCTATCTTTCATTTCTTAGTTTACATGTCACAGCCTCTCTGGCATTTTGGAAAAGTAAATTATACCCTGTCCTTTGTGCTTGAAACCTATGTGTGGCCCTTAATGTTGCCTCAGAGAGCATTCTAGTGTAATTCCTTGTCTACTTATATGCTTTTCCTGTGGGATTGCTGGGATCCTCAGGGAGGGGCTGTGAAAACTGGCCCTTTTACTCCAGCAGACACAGTTCCTAATCCTCAGTGCATATGTCCCACATCTTTGCTGAATTCAGTAGATTCTGGGACAGTGTACCACAGTAGGAATCTGCTGTAGCAAATGGCAGAATGGTGTATAATGCCTGAAGATACCAGGAGGAAACAGTCAAAACAAATCATCTCCTGAAAGCTTTTCGCTGGAGCTGGAAGCATTATTGTCTGAAGCTGATGTTCATAACCAACAAAAAAAAGTACAATTGCTTAATTTTAAAAAAGCAGCTACAGGCTTTTACTTTCCTCTCTGTTTTATCCAAACACATAAATAGGACAAGCTATCTTAGAAATTTTTCCAAGTTTGATTTTCTTTTACAGCCTAGGCCCTCAATTGCCCCATTAAACATCTTTCTGTGTATAAGGAAACCGATTCCAGTTTTTTGAAAACAAAGGAACCATATTAAACCTTTTGTTGTGGTAGTGAAGGGAAGGAATAAGGTGTTTCCCAGAGGAAAAGCCACACCCCCATTAAATTTGACCTTAACCATATGGATTATATTTTTTAAATAATGCTTTCATTTATTCTTTGATAATTTTATGTAATATATTTTGATCATATTTATTCCCTTCCCCCAGCTCCTCCCAAATCCTTCCTTACCTTCCTACCCACCCAACTTCATGTTTTTCTCAGTGTCTCCTAAAAAAACCAACAACAAAAACATGGGTCCAATTTGTGTTGGCTGACTGCTTCTGAGCAGGAGCCTACCCTGGAGTGTGGTTGACGTTCCCAGTGTCACTCTACTGAAGAAAAGTGACTTTCCCTTGAAAGACCCCCTGAAGGCAGTCTTCCCTCAGGAGAGACCCTCGCCCAAGGATCACACCGAGACCACGAATCAGATGCAAACAGCAAGAGGCTTTATTCGGGAACACGGGTACCCGGGGCGACACAGTCTCTCAAGAAGCTCAAGGGACTGGCGCGCCCACGGGCTGGAGCAGAGGGTTTTTATAGGGTCGGGCAGCCGAAGCTCGGGTACAGAAGCAAGAAGCCTGGTTACAGGGTTTTGATTGGATGATTCAAATGAGGCCAGGTTCAAACCCAGGACAGTTCGTGGTTTCTCCCCGAACTCGCCACGCCTAGCTTTTGTCTAGGGTACAGGGTGTTTTTCTGACCTTTTAGTTCCTCGCTCTGGGGCCAGGTGGCTAACCACAAATGTTCTGTTTATTCCATGTCCGTTAACTGAACTCCTCAGTACCTCTCAGGCTTTATTCAAAAACAGCTGAGCTAAGCTATGTTAGGCGGGGAGGCTGGGGGTCTTTCATTCCCCCATTTTCTTATCTCAGGAATGGAATCCTCCATTCATGGGGAAGATTGGTGACGTGACTCGAGTTCCATCTGGTTGAGCCTTTGGTATTGCTGGGTTAATACCAAAGTCTGAACAATAGAGACGCGTTCCCTGATAAATTGGACAAGTCTACTTAGGATACAGGGCCCAAACGTCAGGAGGAGTAATAGAATCAGAAGGGGTCCCAGAAGGGTGGAAATGAGGGTGGTGAGCCAGGGGGACCTTCTGAACCATCCTTCAAACCATCCCTGTTGCTCTTCAAAGAATTTTTGTCTCTGTTCTAATCGTTTTCTCAACTTAGCCATGCTATCTCTTACCACCCCAGTATGATCCGCATAGAAGCAACATTCCTCTTTTAGGGCGGCACACAACCCTCCCTCCTGTAAGAATAGAATGTCGAGTCCCCTTCTGTTCTGGAGCACTACTTCAGAGAGGGAGGTCAGGGATTTTTCTAAGGCGCTTACTGATTCCTCTAGGTCCCGAATGTCCTGATTCATGGCCGCTTGGAGCTGTCTGAATTGTTGGGTTTCCATTAGGGCGGTGGTGCCTGTCCCTACCCCGGCTGCTATTCCTCCCATAGTCAGCCCCCCCAATAATAGGGCCAGAGTGAGAGATGCCGGCTCTCTCTTATACCGATAGGGTCTCATCTCAAAGTGTGGGTAAATCTCCTCTGGTGTATGGTAAACAATCTTTGGATAGAACTCGATGAGCACACAAAAATCAGAGGTATCATTGAGGGCTGAGGCTGAAACGCAGGGGGTGAGCCCAGTATTACATGCCCAATAGGTACCATTAGGGCCGGTGACATAACCAGAGACAGCGCTTATGGATAGGGTGCGGTTACACAGGTGTTGGTGGGTGCGGGGGACGCTCCCTAGACATAGTCCTTGTCCTGACACCTCTGAGATTGTGAGCTTATGTTGGGCTGTCCCTAGACATTGGCTCGGAGGGGGACTGTGAGTGTTAGTATAATTACCCTGGGTTGCTATCCCCTCGTAGTAGGGAGGTTGGGAAACCAGACATAGCCAACATTCTTGCGTTCTATTTGGGTAGGTTACATTTAAGGCCTGGTAAGCCCCTGCTAGCAGACCCAAGAGCCGGTCTCCGGTTCCTGGCCGGGGCGGTTTGGTAGTGGCCGGAGTTATACCTGGGCTGGTAATCGAACCGGGTCGAAGGGTAATCTTCGGGGGTGCTGGAACAGGTAAGGAGGGGCACTTCTGGTCAGAGAGAACCTGATTGGGGCCTATAGGGGTGGAGGCCTCCTCAATCTTAAGTTTGATAGTGAATCTTACGCCCCGATCATATCCGGTTTCATATAACCTGAGCCCCCAAGTGCGCCCCCGTTGCCAGTTTCTATCAGCCTTCCCCGGGCCAGTGAAAGTTATATTTAGGGGGAGTGAGAGCCCAGGCTCGAATCGGCTGACCTCGGTGGACCCAGCTGAGCAAGACCCCCCGCCTGTAGCCTTCCTGAAACCTCTATTGGTCTGGATCAGGTCCCAGCTAGAGCTAGGACTCCAATATGCTGCGCCAGTGGTCTCGCAGCCCCATTGGGCGCAGAAGAAATCTCCTTCCCCCCCGCATTTCTTGGCGAGGGCCCAGCCCCTCCCATCCCCCCGGACAGACATAAAAGTCCGACTGGGCGAATCTACATCTCGCTTGAGGGTGACGGCATCCCGGATCCGGCCAATGCACCCCCCCCCGGGTGGGTGGAGGAGTTTAAGGCATCAAGCTTAATGCCCTCAACCCCCCAGAGTCCCGAATTCAATGCCCTCAACCCCCCAGAGTCCCGAATTCAATGCCAACTGACAGAAGTCAGGGGTTAGGGGGGGCCACCATGTAAAGGGGGTATGAAGGGCGGTCGTCTGCCAGACCATTTCCCCAGTTTGTGAGATGACCTGCCAAGTGAGTTTCTTGACTAGGTGCGGGCTCTCTGCCGCCCTAGTCCCCTGGGGGTAGACAGAGAGCAAGAAGAGGGGGAGGAAGAGGAGCCGCGGGCCAACCTTATTTTTAGGGGGTTCTGTGTGCGGTACACTGTCCATGTTGATTCTCTGGATCCTGCTGGGTCGGTCTCTCCGGCAGCCTTCACATGAGAGGCGTGGATCCATGCAGCAATCCCGTCGACCTTGAGTGCAGTGGGGGTGGTCAGCAAGACAGTGTAGGGCCCCTTCCACCGTGACTCTAGATTCTTAGTCTGGTGGCGCCGGACCCAAACGGAGTCCCCAATCTGGAAAGGGTGGGGGACCACCGGCTTGTCCAGCTGCTCTCGGTAGGCTTTAGCCAAGGGTTTCCAGATCTCCTTCTGCACCAGCTGGAGGGCCTGTAGATGTGCCTCTAAAGTGGGGCTGGTGGCAAAAGATGAGATATCAGGATGGAGAAATTTCACGACTGGAGGTGGGGCCCCATATAGAATTTCAAAAGGGGTTAGGCCGTGCGGCCCAGGAGTATTCCGGGCTCGGTAAAGAGCCAAGGGAAGTAGGAGCACCCAATCTCTAGTGCCAGTTGCAAGCGTTAATTTGGTTAAAGTCTCCTTAATTGTCCTATTACCTCGCTCTACCTGTCCTGAACTCTGGGGGCAGTATGCGCAATGGAGTTTCCAATTAACCCCCAATAATTTGGCCACTTTCTGACTTACCAGAGAGACGAAGGCAGGCCCGTTGTCCGACCCCAATATATGAGGCATCCCATACCTGGGGAAGATCTCTTCCAACAGTTTCTTTGTTACCACGTTAGCCGTTTCATTCTTGGTTGGAAATGCCTCAATCCATCCTGAAAAGGTGTCCACGAAGACCAGGAGGTACCGGTACCCGTAGAGTCCGGGTTTTATTTCTGTAAAGTCTATTTCCCAATGTACACCAGGACGATGGCCTCTTTGGCGGGCCCCTTTGTTTAGATGAATTTTTCCTGCGTTGACCTGGGCACAGGCTGGGCAGGTAGAAGTTACCTGCTGAAGCACCCGGTCCTGGTTCAGTAGTACTGTCCCGGTGTTTTCTCTGTCTAATAGGGCCTTTATTTTGTTTCTGCTCAAATGGGTCAACGCATGGAGGAATCTCAGCATATATCGGGTATGGGAGGTTGGCATGACCACCCGGTCCCCTAATATATAGGCTTGCCTCCGTTGTTCCCAGCCCGCCCCCATTTTCTTTGCTAGCTCATGGTCTTCTGGGCTATAGGGCATGGGGTCTCTCTCAGACTGTGGTTCTTGGATAGCCATCAACTGGCTGCTCTCTACTGGCTGGGAAGCTACTGTTCGGGCAGTCAGGTCCGCCAATCGATTCCCTCTGGCCGCCGCAGAGTCGTTCTTCTGATGCCCTGGGCAGTGGATAATACTGAGTTGGAGCGGAAGGAACAGGGCCTTTAAGAGGTCTAGGATCTCTTTTTTGTTCTTGATCTCCTTACCCGCAGATGTCAGCAGACCCCTCCGTCTGTAGATTTCCCCGTGGACATGTGCAGTGGCGAAGGCGTGTCTGCTGTCAGTATAAACTGTGAGCTTCTTACCTTCTGCCATCCGGAGGGCTTGCGTAAGCGCAATCAGTTCTGCACGTTGGGCCGATGTCCCAGGCGGGAGCGACGATGCCCATATCACGTCTGATTCGGTGATAACTGCTGCCCCGGCTCTGCGTTCCCCCTCTTCCAGGAAACTGCTCCCATCTGTGTACCAGACAACGTCGGGGTCCTTAAGCGGCTGATCTGTCAGGTCAGGGCGGGTGCCATGTACTTCGGCTAGAATCTGGAGGCAGTCATGTTCCTTGGAGGGGCTAGGTAGCGGTAGCAAGGTGGCAGGGTTAAGGGAGACTATCGGTCCAAATTTTACCCGGTCTGAGTCCAGTAGTAAGGCCTGGTAGTAAGTCATTCTGGCGTTGGAAAGCCATCTGTCCGGAGGTTGGCGGACCACGGCCTCCACTGCATGGGAAGCCAGCACAGTCAACGGCTGTCCCAAAGTTAGTTTCCCAGCATCCTTGAGTAATATGGCAATGGCTGCCACCATGCGGAGGCATGGAGGCCATCCTGTAGCCACCGAGTCCAGCTTCTTGGACAAGTACGCCACAGGTCTCCTCCAAGGTCCCAGTCTTTGCACCAGCACCCCTTTAGCAAAGCCCGAGTTCTCATCTATAAACAGTTCAAAGGGTTTGGTAAGATCTGGCAGACCCAGAGCTGGGGCCTCAAGTAAGGCCTTCTTGATCTGTTGGAATGCTTTCTGATGCTCCTCTTCCCATTGGAACATGGCCCCTGGTTTAGTGAGGGGGTATAATGGGGCTGCCAGTTCGGCAAAGCCAGGAATCCAAAGGCGGCAGTACCCAGCCGTACCCAGGAACTCTCGAACTTGGCGGGGGTTCTGAGGAGGGGGGATGGAGATTATCGTCTCCTTCCTTGCTTCTGTTAGCCACCTTTGGCCCCCGCTCAGGGTGTAGCCCAGGTAGGTAACCTTGTCTCGGCATATTTGAGCCTTCTTGGCCAAGGCTCTATAACCCTTCTGTCCAAGTCTGGCCAGTAAGGCCCGAGTGCCCTCCAGGCACTCGGTTCGACTCCTGGCTGCCAGGAGTAGGTCATCCACGTACTGGAGCAGGGTCAGGGTTGGGTGCTCGACCCGGAACCTGGCCAAATCTGCATGTAGGGCCTCATCAAAGAGGGTTGGGCTATTTTTGAAGCCCTGAGGGAGCCGGGTCCAGGTTAGTTGTCCCGAGAGCCCTTGTTCTGGGTCCCTCCATTCAAAGGCGAACAGTAGTTGACTTTGAGGGTGTAGTCTCAAACAAAAGAAGGCATCTTTCAGGTCTAGTACCGTGTACCAGACGTGGGTCGGTGGGAGGGTGCTCAGAAGATTATAGGGGTTAGGCACCGTGGGGTGTATGTCCTCCACCCGCTTATTGACCTCTCTCAAATCCTGGACTGGCCTGTAGTCCCCTGTCCCCGGTTTCCTAACAGGCAAGAGAGGGGTGTTCCATGGGGACTGACAGGGCTTCAGCACCCCTTGGTCCAGGAGCCTCCGGATATGGGGTTTGATTCCCTCATGAGCTTCCCGTGACATTGGGTATTGTCTGATTGAAATGGGAGTCGCGGAGGCCTTTAATGAGATCATCAGCGGTGGCTGATCACGTGCCAACCCCAGGCCCCCAGTCTCTGCCCAGGCGCGAGGAAACTCTCTCAACCAGTTCTGTAGCTCCTCAGGTGATTTCTCCGGGGGTTCTGACTCAAACAAACGGTATTCTTCCTCTAAATTGAGGGCAAGGATTTGTAGAGGGTCTCCTTTAGGACCCGTGACCCTCGGTCCCCTCTCATCAAAATAGATTTGCGCTTTTAATTTGGTTAGTAGGTCCCGTCCTAACAGCGGATGGGGGCATTCAGGTATGTGCAGAAAGGAGTGAGTTACTTGCCCTGAAGCCAGTTGGACTTTTCTCTCGATAGTCCAATAATATCTCTTGTTTCCAGTTGCCCCCTGCACCAGTGCAGAATGCCGGCTAAGAGGCACTCCGGCATGAGTTAGGACTGAATGTTCGGCACCAGTATCAACCAGGAAGGCCACGGGCTGCCCCCCGATCTTGAGGGTTATCCTAGGCTCAGGGGGGGGCTCCTGGCCTCGACCCCCCTAGTCCTCCAGACTAAGGAGGTCCACGGTCTTGGGCTTGGGCTGGCGGGGTCCTTGTGGCTTCTTGGGGCATTCTCAGGCCCAGTGTCCCTTCTCCTTGCAGTAAGCACATTGATCTTTATCTAGGGGTGGCCTTCTTCGTTCTCCCGACCTATCTCCCTCTCTCCGCTGTCCCTGAGACACAACGGCGGCCAGAACCTTCTTCATCTCCCTATGTTGTTTCTTATCCCTTTCCTCTTGTTTCTGCCATCTCCTTTCCTCACGCTCCTCAGGAGTTTTTCTCTTATTGAATACTTTCTCTGCTTCCTTCAATAGGTCTGGCAACCCTAGCGCCTGTAAACCCTCTAACCGCTGCAATTTGGTTCTGATATCTGAGCTAGACTGATAGATAAATGATAGGATAATACCTGGAGCCTGACCTGGGTCTTCCGGATCATACGGAGTGTACATCCTATAAGCCTCCTTCAACCTTTCTAGAAATGCAGCGGGTGTCTCTTCCTTTCCCTGTATCACATTCCTTACCTGAGCCAAATTGGTAGGCCTTCTAGCGGCCGCTCGGAGACCCGCTAAGAGCAACTGGCGATAGAGACGTAGATGCTCCCTACCTTCAGGTGTACTGAAGTCCCAGTTAGGGCGGGTCAAAGGAAAAGCTGCATCGATGATGTTCGGGAGTTGGGTTGGCCTCCCATCATCGCCCGGAACCTGCTTCCGGGCCTCCAGGAAAACTCTCTGCTTTTCCTCTACTGTTAAGAGGGTCTGCAGGAGATGCTGACAGTCGTCCCAAGTCGGCCTGTGAGTCATTAGGATGGACTCAATTAGGTTAGTTAAAGCAACGGGGTCCCTGGAAAAAAGGGGGGTTATGTTGTTTCCAATTATAAAGGTCTGAGGCAGAAAAGGGCCAATATTGCATTTGTTGGTTGGGCCCTTCCCGGAGCGGAAAGGCTTTGGATGCAGGAGGGGGAGAGGCGGCCCGTCGGCCTCTGAGGCGACCTGCGACGGGAGACTGGACTGCTTCTTCTTCGTCCTCCGAGTCTTCAGCGAGCGAGGTCATCATAGGGGGCGCGCTGCCGGTCATGGCTGGTGCCGCAGCAGAGGCCGCCGCCGCCGCGGAGGCGGCCAATGCCGGAGCTGGGGCCGCCACGGGCTCAGCCGCCGGAGGGGCGGTCGGTGCCGGTGGGGGTGGCTGATAGGGCGGTGGCTCGTCTGTCAGGAGGTCTATGAGAGGAGAGTTAGAGTCCGGGGGAAGGACAGGGGGCTTGGGAGTCTCCTTGTGAGGGAGCACAGGGTAAAGGGAAGAGTCCGGGTTGAGGGGTGTAGAGGGCCCAGAGACTGGAGGGGGCTGTGGAAGGAAAGGCTTGACCCATGGAAATGGATTTTCGACCAGAGATCTCCAGATGGCGATGTATGGGACCTGGTCGGGGTGTCCATAAGGATTAGGGGCAAAAACCTTGCCCTCCACCTGTGAAATAAGAGAGAGGTTAAAGGATCCTTCTCGCGGCCAGCCAACATTCATCATGACCCATTCGGCCTCGCAGAGGGTGATCCATTTTTTCTTTTTGACAATGACACCTTCATTGTTTCCTCGGGCCTTAACATCGGACCAGTGGTCCGTGGTTAGGCTCAGTGGGGTGGTGACGGTCTGTCCCATGGTGGTCTCTAGATAAAGAAGTGTTAGACAAGTAACGATAAACAAAAAGACAAGACAGACGACAGAAATTCGCGCTGCGCGGCTTCGGCGTAAAACCGAAAGTAGAAACTCAGACGGGGATGTGGAGGAACCTCGATCTCCGTCCCCTGCCAATACCACGTATCCTTCTGACATGGGAGAGGCCCCGAAAAACCGTGCCCCAGAGGGGACTTCAGTGACCCGTGGAACGTCTTCCAGGGTTTCGGTGGGCGAAGTCCGAGCTCGTCAGCTCCTTCAGCCCCCACCGACTCAGACCTGAATTAGGGCGCCCGACAAAAACGGAAGACAAGTAGACAGACTGGGACAAGACAGATAGTGGCCGGCCAACTTACCTCCTGACAGTGGGTCGGTGGTCCCGAGGCAGGGGGTCTCTAATCCCGGACGAGCCCCCAAATGAAAGACCCCCTGAAGGCAGTCTTCCCTCAGGAGAGACCCTCGCCCAAGGATCACACCGAGACCACGAATCAGATGCAAACAGCAAGAGGCTTTATTCGGGAACACGGGTACCCGGGGCGACACAGTCTCTCAAGAAGCTCAAGGGACTGGCGCGCCCACGGGCTGGAGCAGAGGGTTTTTATAGGGTCGGGCAGCCGAAGCTCGGGTACAGAAGCAAGAAGCCTGGTTACAGGGTTTTGATTGGATGATTCAAATGAGGCCAGGTTCAAACCCAGGACAGTTCGTGGTTTCTCCCTGAACTCGCCACGCCTAGCTTTTGTCTAGGGTACAGGGTGTTTTTCTGACCTTTTAGTTCCTCGCTCTGGGGCCAGGTGGCTAACCACAAATGTTCTGTTTATTCCATGTCCGTTAACTGAACTCCTCAGTACCTCTCAGGCTTTATTCAAAAACAGCTGAGCTAAGCTATGTTAGGCGGGGAGGCTGGGGGTCTTTCACCCTCTCCCAAGAGCTGTAAGTTGCAACAGCTCCTTAGTTAGGGGTAGAACTTCGTGCCCACTTCTCCTTCATGCTGGACTTCTGTCTTGCTTGAACTTCTGAAGACTTGTGCATGCTGTCACAGTCTCTAGGAGTTCATATTTGCATCTGCCCTTAGTGTCTGGAAAAAGGGGCTTCCTTGAGGTCATCTACCACCTTGGGATGTTAAAATCTTTCAAGACTCCCTTCTGCATAGACCTTTGACTCCCAAGGAGCTGAGTGTGATATAGACACCCTATTTAGGGTTGAGCATTCCAAAGTCTCTTATACTCTGCATATTGACAAGTTGTGTGTTTTCTTGATAATTACCATCTACTGAAAGAAGAAGCTTTTCTGAGAAGAGTTGACTGATACACTGACTTATGGGTATAGTAACATGTTATTTGGAGTCATTTTATTGCTTTTTCATTTAGCAGAATAATATTAGTAGGATCTCTCCTAGGACCCATGTCCTATCTAGCCTCAGGTCTTGGATTCATGGACAGTGCCAGGTATTGGTTCCATCCCATGGAACAGACCTTAAATCCAATTCTTAAAAGTGGTTGGTAACTTCTATAACACCCCTGTCACCATTGTACCAGTGAGCATAGCTTGCAGACAGGTCATTATTATAACTTGCAGGGTTCATAGTTGGATGAGATTGATGATTTCTTTTCTCCTCTAGTAGCATGTGCAGCACCTCCCAGCACTATGAATACTAGCTAGTGAGGTGAAGCTTCCAGTTGAATACCAGCTAGATTCCTCCATTTTCTGTGACGTATGCATGTGGTGTCATCAGCAATAAGGTCTTACTTACCATCAAGTTGTGGAGGGTAGCTGATAAAGACCATAGCTCCATGTTGTTGCCCCTTGGTTTAAGAGCGATAAATCAGTATATGTCAAAAGGCCTAACTGATTTTTGAAGAACCAGATGTTCACACAGCTGTATCTAAGCCTAAGCGGTTGGTTGTAAATTCAGTTTCCTGTCTTCTCCATGCTCTGCTTGCCTCTTTGTGGCTTACAGATCACCCTGTCCTTGGAGGAGTGATCTGCTCTGCCTTACCCTACTGGCAGCAACTTGGCCCAATGATATGCTTTGGCCAATAAATTCGAGAACAAGTGAGTGTGTATGGTTCCTGGTAGAAAGGCTTTCCATGGTCTGAAAACTTTCCTGGAGAGAATTTACGTTCCTTTCCCTTTACCAAAGAATGGCATGACTCACAAGGCAGCTGAGATCTAAGCCTTACTTCCAAAATGAAATTGATTCACTGTCTGCAGTTGCTGTGTAACATTAGCAAAGAGGAAATATCACAAAAGCCTTTTCCATTTGAAGCTGCTGAAGTTTTCATGTTGTTGGCTATGATGGCATGATCTCTGGTCATGACAGAGAGTAAATTTTTAAATAAAAATCACTTTAAAATATGCTTCCCTGTGTTAAGGCAACACAATGCTCTCTGTGTCTCTATTTCTACCATCAGGAGCTCCTTAGAAGATAAAAAGGAACTTTTGCCATGTATTCAATTTCTTTAGGAAGAATTTTCAAGAAGCCGCTTGCGTCCATTTTTCCCCCTCAAATTTTTGTGTCCATGATGAGCTCCAGTGTCCTACCCAGGTTCTCAAGGAGACCCTTCCAAATTTCCGACCTGTTTATACAAAGCCTTTGCCCCTTAGGTAGAATGAATTGTTAACTCTCCTCCATATCACTTCCTGAAAACGGGGCCATTTAGAGGGCCCACTTGGCTGGGGATTGAACACAGTTTTAAAAATAAAATAAAACCCTTTATTGTTTTTAGTTCTTAAATAAACAAAGCTATCAGAAACAAGCTATCAGACAACTCCACTTCATCTCCTGCCCCATCACTCCACTTCCATTGTAGACGCCCCAGAGCATAATCAGCTGACGACAGCCCCAGACAAATTGGGAATGGAGGCCAGTTATGGCAGCCCTACCAATGTCTTTGGGACTCCCTGTTCCAGTCAGACACCACTTGTGCTTCTGATTTGCACTGGGGGAGCCCCAACACCCACCATTTCAGGGTGCATATCAATCAAGTGCCTGATCTCTTGGTAGTTGTCCTAACTATCATGGGGCAACCATGACCATTTTAAAACCTCAGTGGCTACTGTTCAGCCAACAACAAGTGGAGAAGACTTCAGGGGCAGCTACCCAAAGAGACATCCTTCCAGTTATCCAGCTACCATGGATGTTGCTTGAATGCCTGCCTTGTCTTTGCATTGGCTCTGCATAGACCATGGCAGCTTCAGATACCCTTAAATGACCCTCCATCAATCACTCACAGCAACCCCACTCCTTGTAGCTCTTGACCACATCACAGCATGCCTCAACCAAGTAGAGGAAGCACTCCCTCTCAGCCTGTGATAGCTAGAGAGCATTTGTGGCTGCCTGTGTAAGCAGTCCCCTCCCACTCTCTCCCAGCATGAGGAAAGGCATTCCTCCTGTGCACTGTCTCCTTGCTGTGGCACAGCCCCCAATAAAGCCTCCTCCAAGTGGTTTTTCGCCTCTTTGTGGCTTTTCATTGTGGGCTGAATGGGGTAAACTGGTTGTACAGACTGTGCCTCTGACACTTGGAGCAGTTAAAGGGCAGCAGGGATGTTTCAGAGAGAGAGAGAGAGGCTGGGATGAGTGACTGGAGAGAACTGGGAATAGAAGGCATTCGATGGGGGTGGAGCTCTCAGAGGGTCTATGCACCCTGGCTGCTGAGAGTGTTCCAGAAAGCCATCCAGTCACCTACAGTGGCTATGAACTGAGGGCCCTGCTACCCAAAGGTTGGAACTGTAATACCAGGTGGTCGCCCCGGGTCACTAGAACTCAAGGCACGACAGGAAGCCTCAGACTTTGGAAGCCCAGGGCGTGCCTCTGTTCTCAAGGCTTAGGACTATGAGGCTCTGGCTTTGAAAGGGTCTCCCAGAAACCTCTCAAAGCCCAGGCTCAGGGCTATGCCATTAAGGGAACGTCTCTTTGCCTTTTTTTGCAATTTCCATTTGAGTAGAAAGAATCCTCAACTATATGTGACAAAAGTACTAGAATTACTCAAATTAAAGCCATTTTTCTATTGATTTTACCATTAGTGAAAATAGCAGCTGTTCTGTGCAGTTATAAGGACTTTCATCTAATGGTCCCTGAGCCTAGGTAGAGCCCAGAGCCTGCCTGTGCTCATCTTATTTACCTCGAACAAGGTAAGTGTTCTATAGTTACAAAGAAATAATTTTTAAAATGGAAAACCAAGAGCTTCATGGAACACTGTGCCCAGCAGGGGCGGTGTTAGGGAGGAAACAGGCAGCAGACTGGACAATGACCACCATGTTCAGAATGGACCCTCATCTATTTAACTCAGTGAATTTAGTTCACTGTTTTACTCTGCACAACAGAAAGTCTGTACATTAAAGAATTCCTCTTCAATATCAAATATGCATATGCTAGTGAGGATTGAACATGCCATTCTTATTTGCTATAACTGTTGATGGTAAGAATTCCGCCAATGTACTGTGTGACCTGGGATAAGTTCCATGACCTTCCTGGGCTTCCATGAACTCATGTAGAAAACAGAGAATGCTTGCCTTATTGACTTGGAAGGTGACTGCGGCTTCACAATTGTGTGGATGTTTGTCCCTCAGCACATGTTAGCTGGTTGTTTGAATAGACTGTAGTTGTCTTGAGACAGTTTGCAAATTTGTTTTTATATTTATTACTGATATTTGGGCTTGGAAATTAGGCACTTTCTCTTCTTTATCTGTTACTCTACTACATTTACCCCTGATATTAGTTGACCTAAGGTGATGCCTTTATTATGTCAATTTTTCAAAACTTCAGAATATGGAGATTTGTGCCCACAGAATGGGAAGGTGGGTAGGAGAGCACTTTTATTCTACCTGAAGATGACAGTTGCCAAAGAGGACAACAAGGGTCCCTCATGGGCTCTGTACACAGCAGAAGTATTGATTTCCACTACACCAACAAAAGTGGCGATGTTTCCAGTTGGTGTCATGGAGGGGAGACCAGAACCTCAGTCAGATCAGAACAGACCATCGGCCAAACTGAGAAACGGTCTTCAGTGTTGGCATATGCCATTTGATTCATGATCTGACGCACAGTGGGCATAGCAGGCGTGTAGAACAAATTGAGTCCTGCAGGAACAAGCCAAGAGCCAGCACCAAATCTCCCTGGAAATAACGGGACTTGTCTGTGAGCTGCTTCCCTGCAAGAAAATTCCAGGGTGAGCAAAGGAAGAGCCTCTGTTGTCCACACACCTACTTTCCTCCACCGGGTCAATGTAAATGTTCTTGTTAATGTTTCCAAATGAGAAAATGAGCGATTCTGAGGATAAAACATTGATGAAAGACAATGTTTAGAAAAAAGGTCCAGATATAGTTTCATGCACTCTTGTCAAAAACCTAAATTAACAACTGTTCTCAATGGAAACTTGGCAACAAAGCACGAAACTTAAAATGTATGAAATCATTGCTGTTCTCTAAGTGATCCAAGTGTTAGCTCTGAAGGGCACATGGTTGTTCAGGACAGACCGTGATAGACAAATCTAGATACCACTTTAAGATTTTGCTGCATTTGGATCAGAAGAGGGATAGGTTAAATAAGTTAGCAATGTGTCCTTACAATGGAACGAACAAACCCACTTAGAGAACTGAGTCACCTGTTAGTGTTGGACAGTAAAAGGCCCCAAACATGATTTAATTTATTTAATTATTTTTTTTAGATTTTATAATCTAATTATAACATTTTCCCCTTCTCTTCCTTCCCTCCAAAATCTCCCACTCTGATTCAAATTCAAGGCCTCTTTTTTTTCCATGACCTCGTTTTTCATTGTTGTTCCGTGTGTGTGTGTGTGTGTGTGTGTGTGTGTGTGTGTGTGTGTGTGTGTTCCTAAATATATAACAGTTAAGTCTGTATAATGTTGCTTGCATGTATGTTTTCAGAGATGACTGTTTGGCACTGGACAACCAGTTGGTGTGCTCTCCCTGGCGAAGGGCACCTCCCCTGCTCCCAGCTCTCCTCAGTCACCTGTAGTTCTTTGTGTAGGGTTGAGACTTCATCGCTTTTCCCAGTCCACTTTGGTATATCCATCCGTGTCACCCTTGTTCAGTTCAGGTTTGAACAGTCATGTTGGTGAGACATCATTGTGTAGCTCCTGATGCTACTGAAAGATATAGTATCTCACAAAAAACTCCTTGATGGCTTTGGAAATCTCTCTGCCTCCTCTTCCACTATGTTCTCTGAGCCTTAGGTGTGGGAGTGCCAAATACGAATTTTTGAAAGGCACATTTCCAGAACTGCTCTGCATGTATATATGAACTCAGTCCCACAGCTATATAAATATATTCATTTGTTTTTGTGTGCATTAAGAACATATAAGAGCACATTCAAGATATTATTAATGATGTTGGTTGCTGCAGAATGGTGAGAGGTGGGAGTGAAAGGATTTTATCCTTTTCTATTTAATTACTTTGCACTTCAGTGCACATGCATTGTCTTTATATACAATCTTTCAAAGGGGGTTTGGATTTAACTTAGTGGAGAGCACTTATCTAGCAAAGTACAAAACAATAAACACTTAAAAATCGGAGGAAATGGTGAAACAAATTGTAGCACATGTATAAAACATAATACTGACCAAACATTAAAAGTTATCTCCTACAACCCCACTTGCTAACTTAAAAATGTTGCTGATATATTACTAAATTCAAAAAGCAGTTTACAAAATGGAGCAGGGGTGTGAGGGAAAGAGCCTGGCAGAACCTCAGAAGCAGGGGTGTGGGACAGAACCTGGCAGAACCTCAGTAGCAGGGGTGTGGGGGAGGGAGCCCAGGAGAACCTCAGAAGCAGGAAGACACAAGCTTACAGCAGACTCTCTGATCCTTGGGCTCTTACAGTCTTTCTGCCCCCTCCTCCACAATGTTCCCTGAGACCACAAAAGTAAAATTCGACCATTGCCAGAACAGGGAGAACAATAGAGGGGACTAGCAGGATACTTGTGATCTGACAGGGGAATGGAAAAGAGAGGACTGCTTAGAGAGGGCAAGGGAGGTGAATAAAGGAGAAGGGGAAGATAAGTAATACAACACACATGTGTGTATATACATACATACATACATGTGTATATATATGTACAAACACATACCTTAAGTCACCCTGCAAAATATTAATATAAAATGACCTCCAGGAAACTTTTAAAAACACTGATTCTAACTCTGTCACCAGGTGAGGACCCTTAAAGGGGTTCCTTTAAAACTCTAATGCTGTTGTAATTGCTGGCACACGCCTTAATCTCAGCGGAAGGAGGCAGAGGCTGGTGAGTTTCTGTGAGTTCAAGGCCACCCTGGTCTACACAGGGAGTTTCAGGCCAGTCAGGGCAACACAGTGAGACCCTGTATAAACAAACAAACAAAAAATACCTCTGATGCCTTTGCATTGAGAAACTACTGTTGTATTCACTTAACATTTTTGTGTGTGTATTTTAATATTCCCATCTTCCAGTGGAGCTAACGAGGCTGTGCTCACCTTTCTGAATAGTCTATTAGGAGAATGAAATTTTCTTGGAATGCTCTGAAAAGATAAAATATATATAACTATACAAGCCTCTCAGATCCTCTCATGTCAATATGAGATGAGCTTCTGAACTTGCAGAGGTCAAAGCCACTGCCTCAGAGTCACATAAACAGAATGGATTTCATTCATGGAGAGTTAGGAGCCTATGTCCACTTATGTAGACAGTAATTAGAATGTTTCCAGTTCCTAAGGGACCTGCAGGTAGGGAGAGGGCCATGAGCCACAGCATCTGCAGTTTGTTGGGATATGAGCTTGTATGGGGCACCTAGCGTCACTGTCCTCCAAACACTCAGGGAGATTCCACTCCGATCCTAACGCTTGCTTTAATTGTACACATTAAACTTCAACATGTGACTTAAATAAGACAATTGTCTGTGTGGTTCAACTGAATGAATTTGCCATTTCTTCTTTTGGTGAGTAAAGACCATTGCTTTTCTTAGGTGTACTCCCGTCATTTATTAGCATTGTATTAACCCTTTCTCCTCAGGACTGTAAGGTCTGTCCTCCTCTGCTCTAACTTAAGGGCGAGTATTTACTCTCTCCCTATCTCTTTGTGCTGTGAGGCATTTTGGTTCTTGCTGCTGTGCCCAAAGAACTTTTAGAGGTCTGATTTCCAACACTCTGTATCCACAATTGGAGCAAGATGTCTTGACTGCAAACCAGAATAAGGCTGAGAAGCTAACTAGATTATACTTGATGGTTGCATTTTACATTTAATCGGGGGTGGGGATGCTCAGACAGTATGTGATCTGGCTGTGGGCAGAGCTAAAGATGTCCTAAGAGAAGATGGGGAACGTCAAACATGTCGCATCTTTTCACAGCTCACAGTCATTTTCACAGAAGTTACTCATTTTCTCACTATGATTGGTTTAGATGAGCTCCTCCTACCCCAACTTGGTTCCAATTTCACTGGGACTGAACTGAACCAGAATATCCATTTCTTAACTAAAGGTCCATTTTTAAATGGAAATGAAAGACTTGGCCCACTGGTTTCTAAGGAGGCTTTTCCACCAACCGGGAAGCACCTGGACTATGTGGTAGCTCTAGGTCTATTGAGGCTGTGTGTTTGATTTTTCACTGCTTGTTTATGACCTTTCTGCTGAATTTTCTCTCTGTACCCATGGAAAGGCATTTCAGAATTCTAATCTAGTTTGAAAACAGATTACCCTCTGGGCAAAACAATGGCACTGTGACAATTCTTATGGAGCATTAAACACATACCAGCTCCGTCAACACTGACAATAGATCACTTATTGTGTGGTAGGTTACATGACAGGATGATTGGGCCACACTAAGGGTCAGGTTGGGTCCTCATCTGTTCTAATGCATTTTCTGCTATTTTAAGTCTGTCTCACGAACTTCAAACCTAAATCACATACCACTGCAGGTTAATACAGCCAATGAAAATGCAATAAGCAATTACCCTGTGCCAGATACATGCTAGATACAGAAGGTGTAGAAGATGCTTGGTCCTCGCTGACCATGTTAGAGAGCTAACAGCATGTGTGGTGAGCTCACTGTGACCTTAGTCAACCCCAAGGGCTCTCCATGATCTCCTCAGGGCCCCTGCACAACCTGAAGATATTTGGGGTCACTTAGGTTTTTAAATGGTGGCTGAGCTGCATTGAGTTGAGCCTGCTGATCCAAAGCTGGTCTCTCTCTTCTCCCTTTACTGTACCATGCTTGGCTTTTCCTAGATTTACAGGGATGCCTCTAAGATGTACCATTAGTTTACTAACATTCAGGGGGGAAAGCACTTTTCAAAACTTTTAAATTTATTTTACTTGACAAATAAGAATTGTATGTATTTATGGAATACAAATCCATGTTTTGATATATGTTTACAGTGTGGCATGATTAATATGCCTACCATATACTTACCACTTTGTTATGGTGAGAACATTCATAGTCTCTCTCTTTTGTTCTTCATTCCTAGGAATTTAACCTCACATTCTGGGAAGGGTAAGTGATCTACCACTGAGGCACATCCCATCTTTTGAGTTATTTTTCCACTTTCTATTTTGAGACAAAGTCTTGCTAAAGTAACCAGGCAGGCGCTGAACTTGGGATCCTCCTGGTTCAAGTTCCTGAGTAGCTGGGATCACAGGCCTGTGCCACTAGTCCTACCCACAATGCACTTTGTGTTAACCTGCTCCAAATAGCAAATATTTATCCCCGCAACTACATTCTATTGATGGAATTTGAGTCTAGCTATCTTCTTATTGAATGAGTCTTTTGAGCCATTTTAGCCATGATACCAAAACTTCAGAGATGGAAGAGTCACAAGGAGGAGGGGAGAGAAATCTAACAGTCAGTGGGAGTGTTACACCCCCCTTTCTTCTTAGTCCAACAACCTCACAGTCAACCAACACGGGTGGCAGAGTGTGAAGCAGAAAGGCACGAAATGCATTTCTTCCTTTGGGGAAACATGCAGCCTGGAGCTGAGCAGACAAGCTGAGACAGAAATCCCCTGTCTGCCCTCCCTTATCACAGGGCAACATGAACCCTGCCCCTGAACGCCCAAGTGCAGAACGGCAGACAAAGCAGCTCCGATGGGCTGCCCGGGAGTCGGTGGGGTTGTTGGGCCCAGAGACACCACTTTCTTCCCTAAGCCCTAAAGGGAGTCTGTGGCAGGTCCAGGTCTGAAAACCTCCCTGGACTCCCAGCCAGCCAGAGCTGTCACTTTTAAAGTCCTGCATCTGTAGGAAGTCTCTGGCCACAGCTTTCTCAGCTTCTGGGGGAAGGAGGCTTGCAGACTGCTGACAGCTGGCTCAAAGACACAGGTAGCCATGGCTTTCCTGAAGCCCAGGTCACATGTGATCTGTGGACAGGAATGCCACTGGTCTTCTACTCATGTCTGTATCGTGGAACATCTGATGTCCTAAAAAGAAGAGGAGGAACAGCCCATAAAGGCCTAAAGAAGCCCATAGAGGACCCACGTGTGAGCCAGCAGAGTCCTAGGTGATAAGCCACAGGAGTGGACCCAGCTACCATAAGGATTTCAAGGGCTGAGCTTGCTCTTGGGAATCTACTGTGTTCCCACAAGAACTGCATACATTCGTCCCAAGAGAGACATCCCCTGAGTGACTTATTATCCTCCACTGCCCCCTTTAAAGCTTATATCAACCTCACAACCACTCCATGGGAATGAAGTTTATTAAATAGGAACTTTTGAGGACACAGTCAAACTATATACATGCCATATCAAGAAGTGATTCTCAACCTATGGGTCGTGACCTCTTTGACAAACCTCTCTATCTCCAAAACTATTTACATTACAATTCATAACAGCAGCAAAATTACCATTATAAAGTAGCAACAAAAATAACATTATGGTTGGAGTCACCACACATGAGGAACTGTATTCAAAGGTCACAGAATTAAGAGAATTGTGAACCACTAATATCAAAGGATAAAGAGGCATGGTGCTTGCCACCTTTAAAATACAAAAACAAGTTCACCCACAATTATACCATTAGGGGGACAGAAAGTGATAGCTGTGGCACTATTTAAAGATCGTAGGTTAAAAAGCCCCAAGGCAAAATATGGATGAAGAGAAACAGGTTAAAATAAGATAAGAGCTATTGGGGCAGGCCTAAGGTAAGGTCAAACAATACTAACTAATAATTAGTCATGATTTGGAAGCTGGCTGGTGGCCCAAAAGAAAGCCTGTTACAGTGGGTTCTGAAGTTCTGCTCTTCAGATGTTTGCATCCAAGACCAGGATAATGAGATGGTCTGCAGGTGGATCTGGCATCAGGGTTTTTAAGGCGCTCAAGGGCCCAAGGTGAGCTGCTAGGACAGCACATGGTTCAAGCAGGAGTCAGAGGCCTACCCTGGGTTACCAGCTGCACTAAAGATGAAGTTTAATTCCAAGTTATCACAACCATTAGCCTAACATGTATAGGCTTAACTGTTTCTTATAGCCGTGCTTTTTATTATGAGAGCAATATAAACACATTACATAAAAATACTTTTTAAAAAGGAAAACAGGAAGTTATTATCATAACAAGTAATTGAGAGTACTTTGGTTCATTTTCCTTAAGTGTTTTTTTTTACTGTGTCTTTGCTTCTTGAAAAGTATGATACATTGAACAGAGCACGATGGCATTCTGTGCACTGAAAACTTCTTCAGGGCAATTACATTTTACGATGTGGCACCAAGTGGATGTATGGTGATTGACTTAACTACCCCCACTCCTGCCCACTTAGCCTGTCCTGATTGTTTTTTTGAGTTACAAATGATGCTGCAAGGTACATATTTGATCAGAGCAGTGTTTCTATATTTCAGGCAGTTGACAGAAGTAGGCTTATTAAGTCGGGATAGGTCCATTCACAAAGCCCTTATTCATTCAGCCAAATTGCCTCACATAAAAGCTTTAACGATTTACATTGCACCCAGAAAGAAATGCTAGCT
This sequence comes from Peromyscus eremicus, assembly GCF_949786415.1. NCBI lineage: Eukaryota > Metazoa > Chordata > Mammalia > Rodentia > Cricetidae > Peromyscus > Peromyscus eremicus. The sequence goes on along the minus strand of NC_081419.1, from coordinate 29,422,170 downwards.
TCACAGCATTTGGCACTAGAATTTGGGGTGGGGGATACAAATTTAATATGGGAAAAATGTGTCTAAGTAGGTCAGAACTAATAGAAGGGCAGTCTTGGTTTTAACTCTTATTCTGTTACTGACCAGCTATGATACCCAGATAAAGCACCCTCTTTTTCCATTGTTTTGTGAATTGACTGATAAATGCTTTCCATGCACCTACTATGTTTTAGGCACCGTTTTCAGTGGACATGTAAGTAACTAGAAACTTGGGCACTAAAGGAGCAATCCGTGACTAATTTTTATAGGGTGGTCTTCACTGATGGTGTTTCTACAATTATGATTCTTTACTCCAATGGCGGTGTTTGTTGGCTAATGACAGCACACCAGAATTGTCAGGAGTAAGGGAGCCTTAAAACTTTCTGATGATTTAAGGTAGCCCTAGACCCAACTCAGTCTAGACCTTGAGCTTGGCTATCACTGTTGACTGAATCACAGGCGATTCTGTCTCTGCAATCCACTGAAAAGCACCTAAGGACATGGGTGCTCTGTGGTTTGGTTTCCATTTATCACATCTCATGTTCTAGAATGAAGATGTGGGATTAAAGGATCATCTCTTCCTTCCACTCCAGCCTCTTGAATAAAGTACCGCCAGACACTCCTGCTTTGGCGTGTCTGAGAATTAACTCTTATATGTGTGAGAGTTTAGATGGGCCCTTACCCTTCCTTTTGTGAACTTTCCATTAACTTGTGGTCTTTGTCTTTGTATCCTGTGGACACTCCTGGCTCCACCCATAGGCTTACCCTCCCTGCAGAGGCTCTGTAAGCTATGTCCCAGCAGGGTCAGCGCCTTTTTGAAGTTACCATTGCGTGAGGATGCTCTCCCAACTGTATCTAAGTTGGACTTGAACTGTTGTCCACTGTGATCAATAATCTTTCATGCAGCCTGCTCTCTCGGCTTGTCCTGTTCTTTCAACTTCCTTGTTTGCTTATGTAAGTACCATGAAGAAAGTGCCCTGGCTATCAAGGATGAAGAATCTTAAAGAGAACACATACAGAGTCCTGCTCAAAAGCAGCTTCCCATAGACTAAATGCAGTAACAACCTGCCAGTTTGGGGCAGTCTTTGTCTACCCCTTTTGCTTAGGGAGTATGTATAAGAGTTACAGCTCTGAAGGGAAAGGTATCCTGGCAGCCAGAAGCCAAGGATTACCTTCAGCTCTATTCCAGTGGGGGATGGCTTCCCCAGCAAAGTGTAGCAGTCCTTGCTCCAGGAAAGGTTTCCCTAAAGCAAGTGTAACAACTCTGCTCCATCAGGGAAGGGTTTCCCCAGCAAGGTTGTCACAGCTCTGCTCTGCTTCCCTTGAGTGTAACACTTGGCTCCAGCAAGGGAAAGTTTCCCCAGCCAAAGTGTTACAGTTCTGCTCTGCTCCTGCAAGAACCGTGACAGCTCTGCTTTGCTCTGGTGAAAGTTGTTACATCTCTGCTGTGCTCTGCTCTTGTGAAAGAAAGTTGTTATAACAAACCTCACTCAAGAGATTTATTGAGAGGGAGGAATCCAGGAGAGTGGCTGCCTCTGCCAGGGTGGGAAAAAGCAGCCCCAAACTGAACAGGTTTAGGGCTTGTATCAGATTCTTCAGGGCAGACCTTTCCAAGGTGGAGATTTTCAGGGTGGGGATTGGTAGGATTTCAATTCCTGAGCTTGGGACAAGCTCAGAGATTGGTTGGATTTCCTGCTCAGGGATTGGTTTGTTTTGTTTTCTGGAAATGGTTGTTTTTTTGTGCTCAGGGACTGGTTGGATTTCAATCAGTTGGTTAGGAGCAGGGTGTGTTTCTTTGGCTCTGACCTCAGGGCCAGGGTTTTCTTTCACTGGTCCTTTTTACCCTACAATATGGCCACTGAACAGGAGACCTGGAGACTGGTAAAAAGAGAGTCCTATTACCTGCATTAGTACACCAGTGTTGAGGTGAGTGCCCTCAGAATCCCACTTTCTTGAGTTACAAAGGATGCTACAAGGTACACTGTGGTGCCTCAGGAGTCAGCTAGGTGACTTGCTCTAGGGAGCTTTATATATCAGACTATGACGGGCCCTAATGGATGCTAGTGGCCAGCTGTTAGCCATTAAGCATGAAGGGCTAAATAACCATCTGGGATGATTGATCATAACCATAGAGGAGTCTCAGTGAAGAATAGTCCAAAACAACATAGAATTTGGAAAGCTTCACTCTTAAATTATATTTATCTACAATTAATTATCATCTTTCCCAAGACTGACCTCATAGCTGTCCTACAGTACAACATCTATGATGTTTCAACACATATTCTGCAAGTTCTCTTGTGCTTAGCCGAGCTCTTTCTTTTGAATTTGCTATTTTGCCAGGAGTGCCTTTTCAGACCTCCAAAATGAAGCTGGTGTCTCAGTTCTGGCTGTAGTTTGCAACTCCAACTATAGCCTAGGCTCAACACATCACACTGGTCTACTAAATAATTCATTCCAAATAAAACTTAAGAGGTTTGTTGTTCTTGTTGTGTGTGTTTAATCACCGGATTTTAAAAATTTGTGGAGGGTCTAATTTCGAATTTCATGGTGGTGTTGGCCAGTCCCACATCAAGGAGGGTATGTTTCTACACAGGACACCTGGTATTTAGGTCAGTGGCAAGACATTCACAGAGCATTAGCCCAAGGTCAAGTTAAGGATGTACCCAATTCTCCAAGTATTTAAAAAGCTTCAAAGCTAGGACTAAGCCTGGTGCTGACACGCACCAGAGAGCAAAGCTGAATCAATCCAGGCTGAGTCAGGAGGAAGCCCAAAATGTGCTCACCTCCACAATGGTCCACTCAGCATCTCTCATCAGAGTCCCAGCACAAAGCACCCAAGTGTAAGGTCTCTCTTCAAGCAACTCATCTGCTCACATCATGTGATGTCGGCTTCAAATTGTTCAGTCCTGCCTTACTGCTGAGAGAGGTTGGGTGGGTGCCAAGCCTAGTCAGCTGAGAGGTTGTTACTCGGAAAACACGGCTGAGTAGACAGATGTGCTTGGACTCTGGTGCAGACTGTCCCAACAGTCAGGCATCTCTGTAGATAGAGTAGGACCCAGACATTACATTGATTTTGAATTCTCTACAGAGATGAATGTGTTTATTGAGGTTATGGTTTATTTTTAGCTGTTCTGTTTGTCTCCTGGCTGACTCTGGGGTGCTTTTTCCGTATGTCCACACTCAGTAGACCTTCTTTATGGATGAACTTTCCCTAATTAGACAACACAATCCCTGGCATCTCTTCAAGTGGGGATGTCAGTGGAGGCCTGAACTCTAGTACACAGGTTTAGGATGGTTAGTTCATAATTCTAGATATACAGTAACCCCCTGAGAAAATATATCCAACTAAATGCTATTGTATTGTACAATTTTCCCAAATTGCTCTTTAGTTCATGAGTCTAAAAGTGATTATTTCTCTGAGTGTTTCTCTTCTCAAATTAGGGTGGACACTCTTTTATTCAGTTTCCTTGCTTTCTTATAGGAAGTTTTCTCTTTCCAGCTTCTATTCCCTGCCTTGATGATACTCACAGCACTTCTTAACCTACAGCCAGAGTAAAGAAGAGGGGCACCTCTAAACTGCTTCCTGTTGCCAGTGTTTAATTACTCTGAGCATCACAGAAGGGACACTGAGCAGAATTCGATCCTTAACACGGTCATGTAGTGTCTGCAGTGACAAATGGTCTGGGTTCTCTGGGGTTCTTTTCTCATGAATAGGAAACAAAGGGGGTAGACCAGATGGTTCCTAATGTTCCTTCCACCTTCAACTCAGCAGCCCGAACAATAACTTTCTAGTAAAACTGCCAGAGAAAGGAGGAGGCATCATGCATGTCATCCTGGTGACATGGAACAAAGAGGAATCAGAGTCTCTTGAGATAATCTGCTAGTGTGACCTTCCTTGGACACAGCAAAGCTGTAGCTATCAAACAGTAAATGTGTTCATGTTGATCAATGGAAGCAATGCACGGAGCATTTTAAAGTGTTTCAAAGATAACATCATACACAAAAGTCATATTGCCATTAGAACCAAAAGGAGGACTCTAGAGAAGTCATTTCTCAGACTCCGAATTTTAAATTTCAGTTTGAAATAGCACTACAAAAAAAATTTACACTCAGTTAATTACATGGACTGCAATTTGCAAAAAGTAAGATTCAAGTTTGCTAACAGAAGAAGCTATGGTTTTAATATTTTGCTAACAAGAGTAACACATGAGAATGGAGGCTGGAGTTGAAGCACATCTGGGGAGCTAACAAGATGGCTCAGTGGGTAAAAGTTCATGCTTCACAAGCCTGCCAACCAAATTTGAACCAGTGGTGGGTGGGAGAACTCCTGGCATGTATCCTCCGACTTCCACTGGAAGGAGAGAACCAAGTCCCAAAAGTTCCCTTCTCACCTTCATACACGTCACATATGAGCATACACCTACACAGAATGCAAGAGCATGTACACACACATATACACACAAACACACACAGGTATAGATATCTCCATGGTTTTTGATTTAACTAAGAAATGTTCAAAGGAAACCGTAAAGCAGATTGAAAAGTCTGACAGTCTTTCCCTTTGTTTTCCAAGAACTTACCTCTGTATGAATCATTTGACACGAGAGAGTATTTTTCAGGTATGTATTTCTTGACCGGGACATCTCTGGAAAGTGAGCCCATGAAAGAAGTCCACTGTGGTGCTAAGGCCCTGGTTTGAATATAACCTGGTGTATTAATCACTGATTGACATACACACTAGCAGGAAGAAGCTTAAACACACTTAAAATCTTTATTCATTGATTTACAAAGTGTACAGTATTTACATTTAGGCATTAATCCCATATTGACATGGATGTAGAAGGGAGTTTAAAAATAAATATGCGGCACATAGGTTAATATATGCATCATGGCTCTTTGCATGTTAAGCCATCACCAATGGTGAGGTTTAATGGAAAGTTTAAAGTGACAGAATAGTCAGATGGCTAACTTGTCCTGGACCTTCTACATGGATGGCCCCTCCTTGGCTTTTTGAGGCTAGGGGTGGTGAGCAAATCACATTCTTTGAAGAGAATTAAACAAAAGCCACTTTGAAAGGCATTAGGGATACGCACAACACATGTGTACAGTGGCTGCCATTATCCCCCTTGAGAACCTTATCCCTGTGAACCAGCCAGGGAGGCTCTAATGTGATCAGTTCCTTGTCTCTTGTTCAGATTGCATGCAGCACTTGGAAAATGTCAGTGGAGTGTGACCATGCACAAAAATGGTACTTGTAGCTATGTACAACATCAAATTCCCATTATCTTAAAGCATCTTTAGATGCAAGTTCAACTGTCTCCTCTTTTCACAAGAGGGATAAATAAGGAAGCCCTAACTTTACTCCCCAAAGAAAAAGCATCAACTGGGGACACATGCAAATGTCATCCTGAGAAGCAGGATGTGCTCTATGGGATAAGATGGGCAAATTCCTATGAAGTCAGGCCTGTAAGTTTTCCTAGTGGAGAAATTCCACCCCCTTTCTGTTCAAACCTGTCACATCCCACATACACTAAATCTGAAGGAAAAGGCTTCATCTATCAAACATCTTTGAGCCTCAGGACCTTCATTTGTAAAGCATAAATATGCACTGTTCCTTATAGAATTGCTGTAGGGTTATATGGCCTAACTATGTAAAGTGCTTAGCAAAGTGCCTGGCACGTGCTTATTACACGCTCCTTTTTCCTGCTCTCCACCCCCAATTATAAGCAAGAAATTGATAAGCCTGCCAAACTCTGAATTAAGGCTGTATGATGCAACTTCAGTGACTTGTATCAGAGTTTCTGCTGTCTGTTCATATTTGGTCCCTGAGGGGGGGTCTCATTTTATGAGCTCAAGTTCCCTGTGCAGGACAGCTATATCTGAACAATGCAGGTATTGCTCTACCAAGTCCCATATCAACACAGCCCAGCACAGATACTCGGGCCATGATGGTCTCCGCGTAAATAGTTCTGAGACAGTGCTTCTGAAGAAACCGTGAGCAAAACCCTTGAAGCAAGAACATAACTCATGCTCGCAGCAAATGAACTTTTCAACATCAGTGCAAGGATCATAGACAACTCTCCATGAATACTGATAAGCTCTAGAACTGTTGAAAACAAGCATTTGAATTTCATATTTCGTTTCGGAAAAAAAAAAGAAATTTTTGAAATATATTTTAGTTTCTAGGTTATGGCATACAAAAATAAGTGTCATTTAAAGAATTTACGAGGAAGAAGAAAACAATGCAATTTTTAGGTTAAAAAAATACATGACGGATGATGAAAATCTTTTTTACTTCAAAAGAAGTATCTGAGAGAAACAAATACTACCCCTTAGGCCACCATACTACTAACAATCCATCTTCTTCTCATTCTAGCACATATGTATTCTTATCTTATTGATCTATTGATAATCCAGTTAGGAACTTTCTCCCTAAAGTCACTTGGTTTTGGAAGGAGAGGGCTCTTTGGCAGTACATACTCTGGACAGTGAAAGAATTTTGCTTAGCCATTTCCAGGCCTTCCAAATGAACTCAGACTAACCTCCACAAAGCTTCCTTTTATTCTGAAGTCCTTTCTCTGACTAGTTTATCTATATCTGAATGGAATGCAACACCTGGAAAAAGGAATCCCACCCCACTTTATGACTCTGTAGATGCTATTGGCCCAGTTGGGAACCAGGAACTCCGGAAGCCCGATTAGTTCTCACATCAAGACCAAGCTTTCCAGTTCTAAGAAGGGAGAAACTTCCTCTTGTGGATGCTAATTTCATCATGAAATCTTTCTCTCATCACTTCTGCAAATACAACCAACTTTTATAATTGCCTTTTTTTTTTTTCTTCTACTAAGAGCAGAAGGAACATGTTTCCACTATGTTAAGATAAGAAAGCCAGGGAAATTAAATTGAGCAAAGTACTTGCTACTCTTTCAGGGACTCCATCAGAATCTCAAAGAAATTATCCCATTTATTTTGGATTTAAAGTTTTAAAATTCTAAAGCCATGGGTGAAGCTGTGATTTGCATTAAGCCGGTGGTTCTTTTACTCTCCTCCTGAAAAATGAACATCACCTGCATCCATGGCTTATTTCTCACATCTCAGAGGGTGCAGGATCTCCGGCAGCTCATGAATGGATTCCACAGACATCAATAAACGCAGAACTCTTTCTTGGAGCAACATCACAGGCTTGTGGTATAGAAATCAGGGTCCATATGAGGGACAGGCTAACTGAGATGGGGTCTTGGTTAGGCTGAAAATGACAGCATTGAAGGAATGCTTGTTCTTCATGGGAATGGGAATGCCCGGCTGTGATGATGTCCCGGGGAGCTGTGGCTGCACTGTGTCACTACTGCCAGGCCAATGACTCATGCATGACTACGGGCCACAGGGCCACAGGGGAACCCACAGAGCTCCACTACATTTGGTGGCGAGCGCTGCTACAAGGTGAGCCCTAGCCACACCCACAGGCAGGACACAATCACTGACACACAGTGTGGGTGCCCATTTGTCTGATTTATAGGTGACGTTGTGGCAAATGTGGCGTCAGTTTCATTTCGAGGGAGCGGTAGATTGCAGATATTTCCTTCGCAGCAGGAGGTGCAGATCTGAAAGAAAGAAAGAAAGAAAGAAAGAAAATAAAGGGTCAAGAGAAGCCGGCCTGTTTCAGAAGGAGGCGGGACATCGGAAGGAACAGTCTCCCTCCTGGCAAATGAGAATGGTCTGTTCTACAAAAGGACCACCTCCTGACATTCATGAAGGGCAAGAATAATATCCCATCTAGAAGCAGCATGCTCCCAATGGAAAGTTCCAGCCTCCGTTTCAGGGGACCTTCGTTCTGTTTCTGCCATCTCACCTGTGCTAGCTGCTCTGCCTCACTGTCCTCTAAAGATAACAGTTCTCCTGCCTCTAAACTGGGAATTGTGAACACTGCCTTCCTTCCTCAAACAGGCTCTTCCTGACAAGAGGACGTAACTGTTAAGAGGGTAAAAACTTCCTCCATGAGATTTTCACAATGAGGACAAAGTGGCAATGACTCGGGTCATGTGAACCAGAATGTTTACCCTCATTAGTACTATGGGTACAGTCAACAACATTCTCTTGAGTGGGAGACATTTGAAAGATTTTCATTTATTCAATTACTCTTGCTTTACATTGCTTTACCCTTGAATCATAGGAAAGAAGCGAACCCAAGGGTTCATTGGCAGAAGTTATTTTGGGCCATGGCTACCCACTGTGTTGACCAGCCACCCAACTGGGAGCTTGTTAGACATGCAGAATCTCACACCATACCCAACACCTCAAAGACTAGAATCTGAATGTTAACAAGATCCCAGATGAATCCCATTCATAAGGTGGTTGTTATCCTACAGTTACTAGTCAGGAGAGATGTAAACCTTTGGCCACAACCAGCACGAGTCCCAAAAATAGCATAATGCTGAGAAGAGAGACTAGCGGTTAGGAGTGAGTTTAAATTCCAGTCTGTCTTTCTCATACTAGTTGTGTAACACAAGCAACGGACACATCTTCAGATTACCAGAGCTCCTCCTGGGGAAAAAAAAATCACAATAATGCCAGAGAGCCAAGCCCAGCTTGCTGGAGGGGTCAGGGAATAACCTTGATTTGATCTTTCTTCAAACTAGTAACAAGTAGGCAGGCAGTGTTTTAAGTTTTAATTCTTAGTGAATTTGAGAAGCAGCTTAAAAAATCGTCTCTGCTTTTTGTGAATGAAAGCAGCCCTTGGCAACAATGCTGTTCCAGGGTACTATGAAAAAGAGTTTCCCTGAAGCCCAGAGAGGTGGTCTGACAGGTGGGCAGATGTCAAGTAAAGGCCAAAGTGTGACAAATTCAGACCCCACGGTCAGCGCTGAAACATGGCAGGAAAAGTGGGACTCCAGGGATAGCAAAGCTGGATTCCTTACAGTCTCCTTCCTGGACATCCCAATGCTTATTGTACACAGAATGCTCTGCACACAGGCACCAGCCGAAGTCTAAGGGGAACAAATCCAGAAGAATGCCTTTCCTATCACCTATGCGATGACTCTGGTGCCGCTGGAGCACTTCCCTAAACTGGGACCCCAATAATGACATGTGCACCCTCACTCTACAGAAAGCTATCAAAACAGATTGCCTCCTGCTGCCTCAGGTGGAAGATTCAGAGTATCTGCCATGCTCTACCAAGATGGGTATGAGTGGTCCCTGACCCTCTCCTTCCAGGACTCTTCTGAGTGTAGAAAAGGCCTATGATAATCTTCAGCATCCTCTTTACATGTGTTTATACACTCCATCTGTTTGTCCTGCTACACACTGGTGTTCTCCTAAAGCAAACAGGAAAGCAATCACATTTTCACAGCCACGTAAAAACAGTGAGGCAGACTATGTAGGGAATGGGTGGGGGGTGGGGAAGCTCTGCTAATGAGCCCTGGAGAATCCAGTAAAGGGAGTAGAAAGGAATTAATGCTTTCCCAGACCTTGTGGCCTTCATGCTCCGAGTCTCGACAGCCCGTGGATAAGCAGTCCTCCAGGGGGACACAGCGTTTGGTGACAGAAATGCTGTTTCCTGTGACTTCCATGGTGTGCTGAGTATAGCAGTATCTGGTGTCTGTCAGGAGAAAATAACCCTTAATTGAGATGGGAAATGCAAGCCCCGTCTAACTGAAAAGAACACAGCGGATTGCCTTCCTGGATGCCCCTGAAATTCATTTTACATGAAATGCTCTAACAGCAACAGATGATGCCTGAGGGAACCGAATCCCAAAGGAAGCAGCTCTCTCACCACCCATCAAATGACTCAGATGCCAATGAAGACTTTTCCTAAACGGGGACCCCAATAATGAGACAAACCTCCACTTTACAGAAAGTTATCAAAATAAACTGTCTCCTGCTTCTTTAGGTGATGACTCTGAGTGTCTTCCATGCTCAACCAAGGTGATTCCCAGGAAGGTATGACAGTACATAGGATGGACACAACCTCCATGCTAAGATCCACTTCACCACGGCAGAGGGACGGCCTTCTGCAGAACACTGGTCTCTGTCCATCACAATCCGCCCAAACCAAGACATACTAGCATAACTTTGTGTCTTTCCACACATTTTACCATTGCTCTTATTTTTGTTTTTAGGGGATGTATGGTTCAGATGGCTGCTTATAGGTGGTGAGAATTGTAGTGATTTTTCAAGCAGATGGAGGAGTGATCTAAAAGAAAAGTGGGAGGGGGTAACAACAGGTTTTCAGAGAATGGAAGATTACAGTGGTGTGTGTGTGTGTGTGTGTGTGTGTGTGTGTGTGTGTGTGTGTGTGTATGTGTGTGTGTGTGTGTAAAGTGTCGGGAGCCGTGCAGCCTAGTCTCTGATCAGCATATGTCTACCTGTCCAACGGGTTTCCTCTGGGCAAAGCGCCCCTGGAAACCAACTCTCACTTGGCAAGGACCAGTAGTCCACGGGATAGCGTAGGAATTTGGAAAATTCGTGCGGCTTGCAGGCTCTTTTCTCTCTCATTATTGGTGATTCTTTGGGCGGTTTTTAGTTTTACTTTGTCAGTCACACATGCAACAGCTGTCATTTTCCCTGGAAATTCAGTTCTTTCTCGAATATTTTCCTCTAAGATTCAGCAGGGGGCTAATGCTTCTCAAATCTCTTATCTGGAATTCCTAACTATCATTCCCAATCCTGGGAACTTTTCTAGCTCAATAGAGACAGTTAGGTACATATGAGAAAACACTTGGAATATTAACCATGTCTCACAATTCTGGATGGATAGATAGATAGATAGATAGATAGATAGATAGATAGATATAGATATAGATCTGGATATAGATATAGATTATATAGCTATATAGATATAGATACACACACACATACACATAGTATAGGGAAAAAGCCTCAGGAATACACATAGTGTCAACTGTTGAGAGTAAGGTCCCTGAACACCAAGATATAGAATCAATGATAAGATCTAGTATGATCCAATGGGGGAAAAATGTAGCATAAACTATAGGATGGAGAGATCCATCTTTATCATACACAGGAGCTTATATTGGTAGAAGAAGTATGGTATAGTGAGATGGGAAAGGAGTGCCTTATCAAAGCCTGCCTTTTACATGGGACCCTCATGTAGAAAAGGGAACTCTATAAAATCATATCCTGCAGACATGAACGAATTGTTTGGGTTTGAATACTGTTGTCCTTAAAGCATTGTGCCCATCCATGTCCATCCCTTTTTAACTTTGTAACCCAAGTAGCTGCCAGCTGACGAAGTGGTGCAGGAGCAGGGTGTGTCTGGCTCAATATTTAGTTAAGCTTGCAAAAATGCTGAACTCTATGTCTAGAATACAGTTTTGGAGAGGGTGAGAAAGCATGAAGGAAAACAATGGAGACTTTCATAATGATTGTGATGTATTTCTTAAAATATGATGTATTTCTTAAAAGTCAAAAATAGGACCAAATAATAGAGCTGTTCATGTAACTGTGTAAGAAAAACTCTGCTTAAGTATAAATAAAGATGGCTCAAGCTTTTTGGGGCCACTTGAGTGCAATCCACCTGGTGGTCAAAATTTTTCCTTGAACCCCCGCTTCCCCATCTCAGGACCTGAACCCAAGCCGAGGCTGGACCCCAGCAGTAAAGTATTCCCCCATAACATCAGAAGAGTTAGAAGTGGATCCATTTTGTTGGGCAAAAATGACTCTCCACAAAAGAAAAAACTTGGCCACAAGAACAGCCAGACCTAGAATGTTCACTCTACACTGCAGGTCTCCAAATGTGGGGAAACTTATTTCTCGTCCTCTGATTTCCATGTCCCTCTGTCAGATGATAACCACTATGGCAATCTACAGTCCCTCTTCATCTTGAGAAGAACGCTTGAGATTTCTTCCAGAGTTTCACAGAGAATTAAAGAAAAATGACAGCGCCAGTGTAAGGATTTACGGCCGGCAGGCAGCATGCAGCTCCGTGAGCCTGGGTGTAGGAGAGTGCTGCAGCCCCGCCTTCATATTATAAGAGAATGAATAATTCTTAAGAAGTGTCACTCAGCTGTTTTTCATCCATATCTTGGCTCTAACTCTACATGCTTTATACATTTGGGGTATTTAGTTGCTAATATGGAATTATGGCCTATGGAATTATTTATTAGGCAATAAAAATTTCCCCATCAGACTCTGTCATGATTTTGGCAGCTTTTTACCAAAGAGCTAACATTCAAAGAAGAAAGCGTAAGATATTAGGTCCCAGGAATGAGCTAATATAGACCACACTGAGACATCCAGAAAATCATGCAAACTCAAGGGTTTAAATGTCTTCCTAGACATGCTCACCTCCCAGCACCCAGAATCATCTCTGAAGCTGACCAATGGCAGCTCTTTTCCCAGGGTGACATTGTTGGGGATGTTTATTCCCCATCTGGGGTGCTGTCCCCACAATGCACCTTGCCTGAAATTCTGTTTCCTGGAGTCAGACTGAGGCAGTCTCCAGCCAGCCCAGGGTCCTGTGGAGTTCTTGGGGATTAGGGTAAGTGAGGTCATCTGGGGGTGAACAGTTAAAAGCATTACACCTGGCAAATCCCTGCAAGCCCTAGCCTCTAATTAAAGGTGGAGGTGATTGGCTATTGGATGAAGAGGGGGGCGGGTTTCTCATCTGCCTCTGTTTGGCAGGCTTTAAGAAATGAAGACCAGAGGCCTAAGGGATTTACCCCATCTTCCAAAGAGGGCTGCTTTACCTCTTTGGCATCAGACGATGGACATTTATGGCCATGATGGGGACACCTCTCCCACTCCCAGCCCAACTTCAAATGTTGTAGAAAAGCAATAAAAGCAGCAGGAATGTTCTTATCTCCTGGCTCTGCTTTGTGCAGGCAACTTGAGCAACTGCCAGAGGTGGTGCAGCTAGAATGTAAATGTGCACAGTTACCATCACACCCAGATGGAATGAGTAAATCACTACAAGCGCCAGTTTGGGAAACCAGGTTTGTACCTCAAGTAATGAATGAGCTGGTTTGAAATAAGCCGTAAGATAACAATTGGTGAACTGGATGCAACTACTTTTTCTTCTTATTTTTCTCTCAGTTTATCAATAGGAGGTTTATTCCTTCAAATTCAAGTGATTCCGGTTCCAGCAGCTGATTAAAATATTTTTTCAGGGAAGTGTGCAAAACCCTAATATCTAATAAACTAATGCATGTTCTTCTGTGGTGAGGGGAGAATGGAGTTCATTGAAAATGCTGGGAAAGAATTTTTCCTGAAACACTATCAAGTGTAATCCATGAAACAAAGATATGTTGAGAACATGGCCATCACCTCCCATAGTAGAGACCTTCATTCTGAAACAGCAGTTTCTCAAAGGCATCCATTCCACTTCCTAACTTGCAAAGCCCTAGGTGAGTCATGAAATGTTAATGCAGAAAAAGCTTCTGCAGTTAAATATGGTTTTGAGATGCTCAAATAAAGTTGAAGTGGTTTCACTGGTGCGCATTTTATGAATGCCTTCAATATGTACTGTGATCTGGGATCTCCAAGGGTGTGTTGGGGCGCGCAGATGGAATTTCCCGAGCAGAACCAGGTGAACCACATGCGGCTTATCACTGAGCTGGAGCAGTGATCAAAACTGAGTTTAGTCACAGAGCATGGCTCTCTATGCATTCTGAAGAATCCTGGGGTTGGTAATGAGGTTATATGAGAATCAAGCCTGCTGATAACTTCACACTAAAAGGATTTCAAAGGCTTTTATCTAAAAGATAAAAGATAGATTTGAATTTCTACCAGGTTACTTTCAGCCTCTAAAATCTCATATTCTGCAACTGCATAGATTTCCCAGAGGTTGAGAAGCCAAACTCTTTGACTCATAGTAAAGTCAGAAATGGGAAAGACAGCTTAATCAATAACTGAAAAATACAAAGTATAATTTTCACAACTCTCTCTGTGTACGTGTTTCTATCTGATCTCTCCTTAGCCACGTTTTGAAATTTAAAACCAATTCAGGGCTAAAATGCATTTTCACTGACCAACGTAGTTTCCAATAAAAGAAACTGCTTCAACAAACTATACATGGGATTATTAGAATTAAGTCATTACATATGCCCATGTTTAGAGGAAAACACTCCCTCATTGCCCTGTGATTTTTCTGTGGTTATGCTAGTTTGGGTTTTACATGAAGATGTATCATTTTTAAAGCAATACTAGGAAACAATTGCTGGGGTGCAAGAAAATGAATGGGAAGCAAAGAATTGTAAAATAGCATTCCAAATTATATTAGAAATCAAAGGGCTAGTGGCCCCTGCCTGCACACTCCTGCTTACTGTGCACTCAGCACCCCACATCTATGTGGCTGGCCAGGCAGTGACTGCTCCCCTGAGGGCCTGAGGTGCAGGATCTCTGCTCTCCTACTCTACTGTTTAATCGCCTTGATGGGATTTCCCACCTAGACTTCAGAGCTATGTCTTCCAGGTTGTCTCTTGTCTCTGCTCCTTTCTCTTCCAATGCTTGTTTTAACCAGAATGTAGACACTCTCTCATGCTTTGTTCTTGATCCTCTTTTCACTCAAGGGACCTCCTCAAACTTCGGCTTCCACATCTTTAGTCTCCGCCTTCCATCTATCTCCTGGACACTGCCAGTGCCACATCACACCTCACATGTCTGTAACAACAACAACAACAACAACAACAACAAAATGTCTCCCACCTGATTATCTTCATATATGTCAACCTCAGGAAGGCACTACCTGGAATGTGACACCTCTATCTTCCCAGAAACTGTGAACCAGAAATGCTGGAAACAGCTCAGATTTCTCTCCAAATATGAGTCTCTAAATTCTGAAGTGCCTCCATTACACATTTCCTATGGCAAGACTTCATCATGTCCTGGTTCGGGTCTGAGTCACATTCCAGAAAATTGACAAGTGCGTACAATTTGAACTCCCTTTTAAGTAATGAATATTTATGTTCACTTAAAGAGCCTGGAGACATTGGCTTGATTGTTATGAATGTACAGACAAACTTCCCTACATCTGTCTTCATGTCTGATACTCCAGCCATCACTGAAAACAATCTCATTAAAACTCGGCAAAAATCTTGTAAAAATAAGGCCTCACTTACAAATCTAATGTCATTCAATGCGGAATTGTTTCCATGTCAAACGGTGTGAAGTGCTGTATGTGTGGATGTCTCTAGACAGGAGAGCAGAACAGGAACTGGAGGGGGCTGAGAACTGACAGACTGCAAATGTCTGGACCAGTGCTTCTCAACCCTCCTAATGCTGTGACCCTTTAATACAGTTCCTCATGTTGTGGTGACCCCAATCATAAAATTATTTTCATTGCTACTTCATAACTATAATTTTGCTACTGTTATGAATCATCATGTAAATATCTGTGTTTTCCAATGGTCTTAAGTAAACCCTGTAAAAGGGCTTTTCCAATCCCCCCAAAGGGGTCATGACCCACAGGTTGAAAACCACTATATCCTTCCTGAGACATCTATTAAGCTCTGTGGATCCCTGAGGCCCAGTTCTCTTTCCCCTTCCAATCTATTCTCTTCCTGCTCTTCAGACTGAGTACTTTTATGGTTCTGCTTTCAAATCACTGGCTCTTTCCTTTGTTGCCTCAACTCTGTTGGGGTAACCACTGAACATTTTTATTTCAAGTACAGCCATGTTTTTTTCACATTCAGAAATTTTCATTTGGCTCCTCTCATATTTTCTATTTCTTTTATATTTTCAGTGTAATTATAATTATTGAAGCATTTCTTTTTTATTGTTAGTGACGTAAACTCTTCCTCAGGTAACTCTCTATCTCTACCTCAGTCTGGTATTCATTTGTAATAGCTGGGATCTGTAGAGTCCCTCAAAAGCCCATGTGTTAAAGACTTGCTCACCAGCCCCTGGCATTACTAGGAGGTAGTGGAAGATTTAAGAATCAAATGAAGTGTGTGAGAGAGTGAGGTCATCGAGGCAAGTCTCTCTCTCCAACTGTTGCTGCCTACCACCAACACTGTAAGATGAGCAGCTTGTTCTATCATGGCTCCCAGGACAATGTGCTGCTTAGCTGAAGGCCTGAAATCAACAGGGCCAACTAACCAACTAACTAACCTAACTAACTAACCAACCAACTAACATTCAAATCTCCAAAGCTGTGTGCCATGGTAAAGCTCTCCTGTTTTTAATGTTAATTGTGTCAGACAACTGTTATGCTCTCCATTCAATTTGAGCTCTTCCAGGCCACCCTTGTATCACCTTACCAATACAAAGAAGAAACTTAAAATATATTTTAAAAAAACACAGCTAAAACTACAAAAGTCTGATGAAAGCACAGAAAAGCTTCCGGAATACGGAAGATTTGAAGAACAAAGAACCAGGGAAGAGAAAAGCTCATTCAGTTGGGCTTGACCTGGTCTCCCCTTGGGGCATCTGCTAGTTCAGAAACCCACAGGTGTAGAGGCTGGGAAGCCAAGCAAAAAGCACTGCCCGGGGGTAGAGAAGTAGGGCAGAGTTTTAGCCCATGTCCAGGGGGGTTGGGTGAACAAACCCAGTTCACAGCTAACGGGGCCACAGGGAGAGAGGTGAGGCATATAGGCACAGAGTGGAAGTCGAGGTAGGCAGTTCTTCATACTTAATATTTTAAAATATGATGGACTTCTTAGCTTCTGCTGTTTCTGTCAACAGGAAGTTTAGGCAGCATTGTGTGTAGCCAATGTTTGCACACACAGATGGTGAGAATCCAAGAACTTTCAAAAAAAACAAACAAACAAACAAAAAATAACCCCAAACCCAAAGCATTAGGCAATATTTGGTAAAGTCAATGCTTGCACGCCCATGCCGGGCAACCACACTTCTTGAATAGACCTGTCAGGAATACATATGTGCATGTACCAAAAGACACAGGGAAGAATATTTATGCTCTTTAAAACTGGGCATAGTCCAAATGCCCACCATAGCAGAAGAGATCAATTTTTTGTGTAGTCACGTGATGATCTTCTAAACATCTGTGAGGAAGACGAACTTTGCAGCTCACAGAGCACTGTAACTTTGCACCTATTATTGTTTGACAGAATACATCCCACAGAGCCGCATTTACACAGAGCTCAGTGGCCTTTATGGGGGTGGGATGTACTGACTGAGAGATCTGTGGGGTTTCATGGCCTCACATAGGCGGCAGACATGCAGAACCTTAACTTGGTAAAGATAACGTGGTGTTCACTTAAGATTTTTCTTCCATCTGTATTCTGACACTCAAGGTTTCTTTAAAAGTTGGTCATTTAAGACCTCCATTTAGCATGGCAGTCCTGTGAGAAGAGGGAGCATCTAAACGTCATCTCATTCCTCAGCAGCCAGAGGTGCTGGGTACGATAACTTTGTAGACACACAAGTGAATTCTCTTAGAAGGGGAAGGATCCCTAGGGCACACACTTAGTAAGATCCTGAGTTTCCTACCCTGGGAAGTTTCAAAGCCTTGAGTTAATATGGGACTCCGAGGGCTACATCCTAAATGAAAAATTACCCAAAATAAAGGAAAAAAAATCTCACTCTTATTTTAAGCAAATCAGAAAAAGGATGCCTCAGGGACTGGCCTGGCTAAGACGTGACGAAAATAAAGAAGACAGACGCTCCTAGAAAGATGATGCCACGAGCTTCTCTCCAGCTAAACTGGGGATCTCATTCTACTTCCTGCTGTACCCATGTCCCCACCAGACCAGAAAGAGCCACCGAGGGGCATCTTCTTCACTGACTCACTTTCACAAGAAAAGTGACCAGCTGAGAAGTTGGAAGCAGAAGACACGTTTCCTATCTTAGCATTTCCTTCTGCTATCCTATCAGATTTTGTCTCAGGGGAGGCAGCAACACTTCCACAGGAAGCGACAAAACATTCCCAGGTTCAGTCTTGGTACCGACACTGAACCCACAGACTCTTACTAAACATTTACGTAGTTCCTCTCTGAACAAAGAGACATCATGGACAAAGATGATCCAGATCTCAGCTCCTATTTTACATCATCTGTTCCTTCAGAAACTGGTCTCTTGTAGAATATGATCTCCATGTCCTTTCTGTTTACAGAAATCAAGAAAAAGCGACCAGGTTTGAAAGGAGTGTGATGAGCGTACAGATACAGCACAACATCCCGCAACAGGGGCCAGTTACGGAGGGCATCTTACATTCTTCCTTCTGGAACACAAGTTACCGCGAATCTGTAAGTGTCGGAGGCAAAACAACGTGATGGAGGAGGACGTTCCTACTTTCTCTCCTTCTGAGAGGAAGCTACAGCGAGCCTGCAGCAGCTGAGGATGCAGCTAGCTAACCTGCCACTGCTCTAGGAAGAGGCTAGTCAGGGCCAGGCTTCTTTGAGGTCCACTGGACCCGTGTGGAGTCACAGCCAAGTGTGTCGACTGCATCCGTCTCAGATGGACACTATGTCATGCTGGACCCACCACCGCTCCACAGAGTTCAGCCTTTGAAAACTTGAGATTTAGTCATCCCCAAGCAATGGGTGTGTAGCTCATTCCACCTAGACTAGATCAAATGCTCACACGGAATCAGCCTTTTCACCTTCGACAAGTAATGTTCACACCTTGTGATGACTAAAACCTGTTAAGCATGTCACGAAATAAGCACACGATGACCCAGAGATGCCACAGGAAGTGCCATGCCTTTCCACAGCAGCTTCTCAGCAGCCCTCACAAACCTCCGAGAGTTGCTTTAGGTTCATGGTAAGGAGACCACACAAATGCAAGAAAGCTGGGTAAACTGCATATCAGTAACATCGTTCTTAGTTTTATTGATAGACACCCACATAGCCCAGACTTACAAACACAGGAGTCCTGGACTTTCACCTCTTCTCAGGCTCAGGCTTTGAGTTCCCACCCCTCACCGAGGCTCAAACAGACTCAAAATAGCAGTGCTGCACTCTCCGCTGTCTATGAATTCATCTTTGATATAGACACACTACCTCCTACTCTTCCGTCAGGTCTCTCCTGTCCGTCGGGCACATATGGAAAGTCCAGTGTCCACACCACTGCCCTGAGTGACTTCTGGAAGAGCTGTCTTCTTAAATATTCTACGTCCTTTCCCTAGTTGGAGAGCCACACAGCCTTCCCAGCTTGAGGAGCCAATGCCCCTCAGCCCCCAGCTGCTCCTCTTCCTCTCAGCTCCCACAGCGCTTAAGGCCCGGCTTATTGGGCACTTAACTTTCACCTGCTGTTTCTAACACCTGATACGGTCAGATCTTATCTCCCAGGGTAAACTGTCTGCTCCTAGAAAGAAGAAACTAGATTCCTATCTTCCACTGCATAATTGTCCCAGGGGCCTGGCCTGGCTGCTTTATGTCATGGACTCAGAGCGCAACTGCATTTGTCCCTATAAAGTTCAGCCCAGAAAGATAAAAGAGGAGCGGAAAGGGGGAAAGGTAACTTTTGTAAAGACCTTGTGTAAAGACCGCTCAGCTCCACTCAGTTATCTGTACCTTGAAAGGGGAGATTCTGATCTAAAAGAAAGCCTCTAGATTGGGCTTTCTCTCATCCTGGAGAGGCACTCCAGCAGAGTGCTTCTGGTCACCTGTGTTTTGTCCTCTGCGACAGGGAGGGATTTGTCTGCCAAAGTCTACGAATACCAGTTCACATTCCTTCCTTTACCCTGAAAGCTCCGCTGAGGTATCTGAGAGCTAAGTCAATCCGAAGTAGTCACATGTTGCTACTGGCTGAACACGACCTCCAAAATTCCTATGTGGTAACTGATTCATCAGCATTAAGAGGTGGAACCTTGGAGAGGTCAAGTCAGAAAGGTAAAGTCATCCTCATGGCTGGGGTTGGGACACCTTATAGGCCTGTACAAGGTGAGTTTGCTCCTGTCTACTTGGCCTTACACTGTGAATTCATAACACTGTTCTCCCTGGGAGGTTGCAATAAGAAGGGGCCACCCTTGGAAGCAGGGCATCTGACTCTCTCCAGACACCTTCTAGAGCCTTGTTGTTGGACTTTATGGCCTTCAGAGCAGTGGAAAATGAATTTCTGGGTGGTTTTCCCCCCCAAATTCCTGAGATTCAGATGTCATGTTCTAGCAAACGGCAATAACATAGAAGCCAGTTGGCCAGATCTGTTCTAGTAGGAGCCAGCCCTAAAGCATATCTTTCTGGATTTGTCCAGAGTCACTGCTGACAACTGCCAATTTTTGATGCATATTGAAGTCCCTCATGGAGCTTTAAAAATCATTGTCCTCAGATCCACCCATGCCAGTAAAAAAGCAACATCTGGGAGGGACCCCCGGACACCAGTGCTGCCAGGCACTTCCTGGCTGGTCGCAGTGTGCAGGCAGGTTTGAGAAGCAGCGGTTCAATAGGCCCTTTAGCAACTGATCCAAATATTCATCCTGCTAATGTCAGAACACGAAAACACAGACTTATTCTGAATGAAAGCAATGCTTGTAGAAGGACATGGACAGGGCAGGAGTAACCAAGGAGACTAGATAGCTACCTTGTAGTTAAGCTGGGCTTTACCAACATCATCCTTTCCTTTCCCTGTAATCTTTTAAGGGCCCCTGACATCACTACCTAAAAGTCACCCAGATTCTAGAAATGAGACATTTCTCTCCTAGAAAATGAAGGAGCCTCCAGCAATCCTCATCTTTGACTGTTCATCAGAATCAGCAGGCACATTTAGAAATACTGATGCAGGGCCCTAAACTGCGAGGCTGGTTCAATTTGTGTAGAGTTGTGATTCTTGATATGGCTGCGTCTGCTCACATGGGCACTCCTTGGAAAGGCAAGTTCTTGGGCTCATTTCAGGCCTGATGGATCTGACATGTAGGTGAGTCGGGGGTAGGGTGGTAGTGCACACCTGTGCTGAGGTAAGCCACGGAGTGGGCGGTCATTGAGCTGCAGGCTGAGAGCCACTGGCGCGGGCTGAGCACACATTTTCAGCAAGTTCTCCATGTACTTCCAGAAAGCCCCAGGAGAGAGTCCAAGGTTAAAGAGCTTGAACAGCTCTTCTCTATTAGTGCTGTCCCAGCTCTTCCCATTGCCAGTCTACCCTGACAAGCAAGGAAGAAGGCATTCTTTGGACTGGGCACAAGAAGTCTTACATTATGTTGAAAAATAATGGATTTACTGTATTAATCGTTTTAACATATCTGAATGAAATCAACAGTGAAAGGCACTCACTGCTAAGACAACTGTCAATGGAGTTCCCCATATTCCTCCCCCCTCCCACTCAACCAGTCGACTTTCCTCCAAAATAAAACAGCCAATTAACCATGACCTCACAGCCAGACAGAAACATCATTTTCACTTGCTAGGAAAAGAGATATAAATAGGATGTGTCTTCTTTTTCAAATGAGCATTTTGGTCAAAATTTCAAGCTTCAATTGCAGTCCATCTCGTCCTTGAAAAAGATCTTAGCAGTCTAAAAGGCTCAAGGTTTTTATTTATGCGGCGATGACATTTGGAATGCCAGCTTTCGCAATCTCAAAATGTAAGACTGTGGCAAGACAGGAAATAAATGAAATCTTTACATGAGCATCGATTCATCCTTCACATGAAAGAAGTTACTATGGATGAAGGCTTCAAAGAGTGGCAAACAAACTGCCCATTCTCCACTGTCCCACACTTGGCTGGCCCCAGGGTGGAGAAGTCTCAGTCACCTCCTGTGGAGCTCCAAGGATGCTTCAGGAGAAAGGGAGTGATCTTCTGGGTCCCTTTGTATCTGAGAGTCTTTGAGGATGAATTAGGCCTATGTCTAAAAGATCTGTCAATAGCCTTAGATGAGAGGGACAGCTGTGAGTGCAAGCATGTACCTGGTCCTCAGGCTGCTCACTCTCAAGCAGCTCTGGGGACACAATCTGTCTACCGAGACTTTACCTCGAGGGCAGTAGATGTCAGGAGCCCATCGGTTGCATTCATAATTGTCCGCTGCCTTTTCGCAGGTGAAACATTTAAATCCACCAGGATATGGAGTGGCTGCAAAAACCAAGAGAAAAAGCTGATTTCAGACGGAGCAAAAGAATCCTGTAAAGTGAAATGAATTCATCTTTAAAGAGGTTCTCAAGATATCTTGGGGAAAAAAAAATTACAGTGAAGTATCTGATGACTCAGCATTTTACGGCAGGAAATTGATTCCTGAGGCACGAGCACTCGTAGTCAGACACAGAAATCTGCATACAGATATCCAGTTGGTTTCTTTTGAACAGGCTGCCCACTCCTGATCTGAAAATATGAACTCTAAAATGCTCCCAAATCTGAAACTCTTGAGCATCAACATTACACTCCTGACCTCATGTGACCAGTTATAGCACTGAAAGGACTGCATAAAATTCCTCCAGGGATTGTATAAAACTCTTCTAGGCTATTACAAGGCATATATGAAACTAATAAATGTGGCCTTTAGACTTCAGGCTCATCCCAAGATATTTCCCTGTGTACAGACAGATATTCCAAAATCCAAAACCCACTCAACACCTGAAATACCTGTAGTCCCATGCACTTCAGATACAGGATATTCAACCTACAATGACCACAGGTTGTAAGGAACTCAAATGTCTACCAATAAGTGAATGGCTTAAACAAACTGTGGTATATCCATTGGTGTGGAATACCAGGCACCAATAAAAAGGAACAGATTTTTAGTATTTTCAACAATTTTAATAAATTCCCTTGGGATTACTCTTAGTGGAAAAAAAGTCAAAAAGGCTACATACCATATGGCTATATTTATATCACTGCTTTATTATTTTTACATCTATGTATTTATATATGCATGTATGTATATACGTGTGTGTGTGTGTGTGTGTATGTATGTATGTATGTATTGTGTGCATATGTGCACATATGAGTGTATGAGTATGCCCAGGTCCCACAGTATACACATGAAGACACAGGACAACTTGCGGGAATTGGTTCTCTCCTTCCACCAAAGTGGCTTCCTGGGGATCAGACACATGTGGTAAGGCTTGGTGGCAGATCCACCTTGCCCACCTACAGACCACTTGGGTCTACTTATAAACCACTTCTGAAATAAGAGAATTTGGAATGGACTGCGTGCAAGTGAGTGGTTACGAGGTGTTACAGGTGGCCACGTGCGGGTACTAGGGTACCTTTTGGAGAGGAGGTGTGGTTCCCACAATTCCAACAACGCTCTCTGACCTTTCCCATCCTCTCTCCTTGCCCGGGGTGTGCTTCCTGCCTTCTAAAGAGATTGTCCTCCAAGTACCCCTTGTTCTCTGTCCTGCTCCTAAGCTCAGGATGTCACCTGAGAACCATGCTCTGGAGGCGCTCAGGACACCAGGTGTTCTGTCAGCACAAGGCAAAGCCACAAGCAATGTCGCCCCCCCCCCCACTTCCTGCAGGGGCGGGGTCTTCTGGCTCCCCGTTCTTTGGCTCTTGTGCTTACAGCCGCCTCTTACCTGGAATCCTTTGCTCGCCTTACGATTATGATTGCTGCCTTTCCTAAACAGATTCCGAGTAGTTTTAAACTTTGCAACACTACCTGGCCTAGTTGAAAGCTGCAGACATGTAAACAGTTCATCTGTGGGAGCCAACGGCTCTCCCTCGCAGATGGCTGAGCCCGAGGATCCCACCGGTGGAAATAATCATCTCAGGGTAAATTGCATGGCCCACATGGAACCAATTAAGTGTGTTATCAAAAATAAATGAAGGAGGAGACAGCAGCTTAAGGCCAGAATTATGGTTCAGATATAACTTTGACTTTCACCTTGCCCAGAATAGCTGCCCATCCGCATACTTGCCTGAAATATTTCAGAGAATGGACTGTGGATGAGGGTACCTGGACTTGGTCAGAAGCTGTGAACTGTCTACAAAGGATGAGTAACTAGACCTTTCCATGGACCCATGTGACAGTCCTATGCTCCTCCTACTAGCAGGTAACTCGAATTTACAGATAGGTTAAACGTAAGGGTATGGGCCATCTCCGAAAATGATGGGAAAAGCCCAGAGACAGGGAACTGCACCATGGGAAAATGATCTTCTGTCACATAACAAAAGCGGAAGGAAGTATTTTTGTGAGGCATACACAGGCAATTAGTACAGCCCCCTTTTAGCACCTAGAAAAGTCTTTCATATTTTGATTGAATGAATCTGTGTTGAAATTGGGGGGAAAAAAGCAGAATCTCAAAGCCCAAAGCCACTCAATATTATATGAACATTTTAATAATATGTTTGTATTTTACAAATATCACTATGAGAAAAATCATACAACCAGTCTAGAAAATTATACTGGTTTGACACATTAAAAACAGTCCCACTCTTAACTTTAGAATATTTAACATATAAATCACTTTAAGAGGTAAAAATTTAAAATATCTTGTAAAATTTGGAGTAGAGTAATGAAAACAGAGCTTTGGAAAAAATATCTAAAAGATTTGACAAAACCAGCATTTTCCCACCAATGTTCTGCATATTCACCAAGGTTCCTGAGTGCCAGGCAGCCACACCACTTCAGTCTACATGATTAATTCTCTAGAATACCCAATTTTATCGGTCTGTCACTGGAGCCAAAACAACTTTTAAGGGCTGGCTTGTTGGATTAGTTATTCCTGGAAAGTTTCCCATCAAAGAGATAAATTGAAAACTTTAAATAATGACCACCCAACTGCTCCAAGAATAAAGTTCTTGAGAGCCAAACACTAATAAGTTGTTGTGTTCCCAAACTTGGATTATTTAATCGACTTTTCAAAAGGACCTTTTACAACGCTGATGACATATTAAATTAAATACTGTCACTTCTTCCATAACTAAACCCTTACTCTGAAATTAACCCATTGGCATTGGAATCTGAAGAGAAGTATGAGCTAGAACACTAGGCAGCAAAATGAAGCTTTGCTTCAAACCATTTATGCCTAAATTAACTTTATCAGCATATGTTACTGGTGATTGACCAAATGCTCTCCATTTTTGTCAGTATTTTTTTATTATTTATTTTATTTTCAAAATTTTATGTGTATGGGTGTTTTGTCTGCACTTATGACTATGTACCACTTGAAAACCTAGTATCTGAGGAGGCTCGCAAAGGGTGTCAGATCTCCTGGAACTGGAGTTACAGATATTTCTCGGTGTGCTTTATGGTTGCTAGGAACTGAACCTGGGTCCTATTGGAGAACAGCCAGTGTTCTGAACCACTGAGCCATCTCTGCAGCCCCTGGTCAATCTTATTTTAAAACCTACAAATCCACAACTGTTTGCATTCTCAAGCACTATAGCTTAGTATTTGTTTACAGGAATTTCTGTTGATATTTTGCCTGGGATCAATGAACAGCACTGACTCCTGACAAATATTTTCAACCATATTTGACTTTAACTACAATACAGCACCAAACAAATGGTTAAATTATTCTCTCTGGCAATATTTAACCTGAATAAGGTCAGCGGATGATCAACTATCTCCAGTAACTTGTTCATTGATACTGCATCTGATACAGAGTTTATTTCTCTTTTCAGAGACAGGAAAAGAGGTTCCTAAGATGCGCTATTTTCTTCTTCGTTACTTCAAAGCCTTACAGAGCGAGCGGACTTCAGATCCTGGTGGCCCCAGCTGTGAATGCATCTACTTTCTTTGGCTCCTGATCACAGAGCTAATGAGCTTAGTACACTGCATTTCAGGGCATAAGGCCTTGGTCCCTCAAGAGAGGGTGATTGTAAAGAAAAAAGAAACACTGGAGTGCCCAGTTACTTCCTGTAAGATAATCTGTCCATTAACTCCCATGGTCAGCCATAGTTCAAGTTTCCATAATTCATTTGCAAGGCATCGGGCAAGATTAAACTGCTTTCCCCGCCTCTCGGAACTTTTGCCTGGACAAAGACCTTCAGTTACTGGAAATGTGGTGAAAGCAGATGCTTCAAAACGTATGCTGATGGGCAATGTGTCTGCTCTCATCAAATTAGTTTCCACTGTTTTTAAAAAAACTGATAGAAATATAAACATTCTAAAAATTTAATATTATTTGTTGTGGTCCACTAAAATATTGCTAATATAATTTTGACATACTTCTAATAGAATACACTTCCTGATACCTGTCTAGAAGTCCTCTTACTCTATAAGACTTAACAAAGTGTAGGACTGTGCATAAACTTCCGTGGTTCCCTATGTGGGGCATAAGCAAGCCCCTGCCAGGGCATTGCTCTTTGATACACAAGATTAAGAAGGGATCAGAACAGGCATGCAAAGGAAAACTGGATTGTTTTCCATTCTACAGAAAGAAACAGAGGCCAAGAACAGGGCACAGTCGTTTTATTAAATTCTCTTGTGTGGTATTTGACCGAATAAATAGCTCCATTTCTCTTAATATTAACTCTTGTTCGGGGATGGTAATTAGATTTTGGTGATTTAACCTGAGAATGGAAAGAAAAACCAGCACTTCTCACATTAAAAAAAGAAGAAGAAAAAAGGCACACACAAATTAGCGAACAGAATGTTCTGGAGGATGAGTTTGAAATCCATAGTTTGTTTCTTATAATACTTGGAAACTTCAAAGATTTGGAAACCAGAAAGCAAAGGAGATTAGTGAGGGGAGGCGAATTTTCTCAGCCCAGTTACCATCAATGACGGCTGCCTGGACCTAAGAGCAATGAGTTTGTTTGGCACAGAAAAACTTGTGTGTTCTCAACTTCCTCCCCCTCCATGTTTTTCCGTGGACAGATTCTGTGCTTTGCCATATAACATTAATAGAATCTGGCTCACTCACTGACCCAAAGAAAGCTGCTTGTACCTCCACCTACAAAGTGAGGCAATTGTATAAATAATTCAAAATCAAACTAATCCCATGTTCCCCTCATGTATTTTTTATGGCCAGTGCTCAGCAGAAACTTTCTTGTTGGTAGAGAGATCACTCCATCTAAGCATGAGTGAGGGCTCAAGGGCAGAGAACCGTGGCTGTTTAAATATCCGAAGTGCAAACACACACTCAACACACTTCCGAAGTAGTCTGGAGAAATGTCAAGTTAACTCTCATCCAACATGGGCAGAACAGCTTCGTGTTCTACGGCCCAGCAAGAATTCTCACTGCCTGCGACCCGTGAGGAAACCTGCTGGCTGGTGATCTAGACTGGCTGCTCACTATCCGGGTAGAGACAACTTCTTCAACCATTTTCGTGTTTCAAAAACATGTCAGAAAAGCCCACGATTCCTATTTAGTGAACACAGGTCATGTGACTGAAACTTGCCTATTACCTCACTTTATTTGGGACAAGGTGTTGCTAGGTAGCCCAGGCTGGCCTGGAACTCACTCTGTAGCTCAGGCAGCCCTCAGACTCTCCTACCTCAGCTCCTGAGTGCTGGGATTACTGTTTATGGCATCCTACCTAGCTTCCCTAAAGAGCAGATGTGATCTCCCCTGTAGCCTGCAAAGTTCCTCCTTCAAAGACAATACTTAAAAGGGGCCCCCTCACCCCCAGACCCCCCACTGAGGAAAAAGTAGTATATTTTGTCCTGGTTTACATAAACTCATTCACTTCAATTTTCAACTCTTACCCTCTATGTAGTTTTAGAAGAAACCATGGATGGAAAAATCTGTGCTCTGAGTTTCTCACTAAAGCTGACAGGGAGCATGAAAGAAGCCAGCACTCTGGCACTCACTCCTGGGGGACTGAAACCTGGGTCTTTGTCTTACCAAGTCTGGCTGTTTGGGGCAAAGAGCAAAATGCAGTCTGGAGAGCAGAGCAAATATCAGAGTGTCTTCTGTTCACGAAAACTATCAAAACAAAGTTAAGCAGCCAGATAAATTTCCCATACAAGTAATCACTATGCAGACTCTGTCAGTGAGGGCACAGGTGCAGTGTGTAGACTCTGCCAGTGAGAGCACAGGTGCAGTGTGTAGACTCTGCCAGTGAGAGCACAGGTGCAGTGTGCAGAGTCTGCCAGTGAGGGACAGGTGCAGTGTGCAGACTCTGCCAATGAGGGCACAGGTGCAGTGTGTAGACTCTGCCAGTGAGAGCACAGGTGCAGTGTGCAGAGTCTGCCAGTGAGGGCACAGGTGCAGTGTGCAGAGTCTGCCAGTGAGGGCACAGGTGCAGTGTGCAGACTCTGCCAGTGAGGGCACAGGTGCAGTGTGCAGACTCTGCCAGTGAGGGCACAGGTGCAGTGTGCAGACTCTGCCAGTGAGGGACAGGTGCAGTGTGCAGACTCTGCCAGTGAGGGACAGGTGCAGTGTGCAGACTCTGCCAGTGAGGGATAGGTGCAGTGTGCAGACTCTGTCAGTGAGGGCACAAGTGCAGTGTGCAGACTCTGCCAGTGAGGGCACAGGTGCAATGTGCAGACTCTGCCAGTGAGGGCACAGGTGCAGTGTGCAGACTCTGCCAGTGAGGGCACAGGTGCAGTGTGCAGACTCTACCAGTGAGGGCACAGGTGCAGTGTGCAGACTCTGCCAGTGAGGGCACAGGTGCAGTGTGCAGACTAAATGATGATGACAGCACAAGAACTACCCTGCTGTCTGTTGAGTACAGGTCTCTGCTCCACAGATATTATTTCTGTCTCTAAAACGATGCTATTATGTATTATTTCACCAGGTTGGAAATAAACTAACAAATGTCCCCTGCATTGCCTGAGCACTTACTACCATTGGAGAATATTATTTTAAGGTGTGTTACTTTTGTTTATGTTGCATTTGTTTAACTCTGTGAAGCTGTGTTGCTGTGCCTGTCTAAAACACATGGTGGGGTAAAAAAAGAGCTGAACAACCAATAGCAAGGCAGGGGAAAGAATAGGCAGGGCTGTCAAGCAGAAAGAATAAACAGAAGGAGAAATCTGGAAGGAGAGACTGAGGAGAGAGAGAATGAGGAGGACATCAGGGCCAGCCACCCAGCTACATAACCAGCAATGGAGTAAGGAAAAAAAGGTATACAAAAATAGAGAAAGGTGAAAGCCCAGAGGCAAAAGACAGATGAGTTAATTTAAAGTGAAGAAAAGCTGTCAAGAAACAAGCCAAGCTAAGGTAGGGCATTTGTAATTAAGAATAAGTCTCTGTGTGATTTATTTGGGAGCTGGGTGGCTGGACCCCCAAAAGAGTATAAAACAATGTTACAATATTTTGGCATACCAACATAGCCCTCAAATTTCCATAGTACCTGAGAAAGTTTTAAAAATATATGGCTCCTTTAAGAGTTTCTGCCTGACAGTTTCTCCCAGAAAAGTGAGTGGCGCCAGCTGAGAGCCACACAGAGGATCCAGGTGTAGGTTAGCAGTTTAAAGGTTTGCTCACATGGTCAAAAACAGCTAAAAGGTATGTAGTAAAAGAGGTCCAGATGGGAAAAAAAAAAAACTCTGAACAGGTTCCAGTGTGTCTTACAATGTGTATAGGCTTAAGAAAGAAAGAATATGGGTATAGACAGTTGTAGAAAGAAAAATAGTTTAAAAATAAAGTCTTTAATGAGAGAGTAAACGTAATATAAAAGAAAAAAAGCCACATAAGATGGGAAATACACAGGGAGTCTGGAACCTGTATAGTATTATGTTGACTTTGGATTTTTTTTTAATTGTTAATAAGCAAACAACAGCTGCTAAGAGACATGGGATCGAAAGAGGGACTGATGAAATAAATCAGCCTATATCCTTTAGGAATGGCTTAACTTTAAAAAAGTCAAAAAATGTATTTTTCAAATGGAAGTCAAAAATGCTTTGGAGTTTTGTTCCCACAGGACACAGAAGTGGATTCCTTCAACAATAATGTGGATCAGGTACGATCAAGGGAGACCTCCTGAATCGTGATGGGTGATATCTATCAACAAAGGTTACTGCTGGTCTTTCTAGGACTTGGTCATTATTTCAAAATTTTCTCAGGGACCCCCAAAGATGCCTTTACGCACAGCCAGCAGGAAGCAGTTTAGAGAAAACTATACTCATATTCTCAAGATTTGTGGGTTGTGGGTGGTTTTTGGTTATTTGGTGGGTTATGGATGTTTTTATCATTTAGCGAAATATAGAATACTGATACAATTTTAAAGTTACATTTGTTACACTACATATATGTTTCTACTGTTTAAGGGATTTTTGTATATTGATAAAAACTTAAGGTTATTTTTGTTAAAACATGTTGTGTGTATGTTTCTATTTTTGTTTGAGGTATTGTGCCTATGCAGTTCATTTGGAAATGTAGGGTGACATTCTAGTTTTTGAAAGCTATTATTATAAACTATATATGATAATCAGGAAACACAGGTTAGTGGTGGTTGGTCATTTATAACAATCAAAATTGTAGATATGTAGGGTATGCTTTCCAGATCATATAGAGATAGATTTTAGATAGATAGATGGTCTTCAAACCTTTCAAAGATCTACAGAATATGGCATTTAAAATGTTTTGTTAACTTGGGGTTTTTCACGAACATGAGACACATCTGCTCCTGGCAGCACCAATTTACTTCAGAGATGATGGGCATCAAAGAAACTCTTTATGGAGTTTGCTTTCAATGTGGCAAGGCTAGCCATTTGGGCAAGAAGCTGCTCTTGCTTGGACTGCTTGACAGTATGTTGTGTAAACTGAACATGCAGGATGTGGTGATATTTGTAATCTAAGAGATAAAGCGTACCTTAAGTTCACAGGACAGAGCCAGCCACAGAGTTAAACATAGAGGTCAAGCAGTGGTGGCACACACTTTTAATCCTAGCACTTGAGAGGAAGAGATCCATCTGGATCTCTGTGAGTTCAAGGCCACACTGGGCTACATGAGATTGATCCAGTCTAGGAGAGAAACAGTGCCAGGCAGTGGTGGCACACACCTTTAACCCAAGTATTTGGGAAGGACACATACCTTTAATCTCAGCACTAGAAAGATTGAGATAGGAAGTGAAACGGATAGATGGAGTAAGGCATATAAGGCAGGAGGAGACAGGAATTCAGGGCCTTTTGGCTGAGGCCTCAGAGGCACTCAGTCTGAGGATTTGTGGAGACAGGATCGGCTGAAGAGTTGGAGAGGTGAGAAGTGGCTGTGGCTTGTTCCTTTGTCTCTCTGATCTTTCAGCATTTACTCCAATATCTGGCTCTGGGTTTTTAGTATAATACCATTTAGAATTCGTGCTACAGCAGGACCCACAGGAAAGTGACCACTGAACTTTGCCAAAACAAGGTGGGATGGTCCTTCAGGGTTCCTGCTTCACAGAAGAAACTGCCAGACATTCTGCAGGATACAGAGGAAAGTGATGACAAACTTGGCCAATATAGGCGGGACAGTTTTCAAATTTCCTGCTTCATTGAAAAGTCTGCCAGATATTATGGGCCTACAGGCTGAAGATGGATGCCCCAATGTTGCAGAGGAACTTTTGGTGACTGTCCTGGCAATAAGATGTCTCTGTCATTTCTAGAGTTTTTGGAAGTTGTTCGCAATGCATTTTTGTTTACTTAAATAATATTATATCCTTCTGGGGCCTTTGATGGAGTTGAGGACTAGATAGTTGTAGTTGCAGTTTTCCTTAGCTATGATAAAAAGTAAATTAGGTATAAAATTTGGATTTACTAAGATAGGATAGATTATGGAGTATTTTCTTTAAATGTGCCAGACACAAATGAATTGGAATTCAGTACATTGTTAATGTAATCTTTACTTGATAATTGTTCTTATTGTATACAGTCTTACTATGTTAAAGTTAAAACCTTTCATTTTTGTTTAGAAAAAAAGAGGGGAAATGTTGGGGAGTATTATTTTAAGGTGTGTTACTTTTGTTTATGTTGCATTTGTTTAACTCTGTGAAGCTGTGTTACTGTGCCTGTCTAAAGCACCTGATGGTCTAATAAAGAGCTGAATGGCCAATAGCAAGGAGAGGCAGGGCTGGCAGGCAGAAAGAATTAATAGAAGGAGAAATCTGGGAGAACGAGAGATCTAGGAAAGAAAGAGGGAGGAGAACAACAGGGACCAGCTACCCAGCTTCACAACAAGCAACAGAGTAAGAAAGAAAGGTATACAGAGGTAGAGAAAGGCAAAAGCCCAGAGGCAAAAGGTAGATGGGATAACTTAAGAAAAGCTGGCAAGAAACAAGCCAAGCTAAGGCTGGGCATTCATAATTAAGAACAAGCCTCTGTGCGTGATTTAGTTGGGAGCTGGGTGGCAGGCCCCCAAAAAGAGTAAAAGAATAAAAGCAAACAACAACATACCACAGCTTATGCTCAGTAATAAGTTCCCTATGCATTAAGTTATGTAATGGTCACAAAGTCAGGGGATTTATTTCAAATCAAGTGGCCAGGGAACAGCTGACCTAGTTGCAGAGGACCAAGGTCAGGTGTACTCCAGGTCCCTGGGTGTCCCACATGCCATCTCCCAAGCTACAGTAATTAAACATTCCAGAACTATGGACTGAGAAAAGTCCAAGTAGCTGCCTCCTCTTTGCACACTGTATGATCTTCAAAAGAAAGGGTCATATTTTAATTGTCGATGTACCTTTCACCCCATTACAATGCTTATCATGCAGCAGACATTTAAAAATAACAATATACTTTGGGGCAAAAATCTAAAAGCCAGGGTACATACAATATGCTCAGTTCTCATCACCATAGGAGCAATACCAAAGAGAAATGAGATAAAAAAAGAAAGAAAGGAAGAAAGGAAGAAAGGAAGAAAGAAAGAAAGAAAACAAGAAAGAAAGAAAGAAAACATAGGTACAGCAATGGGGACTAAAGGACGAAGTCACACTGCTATTTGCTGAAGTGTAGTCTCAGGGTATCTTCAGCAGAAGGACCCCAAATTCTAGCTGAAAGCATGAAGCACAAGCAAGAACCCTGATATTCACAAATCAGAAACTGGAGGGCAGGGATCTGGTGCCAGGGGACTGGAGTACTGTGGACTCCCCGGAGAATTCTCAACCATGGGAAATCCAGAAGCCCAGGGAATAGGAATCTGTGGGAGGCAGTGATGCTTTAACTGAGACAAGGTGAGAGACAGAGAGAGAGAGAGAGAGAGACAGAGAGAGAGACAGAGAGAGAGACAGAGAGAGAGAGAGACAGAGACAGCTCTTATCCAAGCAATACAGGTCTAATCTCTGTACAAACAACCCACCTCCTGGGATGGGCCAGTTCCCTTTGATAGCAGGCTGAGGACCAACAGAGCAAAAGGGAAGGGAATACGGAGTCAGAGGGATGTGTAGATTACAGAGAAAACAAGCCTCATCATTTAATCAAAGATAGAAAACAACATCCTGTGGAAAGGAGGGGTAAAACTCAAGTCAACTTTTATTAACTTCAGCACCCTGAACTAAATCACCCACTGTCTCCCCTGCATCCAGGCTGCTTTCCCCTGGACATGCTTCAATTCCTTTCTGGCCAGAAATGAAGCAATTTTTTTTTTTCAGCCAAGAGAACAAACAGAAAATAGTCTTACTTGAAGGGTGGAGGTAGATGATGTCTTTCACTGTGAAGTCTCGGGATTGAGCAGCTTTCAGACAGTCGGCCAGCAGGCTCAGCAGCAGGAGCCAGGCCAGGGCAGGGCTAGGTTCCATGGCAGACTGGCTTGTCACTCATACAGAGGGCCTCAAAGTGGGCACTTGAGGCGATGGGAGAGGACCTGCACCTGAAACAGGAACACAGACTCATCTTAGTATCCAACAGGAGATGGAGCAGGCAGCCTGGCTGATATCGGGTCGGTGAGTTGAGCTGGGGAGGGATGGCACACTGGGCCCAGGGAAACAGGTGCCAAGGGGGAAAACCTTATAAATGGTAATTTTAGAGCACTCAGAACATTCCAGCCTGAATCTATTCTTAATCAGGCTGCTCCTACTGGTAGCAATCCTTCCTAATATCCAGCAGAGATGGTATCAAGAGAGATTGAATTTTAATGAAATCCAGCTATTTTTGCCAGGAGGCCAGGGGACATGTGCCAGAGAGCAACAAAATAAGGCAGGTGCAAAGACCAGAAGCTTTTCCCCAATAATGGTGGGGCCCAGGGAGCAGACAGCATCCTTTCTGAGTCCTAGCCACCATACCGAACTGTAGGAGGGACTCAGATTTGGAAAAGAAATATAGGTAAGCTGTCATCTTCCAAACCCCAAACCATCTCAATAGCACAAAATCTCTTAAACAAAACCAACATTTATTGGTGAATACTGTTGAAGGTGTTTGAAAAAAAAAAGCAAAATAAAATAAAATACCAGCTTATTCCAATAGCCCTATGAAGTTGCCACTCCCATGACCCCATCTGGAGTGAGCAGGTCAAGCACGTAAGGACAGGACTGGCTTCTACTCACAGCGTGGCTTTCAACTCTGCATTTCAAACGCCAGCAGACGCTGTATTCTACCTAAAAACCGATGATTATGGGATTGAGTTGCTACTTCGCATTAAGCAGTCATCTGCTGCCCTTTCTTCCAATTCTCGTTCACTAGACACAGAGAACAGTAAAGCCCTATGTAGACTGTTCAGCTCACTCAGAATGCAGAGAATGCTTCTTTTACAAACGACTCTCTCACTATCTCCTTAATTTTCTAAAAAGTCCAGGTCTCACATTCTGCTTTTCCAAATCCAGTCACTTTCGGTCATTAAAAGGAGTGGAAGTTAGGTATTTACTTATTTCAACCTAATTAAAAACCTGCAATTTGGACACTCTGTTTATAGACTTAACATAAATATTCAACAAGATTTTTTAAACAGCTTAAATTTTTAAGTTCCCTTGTGAAAAAAAAAAGCCCTAAATATACATCAGAAATTCGATAGAGAAAAGGCAATATGGCCCATTTAGACAGGAGGAAATTCGATAGAGAAAAGGCAATATGGCCCATTTAGACAGGAGGATATACTATAAAGTGATGTTTATCCAAACTGAGTGACAAAAAGTATACTAACAACCCAACTCTTCATGAGATATAAGCAGGTTTTCAAATTGAGAGAACAGGAAACTATCAGTGAGCAGCACTATACCATAGTGAAAGAAATGCGGAAATTATTAACTGAAATCAATATTTACAAATGCTAAAAATTTTTTTACAAGCTGGGCAGTGGTGGTGCTCGCCTTTAATCCCAGCACTCAGGAAGCAGAGGCAGGCAGATCTCTATGAGTTCAAGGCCAGCCTGGGCTAGAGTGAGTTCTAGGAAAGGCACCAAAGCTACACAGAGAAACCCTGTCCCAAATAAAAAAAAAATTAAAAAATTAAAAAAAATCACAAATGCTAAATTCATTTACAAATGTTTTTATGTTCATTTTTTGCTTGTTTTCAGAGACAGAGTTTCTCTGTGCAGCCCTGGCTGTCCTGGGATTAGCTCTGTATGTAGATCAGGCTAGTCTGAAACTCAAGAGATCTGCCTGCCTCCGTCTCCTGAGTGCTGGAGTTAAAGGTGCGCTTTACCATCCCCCACTATGGTCACTTTTTTTTTTTTTTAAGTTGGCAAGCTGTTTGGAAAGTAAAGTGCCCTCTACCGACAGATGGTGCAACATTGCCAAGTTGGGGCTCACTAACTGCTCACACTTTGCCTCCTGAAGCGGACTTGCATGCAGGATGAGAATAGGCTGCTAATAAATAGGACCGACGAACACTGTAGGGGGCACTCGGCTGAGCAACACTGAGGCGTGAAACAAGGGTCAGTGGTGGCCTTCCCTGACTTGAGACAGCAGCCTAGCTTCATCCTAGTGGAGGTGACAAAGCTCCCTTTCTAGACAATCAGGTGAGTGAGGCAGGGAAGGCGAGTCTGCACCTGGGGGACAGGTGGGCACAGTGAATGCCGGAGACTTCTACACCACAGCCCACCCCGACCTGTGTCCTCCACAATCAGAGATGAAAATGGCGGGAACATTATGTTTGGGACCACAACCATGAACTCACAGATGAATGCAGAAGACCAGAAGGAAAACATGATCTAGAAACAGAGGCCCGACCTTAGAGTTTGCCTGGGCTACCACAGGGTAGCCAGCTTGACTTTCTCTCAGGTACAGAGGCTGGAAGTTCTGGGTCAAGGTGTCTGCAGCTCTGGTGCTTCCCGGGGCCTTTCTCCTTGGCCACAGATGGCCACCCTCTCCGTGTGGCCTTCATGCCCTTCTTACTCCTGTGTCCTTGTCTTCTCATGGGGACACCAGTCCCTCTGAATTAGGGCTTCATGTTAATGATTTCACCTTAATCCCAGTTACCTCCTTAAAGGCCTCTGTCTCCAAACAGAACCCAACTCTGAGGCACTTGGTGATAAGACTAACTTAAATTCTGGGGGAATCACACTTCAGCCCACGGTACAAAGTTTCTTTCATATTATATTTCCTGTCCCATGATATGCCACAGAGCTACTGTTTAAAATTATAAATGGTGGCCGGGCGGTGGTGGCGCACGCCTTTAATCCCAGCACTTGGGAGGCAGAGGCAGGCGGATCTCTGTGAGTTTGAGGCCAGCCTGGTCTCCAAAGCGAGTTCCAGGAAAGGCGCAAAGCTACACAGAGAAATCCTGTCTCGAAAAAAACAAAAAAAAAAAATTATAAATGGTGATACAGGGTGCCACAGAGAGATGCAAATGCCTTCCTGCATTGTGGGGGACGTGAGATCTTCTGGTCAGGGACTTCCTGTGGCTATCATTACTTCCTCGGGTTCACCTGGCCACAGAGGGGCCTTGGCCACTGCTGTGGTGAGATGAGACATTTGCCTCAGACCATTCTGACGCCTCAGAGACAGTGTCCTGTCCTCTGATGGTTGCGTTTGCTGGTCTGTCCTGTGCTTTGCCATAGAAGATAAATGACAACAACAAAATCATGTCTGCTAAGAAGAAAACTAAAACCCAGGTCACACTAACCTGAAGTCACAGAAGCTATGGCCACTTCTACCACGTAACCCCAAATACAATCTGATAGGTGTGGGAAGTATCTTGAGGTCATGTTTAACATTTTACACTATCAAGAGACCGATCTCCATAGCAAAATTGACGGCACAGAAAACTCAACGTAAAATACGAAGTTAAAAGGATGTGGGTTAAGAATGTAAGGCTTACAATACCACGTAGGATCACTTTAACCCCTAACCTGTTCATCCACCGAGACTGTATGTAACAGCTGCTTTCCGATTTGTCTTCTGTGCCTCTCCTCCCTGCAAGGAGTCTCTTACTTACCATCTAATTGGTGTCTGGGGCTGTTTAAGTGCAGAACTCGATAGTACCTCCCTGTGACGGGACAAATAACCCAGGTTTGAGACTATGTTTTAAATATGAATTTCAAAACAAGCAGTGATAAAGGTTCAGTAATAGAATTGAAGGGGAGCTCGCCCCATGGTTTCTCTTCATAGTTCCTGCCACCCACTAAACATCCTCAAGAACTCTGACGAGCATCCCTTTGAAATTCCTCTAACCTCCAGCATTAAAAAGTGAGCTTTCAAAGCACAAAAGGACAAAGAGGTAACATGTGGGACAGGCTGAATGTTGTCCCCTCTCCCCAGATGTCCACGTCATAATCCCCAGAAATCTGTGAGGGTGAAAAGGAA
Organism: Peromyscus eremicus; assembly: GCF_949786415.1. NCBI lineage: Eukaryota > Metazoa > Chordata > Mammalia > Rodentia > Cricetidae > Peromyscus > Peromyscus eremicus. Next base: position 29,384,826 of record NC_081419.1, on the reverse strand, counting down.
CTTGAATGTGATTAACTTAAGGTTCCTGAGGTGGGGCGATACAACGGTTTTATCCAGGTGAGCCCATATCATCTCCAGAGTCCCTGCCAGGGAGAGGAAGGGGAGGCAGGAAGAGGTGAGGAGACAGTAAGTACAAGAAGTTGATGTGGTGTGAGGGGAGGCCGCAGGCTAAGAAATGGTCCAAATTCTAGAGGCTGCAAAGGACAGAAATCCCGTATGCTGTGGGATGTTCTGTATAGCAAATGTGTTGCTCTGAATAAATAAATCACTGATTGGCCAGTGGCCAGGCAGGAAGTATAGGCGGGACAAGGGGGAGGAGAATAAAGCTGGGAAGTGGAAGGCTGAGTCAGAGAGACACTGCCAGCTGCCATGATGAAAAACAGCATGTGAAGATGCGAGTAAGCCACGAGCCATGTGGCAAGGTATAGATGAATGGAAATGGATTAATTTAAGCTGTAAGAACAGTTAGCAAGAAGCCTGCCATGGCCATACAGTTTGTAAGCAATATAAGTCTCTGTGTTTACTTGGTTGGGTCTGATGGCTGTGGGACTGGCAGGTGAGAGAGATTTGTCCTGACTGTGGGCCAGGCAGGAAAACTTTAGCAGCACCCGTACCTGTGGTATTGTATCCCCCCAAATATTGTGCATGCTAATAAACTTATCTGGGGTCAGAGACAGAGCAGCCACAATATTAAACATAAAGGATAGGCAGTGGTAGCACATGCCTTTAATCCTAGCATTCCAGAGGCAGAAATCCATGTGTTTAAGGATACAGACAGGCATGGTGACTCATCACGCCTTTAATCCCAGAAAGCCAGCCTTTAATCCCAGGGAGTGGTGGTAGAAAGCTGAAAGATATATAAGGCGTGAGGACCAGAAACTAGAAGCATTTGGCCTGGTTAAGCATTTGGCTGGTTAAGCATTCAGGCTTCTAGCAGCAGTTAAGCTGAGACCCATTTGGATGAGGTCTCAGAAGCTTCCAGTCTGAGGAAACAAGACCAGATGAGAAGTTGGCCAGGTGAGGTAGCTGTGGCTTGTTCTGTCTCTCTGATCTTCCAGTGTTCACTGCAATACCTGCCTCGGGTTTGATTTTATTAATAAGAACTTTTTAAGATTCGTGCTACACGTACCCTCTCCCAAAGCCCTAAGAAAGAAGCAGTCACCCCGACATCTTAGCTTCAGCCTAGTGACTCATGCTGGACTGCTGACCTCCAGAACGGAAAGGGTTAAAAACCTGTTGTTTGAAGCCACCCCGTTTGTAGCAATTACAGCTGCTACAGGAACACAAAACAGCTTCTATAAAAATCATTTTGCCTCACAGTATGCCCCATAGAAAGATGCAGAAAATAGGCACAAACCTACCTTTGTGTTTGTCATCAAAAAATTTAAATTTGCTTTCTTGATTTTGAATGACTATCAGAGATTAGAATTAAAAACAGGGTCACATAGTAATAACTTAATATGGCTTAATCAATAGCCATACACACACACACACACACACACACACACACACACACACACACACAAATTAAAAAGTCAAATGGCCACTAGAACAGGACATCTAACATTAAGTGAAAAAAGGTATGCACAGTTTATTCTAAGTCCTTGCTTATCCATTTTGTCTACACAAGTCTCCTTGAACACCAATATCACCCACAGGCTTCGAACATTTGCCTGGCTCAGCTCACACACCTGCCGAGTCCTGCTTTTCACCAAGCCCTGGAAACAGATCAGAAGGGCCACGGCTCTCTCTCATGTCCTACTTTACAAGCTCGGGGACTTCTCAGAGCACACGGTAAATTGTCCCTGACTCATACCATCTGCTATTTGTTCCATGTTTAGTGATATATTTGTATGATTTTTTGTGTGCATATATGCACATATATGTGTGTGTGTTCAGATGTGTGCATGTGGGTGCAGGTACCCAAGGAGGTCCGAGGGTAACCTTGGGTGTCATTTACCAAGAGCAGTTCACCTTGTTTATTTTGATACAGAGCCTCTCACTGGCCTCGAACTTGCTAACTAGACTAGGGTGTCTGACAGGTGAGCCCCAGTGACCGACCCACCTCTCCCTTCCCAGTGTTGGGATTACAAATTGAACCTAGATCCTCAGGCAAGCTCTTTACTGACTGAACTATCTACCTAGCCCTTTGTGCATTTAGTACAAACAGAAAGACACACAGACACAGACACACATAGACACAGACACACACACATAGACACAGAAAGACACACACACACACACACACACACAGTGCATGGCTTTTCTTGTCTTGTAGACGAGAAAGCTAAGCTCAAAGGCTAACTTGCTCAAGGTTACACAACGGCCTTATGAGGGATTTGAAGCTTTGTCTTTCGGCTCATATAACTAAAATACCCAGGTGGGAACTTCCCACACTGGTTTTGCTCATAGAAGGGAGAGCAAGAAAAGCTATCTGAATGATTTGTTGTGATTTCACATGAAATATCAACTAGTTTACAACCTGAATTCTTCAATGTTCAACTCAAGGTCAATGTCAGTGCTTCTCATGTGTCAAACACTGCCAGTGGCATGTCTTTCCTAGGATTTGCCTTCCAGTTGCTCCCTAAAGGTTTCTTTGAAGTTGTTGCAGCAAGCATTACGCAAGAGTGGCATCTAAATGGAACGCCACTGCAGCTTCGTCAGCACCCCCCCTCAGCCCGAGTCTCCAGCTCGAAGGCTGTGTTGAAAATGTGTGAGTAACATGTACAGGGATTGAGTTAGTCAACCAGGTTTGAAAACAAGTCTTGAATCTAGTTACTTAGCCATGCTATGCCTCCATTTCCTCACTTGCTAAAGGGGCTTACTTCCCACCTCAAACGCTTATCAAGACTACAGATGTTACACAGTAAAATGTCATGTGGTATTTCCTAGTGGTTTTCCTAGTATATGTTTTACTCAGAATCAGTCAGTGTGTTTTGTAAATTAAAAGTAAATACAGTAAGCTTTACTTTGTTCAACATTCAGTTCACATTCCCTAAATCACAAAAAACAAAAAACAAAAAACTTTGTAACATCTCAAAATGACTAAGACAAATAAGGACCCATCTGTCTCTTCCTCCTCCTCATCTGCCCCATGGTCACCAAGGCTGGCACAAAGCCAGGAGGGAAGAAGAGGTGTGGTATTACGAGAAATCCACAGAGTCTGCTTAAAGGGTAAAGGAATTTATTAGGGAAGAAGACTCACTAGAGCCTGGGAGATTTATCATAGGGTTCTGGAAGTCCAAGGTACAGTCCAACGCTATTCTTCTACCTCGGTCCAACTCAGCATCCAAGTCTATGAGGGAGAGAAGAGCTTGTCGGCGTATGTGTGTCTCAGGTCTTAAGGGTAGGCCCGAGCCACGCCCCAGAGGCAGGTACTTCAAGGTCATAGGTAGGTAGGACAGTTATCTGTTACATCTCTAGGGGCGGTGCTTCAAGGTTATAGCTAGAACAGGTATCCATTACAGTGTGGCTGGCGCTCAAGAAGCCCTGGTGCTTTTCTGACAGCCCTCACCAATGAAGCAGACATCTGGGTGCCACCCTTACAAACTCCCTATAATAATGGTCTGTGCTGCATATCACGATGTTTGCACATTGCTTTCACTAGACTTGGCTTATACACAAGGTGTCAATGAAGCAATAAGCACACCCCTCATTCTCTTTCCTCCACACCTGTCCTGGGAGTGGACCCACACTCTTCATGGTGGATCATCACAGATGAAGTTAAAGCAACTTTCTGCTCAGCACAGAGGTTGTTATTCACGCTGCCACTGCTGTAACAGTGACCATGAGATAAGTAGTTTACACGGAGAAGGCTTACTTGTGATTTCAGAGGTCTCAACCCATGGTTAGCTGACAGTTGTTTGAGGCACCACAGGAAGACAGAACATCATGCTGGGGAGAGCATGGAGGAAAGCTGCTTACTCCAATGCAGCCAGGAAAGGTGGTGGAGGAGGGTCACACATCTTCATCAAAACAGTGACTTAACTTGCTTCCACTAGACCCCAATTCAAAAGTCTCTGTCACCTCCTGACAGTCCTGCCACAGGCTGTCAATCAAGCCTTCAGGACATGGTCCTTGGGATAAACTTGCCCCAAATATAACAAGATCCACCGTTTTACACAGGAAAGGGCAAGCTGCATTCCTTTGACCCAATTTGTTCATGAAAAGCTTCCAAATGTGTAGAGTTCCAATCCTTTTTTAGCCATGAATTTTTAGGTATTCAATGGAAAACTCCTGAATTCTTAAGTAGTTGAACCTTAATTCTCCCAACAGTTGGTGACACTGATCCTGCTTAGGGAAATGAGGTCTTTCCTAGGCTTAGGAATGATTAGGAAAAAGGCTAAAGAGAGACACCAAAGCTATGGAAGGTTCTGGAAGCTTAATATTACTTTGTACACTCAAAAATGTAATGTATCACTGTCACAACTTGAAACTGTTCTTAAATGCCTGACAGGGAAATTTTCACTTTAATGTACAATGATTCTTTAAGGGTTTCACTGAGATGAAATTAATATATCATAAAGTTTATAATTCAGTAATCTTTGGTATAATTCTTGACATTGAAAAATCATCATTAGCTAGTTTAGAACATTTTTTTCATTCCATTTAAAAGCCCTATACCCATTAGCACTCATCCCCAATTCCTTCTTCCCCTGTATTCCGACAACCACTAATTCAACTTGCATCTCTATGGATTTCCTGTGAGTGGAATGATATAGTCTGTGGCCTTTTGTGTTCTATTCCCTCAGGCTGTCATAATGTTTTCAAGGTTTATCTATATTTTAGTATTCATAATATTCCTTTTATGGCTGAATGTTTTATTGTATGAATATAGTACGTAGGTTTATTCATCAGATGATGTCTATTTGGAAGGTTTGGATATTATAAATAATGTTATTATTAATATCCATGTATATTTCTGGAGATCAAGCATACATATTCATGTTTATTAAGTATTTGCTCAGGACTTGGTCTCATGGGTACCAAAGGTTTATCTCTGAGGAGAACTGTCAATGTCTCATTCTAGTTGTGCCATCTTACATCTCCAGTTTCCACTTTCTCTACATCTCACCGGCCCTTATTCTTCTCTTTCTTAAAACAAACAAACTGCTGTCTACCTAGAACAGGTGAAGTGTGTCTCACTGCATTTTATTGTCTACTGTAATTTTCTTGCATTTGTTTGCATTTTCAAGTAAGCCAGGAGATTGAACATGTTTTCATGTGTTTATCTTTCATTTGAATATCTTTTTTGGAGCTAATGTCTATTCAAATCATTTACACAATTTTGAACTGGACTGCTGATTCTTTATTGTCAAGCTATGAGAGTTCTTATATCTGGATTCTATATATTTTCAAGTGCAACATATGATTATCAAATATTTTCTCACATTCTTTGTATATTTTTCTACTTTCTTAAACAAACAAACAAACAGGGTTTTATTATGTAGCCTTGGCTAGCCTGGAACTCCCTCAGTAGACCAGGCTGGCCTCTCACAGAGATCCACCAGATTCTGCTCAAATGCTAAAGGCAGAAGCTGCCACACTCAGCATTATTTTACTTTCTTGATAGAATCTTTTAATATACAAAAAAATTAATTGTGATGAAATCTATACACTGCTTTTTACAAATACAGACTTTGTTCCCTTGTAAAAGTCAAGTTCAGTTCCGCACAAGAAAGATCTATATACAAGGCACGGTAAAAGAATTTGTCTACTTTGTAATGGTCAAAGCTATATTTTCCACTTTCCTTTTCATGAGGAAAACAGGATGGGCTGGACCAGATATTAACAGCCCTAATGCTGACATCCCTGCATCAATCATAAAGACTATTACTATTTTCTAGGAACGGAAAAGTGAAAGACACTTGACAAGCATTTATCATTAGTCTAACAGTGACTGAAATGCAGACTCTTCTGAGGGGGCTGCAGATTCTCAGGATCAGATGGCACTTTAATCCCCTAACAACACAAACGCTCAGATATTAATATGAAGGGTCTTTTCTAGGAATCTGGACACTTCTGAGTCCACTGTGCCTTTGGACTATTCTAGACATTTAGAAAAGACATTGTGTCTCCATTTTATGATGCTGCCATTTGAATACGCACTGTGGGCCCCATCCCTGAATGCAGCACTTTATGAAGAAGTACACACTCATTTTCACAGCTCTGTGACCTTTCATTTGTTATTTATGAGCTTTTGCAAATCTAATACGACTCTGACAGATTTAATTTGTGGTCTAAATTACCTTTGCATGAGTTACTCGGCTGCTGATTTTATTCCAATAGATTACTTGCTACATTCTGGAATAGGGGAGAACACAAGTACTTGGAGATCTATCAGACATTCTCTACTGGGAAGACAGTTGAGAAGAGCTGCATTCGGTATGAACGGTGCCAGACAATATAAAGGAGAATTTCCACACCAGTCACAGATACAAAGGGATAGAGCCCTAACCCAGGTCAAGCTTCACAAATCTATACTCCCTCATCTCTGTTTTATATAGAGTCCACAAATAAGATCCTCCCACTCTTTAGACCAGTCAGCATAAAAAAATCAGGGACTTTTGTAAGCTACCCTGACTAAAAACCCAAGTGCTACAGGACAAGAGCTCAGTGCCAAGCCAGAACACAGGCAACTGGGCAGTACAGAACCAAAGCAAAGTGAAAAGCATTCAGAAGCTATTCATTTCAATTTGAGATGCCTAGTGCAAATACAAAATGGAGTTCTGAAAAGTCATGATAGGTCTTGATTTAATTGTTAATATGTACAGAAGGTGATGTACAGAATTGATGATGACGATGTAATTACCCAGAAGAGTTAATTCCAACGGCTGTATGTATAAACTAAAAGCATGCACTTACTGGCCTGAGTCACTTAAATATAATATTCAGACCAAAGGTAACAACTTCCTTGTGTTTGGGAATTGCTCAGATTAGATGGTGACTTTTAAATGTGCTTAAGATTTCTTGGACATGTCTCTATTGTGAAGTGGATCCTACATCTTCTGCCCTTGAGTCTGAGCTAACCTTAATCAGTTGATCAGAGGGTGTAGAAATGACATCCTTTGTGAGGTAGGTCATAGAAGGCAATGCTACTTATATGTAGTATGCTGGGATTGTCATGCTAGAACCCTGTGACATCTGAAGTCAGTCTTAGTGATGAGGGTGGCATGATGCAAAGAAAACATAATAGCCAATCAAGGCTGCTGAGACTCATGGGAAGAGAAGTTCCCAGCCAGTCCCAATGCTCCAGCACCACTCTGCCCCCTGGCCCAGCTTGAGCACCATCTGATTACATCTAAACAGAGGATCTTAGAACAGGCTAAGCCCTTTCCGATTCCTGACCCACTGACCGTGAGCAGTAACGATTGTGGCTCATTTGTTGTGATTTGTTAAGCAGGAAACAGAGTTAAGAGCTAACTAGGAATTTGAATTTGAGATCTCTTTCACATTGGTTGGAAGTTCAGCTATCAAAATCCAGCAGGCTGTAACCTTAACTGTTGGGGCCCAGATAGAACCAGTCTGATAACCTTGCTTTCAGGAATTTCAACCCCACCCCTCTGCTGCAAGCCTCCTTTCACCTTTATTCTCGCTCTGGTTCTTCCCAAGTGTGGCTGCTGCAACAGCATTCTCTGGGAGCCTCTAGCCCAACTGTCCCAGAGCCTTAACAAAGCAGGTACATCCTTGGATCCCTAACTGGTTAGGGCAACTTGGTACTCCAATCAGAGAGGACCTTTATCCCTGGAAAAAGCATAGTGTGAAATCCATCAATATCAGAGTAGTGGGGAATTGGTTTTCAAAAGGAACCAATGTGCTGTGATCTGAAGAAAAAATGTCTGGAAACTGGGACATCAAATTCCTACTCATTTCCACTCTGATGTATAATATAGCATCTGAATAATGCTTTAGTCTAGAATGAATATTTCTGCAAGAAAGCAGAGATACTACCTTTCCATGTGATCTTTTCCAATTAAAAAAAAATTAGCTAAAGCAATGATGATAGTTTGCAGGGCATCCACAGCCAGTTCTCCTAGGAAACCCCACTTCTTACTGGAATGGCTTTACACTAACCTCAATCGTATGCTGTCACTGGAGAACACCGTTAAGCACATGTGACCCACACTACTGGCAACTGTTGCTGGATTCAGAACTGGACATGTGAGCCAACCAGGCCAATTAGTGTTCTTGCATAGTTTTCCTTTAGAAAAGACAACAGCCCTCTCTGGAGTAAGAGACTAACATTTACAGCTTAGGAATCTGTGAATGCTATATTCCTCTCCACTTGAAAGAGGACAAAGAAGCTGGCTGGCTGGCTTAGAGAGATGAAGAGAAAGTAGGAAGAACTCCAGTGATGTTCAGAGTTTGAGTCTGGGACAATTCTTAACTCTTCTCTTATAATGTAGACCTTCACTTTCTAGGCAAGAGATGCCCGTTGTCCAAGTTAGTTTAAGATTGAGATGTATTTCCTGTCCCTTGCAACCAAGAGCTATAATCCAAGAGTCTTCCTAAAGGGTCCTCCTACCACCTTAAATTTCCCTATGTAACTAATGTTTGTTTAACATAGTACAGCTTTAAGCTTGACCAGGTAAACTTGGAAGCACAGATGGATTTTAAAATGTCCATTATGGAGAACTAGCTAGAGATGACTTCTTTTGGATTTTATAGACACTAATGTTTCAGTTCCAACTTATGGCGAGAAAAATGCTCACATTCCTGATTTGAACTGAAGATTCATTTGCACAGAAATCAATACTTTCAAAAAAAAAAAGTGCATTTCTTTTTCTGGAGCCAATGGCAAGGCTAAAGTTATAGGAAAAAGCTGCCCTCCTGCTTTGTTCCAAACTCATTTAATGGTCAATGGCATCAAAAAAGCTTCAGTTCCTGCAAGATAAATGATGCCCAGGAAGTATGCCTGGCAATGTAGTCTCACATTAAAAGATGCTGAATTTGTTCTAGGAGCTGTTTCACTTGCTCACTGTTCCTACCAACTTGAAAACTTTTGAGAACTGATGATAAGGCGTTTTCAAGTACAAACAATAGGGAAGGGATGAATCAAAGCGTTCCCCACACAGGAACGGGCACTGGAAAAACTTCAGCCCGCTATCTTTTTTTAAGCTACTTGGAAATAGGTGAAGGTTGGGAATTTTTTTGTTTGGGTGTCCTTTCTATATGTTTAAAATTGTCATAGTTTCATTTAAATTTATATGGGATTTTTATCTCAGAGACCTCTGAAATACATAGACATATCGGAAGGCACTCAGAATCAATATGAAGTTATCAGTGCGTTAAATCAGGACAAGACATACCCTTATGTTCAAAATAACCCAGTTATAAACCCAACATTTTAAATTTTATTTTATTTTAGGTGAATAGGCATTTTACCTGCATGTATGCCTGTACACTGCTTGGGGTTCTTGTGCCCACAGAGGTCAGAAGAGGGCATCAGACACTCTTGAACTGGAATTACAGCTGGTTGTGAGCCTCCCCCTTGAACTGGAATTACAGCTGGTTGTGGGCACTGGGAATCAAACCCCAGTCCTCCCACGGATAATTCATGATCTTAATTGCTGAGTCATCTCTCTAGCCCTCTCAATAAGCAGTATAATGAGACATATACTTCCATCTCCTGATGACAGAGCAGTCACCCTTCACTTTATCAAGGGAATCTTCAAATCCATTTGAAGATTCAAACACATGCATCTTCTTCCACTAATTTTGAGTGTTCTGAAGCTTCATCAACACGAAGAACCCTATTAGTCATGAGTTTCAAAGAAGAAATAGCCTTCTCTGACTTGATGGAGTTAGTTACACAACTTGAATCAGTTTTTATCATTAAGAGGTATTTGAGGGCTGGTGAGACGTTGTTCAAGGATTGAGATGTGTTATTTCTTCCCTATCGCTCTTCCCAGAACCTCATGAATCACCACCACTCACCAGTGCTGACTGTCCAAAGTTCAAGTTGATATCTGCAGGCAACACCAATATTTTCACCCTCTTTGCGGAAACCTTCCTTTTGTCCTTTGTATGAACTAAAACTCATCTACCAATGAGAATGAAGCTTTCTTTTTTTGGCTAACTATAGCGCAGTGTGCTCATCCTCACAAGTCCCAGGAACCCTGGGCATGTGACCTAGATGTCATAGATGTCATTCCCTTCTGTAAATGCCTTACAAAGCATGGCTTTCTCTTCACATAAACTCTCTTCCTTTCCTCAAAAGCTAAACCTTCTGTCCTTACAGCTGTCACAGTAAAGTGAGAACCATGAAGAATATACCTCATCTCTACCCATTACGATCTTGTAACCTTGGTTCTTGGCCAAGATTAAAAAGCAGTCGATGCTCAGTCTTCACTCCCAGCCTGCATGGAGCACGGTTTTGCCCATTGTTCCGGGAATCCTGACCAAGCTCTTGTTAAAATTATTGCTTCCATTCGTCTCTGACACAGTTCAACTTCAAGAATGAACTGGAGTTACACATTTGATAGGTATGGGGAGACCTTCTGGAATTTCTTATAGGAGGAGAGAACCTGTCTTCTCATGGGAAAAGGAAAAAGTTATAGCCAATATTAGAGTTTAGATACAAAATGTCTACAAAGGTGCATGTTGAAAGGTTTGGTTGACAACAGATAGGCCTTAGGGAAGTGACTAGATCCTGAAAGCTCTGGCCTCATTCATGGATTTTGTGTATGTGGGGCTCCATTGAAGGAAATAGGTCACTAGGGGCATGGTGTGAAGACAGACTTCATTCCCATCCCTACCTGCCTCTCTGTGCTTCCTAGTCAACATGAAGTGAGCAGCTCTTCTAAACCACAGACTTCCCCAATGATGCCCTGCCTCACCACCAGTCCAAGACAATGGTACCACTGACCATGAGGCATCTGAAACCACAAGGCAGAGGAAATCAGGATGCCTGTCAGGTGATTTTCATAGGGATGTGTCACAGTAACAACAACCCACCACAGACACTGTCTTTAAAAATGGCTTACATCATAACTCAGGCTTAACCACCATTTTCAAATAACTGGATTCCCCACTAGCTAACTTCTAAACCTTAACCATGTTTCTCACCTGATAAAGGACATGTTTAGGAAGCAGACTGTGCTAGTACCCATCCCCCCACCAGGTCTCTGATACCTTCAGGTACATACCATGTTAGTTCCATTGCTTTGGAAAGGCAGTTGGGTTTCCTAACCTGTTACATGATTTGTTTTAAGTACATTTGCGTACTTAAGACAGTTACATAAAGGACGGAAGGATTTCATCACCCTGGGCATGAAGACAAACAGTCAGTGAACTCCACATCCCTATTGCTGAGGTTGTTATCCTTCCTTGAAAATATACCATCTTCATTTGCAAGTCTTTGTAAATAATGACTGCTAAAGAAGTGGATTCTTGTAGCAAAGGGGAACATAATAAGATTTTTACATAGTATTCATTCAAGCAGAAAAGGCTGTAGGGGTTATTAATAAAAGAAGGCTGTCTTTGATAATAGAATGTCTTTGTTTTGTTTTTACAGATAAAACAATTCATTTCTTAGGGTAAGTCCCCTGAGTAGCCTCTGGTGGGTAAGGAAATCCAGGCATCCAAACTGACTCCGACAGTCCAGCCCACATGGAAGGACCCAAGTGCTAGTCCCATTGTCTTCTTTGTAGTACTGTGCTTCTACCCAGACCTCAGCTGTCTTCCCTGCTTGCTACTTACCTCATCCATCCATTCATCTGTTTAGCATCCTCCACAAAGCATGTACAGATCATGTATGTGGTTAACATTTCCAGGCTACCTCACAAATCCCTTAACTCTGTTAGAAAAACCATTCAGTTTATTCTTCAAACAAAAGAACCCATGAAGACAGATTGCTAAGAACATGAAAAGGAATGTTGATATCCATTCAATATTCAATAATATTCAAGAAGGAGACTGAGGAGGCCTGTGAGTTATATAGTCAAGAATGAATATGAAGGCCGAGTGGGAGGGCATGTAACTGTAATCCCCATTACTAGGGAGGCTGAAGCAAAAGGGTGGTGAGTTAAAAAGATCCTGGGATACTTTCTACGACCCTCTCCCCAAATAACAAAATGAGACAGACAGATAGATAGATAGATAGATATAAAGAGAGAGAGGGGGAAAAAGAAAAAGGAAGAAGAGGAGGAAGAGGAGGAACGAAGGAAGGACATCACAGGCATTGTCAGCAGAAATTCAACAAATACTCATATTCCTGAGTCTTCTCTGGAAAAAAAAAAGATGGAGGTAGCATGGAGAGACACAGATGTCAAACAACCTGAGAGACAGACAGGTGCTGGCTGTGGAATACCCACGACTCTGATTCATGGGGATCCCATTGAAGCTTTCCAGGCTCTGACCAGACTAACAACTGAGACCCAATTCTGGCTTCTGGAAAACCCTAAGATTCCAACACTGTCCTTGAGTATGGATCTTGGAGGAGGAGACTGAGGTAGGTGTTCCAATGGCAATGGGAACTGTTAGAGCTGGCCAAACAGGAAGTCTACAAGGCTCCTCATAATCTGCTTCCTGCCTGCTACTTCTCCCTTGATATGCCATGTGACAGAAGTTCCTCAGATTTCCAAGCTATCAGACTGCTTCTTCCTCAATGCCCTGGCTTTAGATGTCTGCCTTTAGTAAATCTGCTCTCTGCTTAATTCACATGTCACCTTTAGAAAGGCCTGTCCTGTGGGAGAAACCAGATCAGCACCTTCTCCATTACTTGCATGGTTTTTCTCTATTCATAGCAGTTGGAGGCTTGTTTCACAGTCCTGAGACTGTAAGGGAAGCTGGCTTTTTTACTTCATTTTTTTTTTTTAACAGATTTGGGTTCAAATTTTAGCACACCACTGATTAGGACTATAACCTTGGACATACAACTTTTTCTTTCCTTGCCTTTAAAATGGGATCTCATCTACCCTGACATGAACATGGGTTAGGTTATTATGGATCACTTCCTTTAATTACCATTATTAGCAACTCACATTATGATTATTAAGGTGATTACGTTTCCTGCTTGATTATGACCTCCTTGAAGGCATCAATTTTATGCAGCATCTGGCTTCTTTTTACCTTTCCAGAACCAAGTAGGTAGGCTATATCTGAGAGCAGGTTTGTTGAATGAACTGATCCTGTATAGACCATAATCACAATATAGTGACTGTCTTCTATAAGATTAGAATGAAGTGTGTGCATTCTGATTCATATTATACACATATGAATGACATGCTACAGGAATTCTGAGGAAGGATGAATTTGGAGTTCTTGGGAGGTACCTGGAAAGGGTGACATCTTTTAGGGGCAGTATGGTGCTGAAATGACAGCTCAATAAGTGAAAGGCTTGCCCTGCAAGCATGAGGACCTGTGTACAACACCCAGAACCTGTGGACAAAACAAGCAAGCCATCTGGGTATGGTGCATGTGCTTATTACAATCCCAGTACTGGGGAGCTCGAGACAGGCAGATTCCGCGAGCTTGCTGAACAAGCTTAGCCTATAAGACAAACTCCGCCAGGCGGTGGTGACGCACGTCTTTAATACCAGCACTCGGGAGGCAGAGCCAGGCGGATCTCTGTGAGTTCGAGGCCAGCATGGGCTACCAAGTGAGTTCCAGGAAAGGCGCAAAGCTACACAGAGAAACCCTGTCTCGAAAAACCAAAAAAAAAAAAAAAAAAGACAAACTCCAGGCCCTGAGAAACCCGGCCTCATAAACAAGGTGGATGGCACCCAAGGAATGAGAGACAACCGCTGTTGTCCCTGGCCTCCACATGCTTGTGAATACACATGCATCTGTATACAGCAGCAGCAAAAAAAAAAAGAAAGAAAGAAAGGAAGGAAGGAAGGAAATAAATCAGTCTTCTAGATATCTCTCAATCCAGTCAGCTAATGAGCAGGAGTAACCTGAGCAGCCATCTTGGGACCATATGCACTGTCCATATGCACCCTTCTTTTCCTTAATAAGGACCCTAAAGTGAAAGCCAGTAATTTTTGTAATTTAGATGTTCCATGGAGAAGTCACAAAGTATTTGTTTAAAGTGAGTTGGTCAAAGTTTTCAGGAAGCAAAGAAAAATATCACATCATGAAGTCCCAAGGGCCACAGGAAAAATGAATCTTCTATCAATGAAACTGTGATATCAATGAAACTGTGAAGAAGGAAAAGAAAACTGTGAGTTTTGCTGTCACACCTGACTATAAAAGCTATGTCCCGGTGAGGATAGTTCTTAGTTCAAGATGGAAAAGGCACCAACCACAGGGTTCTCTACTATCTGCGGTCTCAGATACCCCTGTGCATCTTGGAATGCATCTCTGGGGTTAAGGGAACAGCACTGTGCCCCAGGAGACGACCTCTCTTTATGAAAGGCTCCAGGTTAACCCAGTTCCCTGACTCCCATGTCCTGTCCCATCTGAGATGCAGCAGTGAGAGTGACAGATGGAAGAGGAGGCTAGGAGCCTGGCACAGCCCGTCAGCCCATGAGCTCTTCCAGCTGCCCGTTAAGCAGCATTTTATCTCCTTCGCCTGCTGGGCCAGGTGCCTACATCTGCTGATGAACCTCAGCCACAGCCAAACAACCCAGGACCCATTCCCTTGTATAAAGACTTGGATAAATCTCTAGGATCCTTCCCATTGCTAGCTAAACCTACTAGTACTAGGTCACGGGAAATGAGAGGGAAGAGAAAAGATGCTAAAATTCTATTAAAACATGAAAGAACCCAATGGACTTTACATCAAGTAAAAGAGGCCTGGCTCAGCAAAACAAAATACTGCATGATCTCAGGATAAGCATAATCTAAAAAATGTGAACTCACAGAAGCAGAGAGGAGAATGATGTTTGCCAGAGGCTGTTGGTAGATGGGGGTGAACCAGCAGCTGCTGGGCAAAGTGCAGAGTCCCAGTTAGACCAGTAGACCAGGGGAATTTACTGTTCAGCAGGGTGAGTACAGCTGATAATATTATGTTGATATTTATAAACTGCTTAAAAAGTAGAGCTTAAGCATTCTCAACACACACACACACACACACACACACACACACACACACACACACAATAGGTGTATGATGTAATAGGTTTATAGCCATCAGCCTGATTTAATTATTTCACAATATATACACATTCTAAAAGATTGCATCATGTATCATAGACATATATGACATAAAATGAATGAATACATGGTAAATACATAAATAACAGAGAAAACTTTGAGACGTGCCATGGCCGGGGGGTGGGGTGGGGTGGGGGTGGGGGTGGGGGTGGGTGGGTGGGGTGTTGGGGGCGACGGTGCGCAAAGATCCTGGATCCGGTGAAGCTTAGCCTTCTGTGACCCTTAGTACATAAACATCTGCTTGAGTTCTGCCCCTCATTCTGTGGCTGTAAGTTTGTGTTTTTGTCCTTAAGGACCGCCCTACTCTAAACATCTGGACCAGTGGACCCTGGCCAGAGGAAGGCAAATGAAATATTTCCTATTTATAACAAGAACTTGCTTTACTAGGAGAGGAGGTCGGTTAATGAACAGAGCTCTGTGATGCTATTCTGCTCTCACCAAACAGAATTGTAAGCGAGGGAAAGATGGCATGCTGACAAAGGGCATCCTTCTCAAATCCAGGGAAGTGGAACTGGGGCACAGAAAACCATCAACCACACAAAAGCCCTCCTCTGGACGCTTCCTCATGCATCGCTTGCTGGGAAGTTACCCAGCACCACTTGAAGGAAGAGTGCTGGGACTACTTAGCCAACAGACAACAGAATGACCTAGCTCGAGATAGCTTGTCTGTCAGGCAGCCTAAGAAAGCACAGGGAAACACTCCATTCTGTCACACTAGCTGGCCCAGTGGTCTGGGACTAGACAGTCTCTTCCTCCCTCTGCCCTGGAGCTAGACAGGAGGTCCCAAAGGACACCAAAGCTACTTCTCACGGCCAGAAGCCAGGCTGGGCAGGAATAACTTGTGGTGATCCCAGGGCTCTTCTCTACCTTAGGATTATCGTGAGGATAAAACGGACAGTGTGTGGAAGGCAGAGCAGTCAGGTCTAAGAGCAGGTGCTCTGGAGCCGTTCAGCCCAGGCTAGACTTTGCTACTTTGCTCTGTCAGCTTGGGTAGGTTTCCTACCCCACCCTGTGCCTCAGTCTCATCCTCTTCAGAAGGGAGAAAGCACAAGCCAAAACTCCTATGGCTCTCATAGATTAACAGGGGTAAGGAACTGAACAGACTTGGATCAGTGCTGACACATGCTCACCGGATAATGGAATTCTCAAAGTTGCCTTGGGCTGTTGAGGAAGGCACCTGGTTACCCATGGAGGTCATTGCCCTGCTGGGAACCGTTGGTTTTCCACTCTGGAAGCGGCCTGTGACAGGTTTCACAGAGGTGTTCAGAAGCACCAGATTCAATGGAAAGATGCCAACATAGACAGAAACCATTTCTATCAGCTTTTTCTAGCTTGCTCTAGGCTAAAATCAGCGTCCTTTGTTGAGGATAAAAATACAGGGCAAGTGAAATAAGGAAGATTCAGGAAGGTCTAGGGAGAACTTTCCGAATCTGAGAATGTCTTTTCCTTAAAGGGGGAGCGGCCTCAGGCACACAAGCTGTCTTACCATCAGTATAAACTGATTAATGCTAATTAAGATAATATTTGTGCATATACAGAAAACCCTACATGCTCCTCAATGCATAAAGCCCATGTCTAGCTTTAAAGCTAAACAAAAATTGGCAAATAAGAAATAATACATTCAAAGAAAATAGATTCATTAAATACGAAGGAAAATAGCAATAACATGTTTATTGAGCAGTTAGTTACTAGTGGGCTAAGAAAGATGGAATGTCACTGTTTCAGCATTATTTTTTATTTTACTTAGAAAAAAAATGGTAATTTCACTCAACTCATTAACTGCAAAGCACTCTGGCAAGTGATGTCTTTAATCCCCGCTACCCTTATAGACTAGGCTTATTATAGCCCTACTTTACAAATGAATAAACTG
The DNA here is from genome assembly GCF_949786415.1 of Peromyscus eremicus. Lineage (NCBI taxonomy): Eukaryota > Metazoa > Chordata > Mammalia > Rodentia > Cricetidae > Peromyscus > Peromyscus eremicus. Next base: position 29,367,857 of record NC_081419.1, on the reverse strand, counting down.
GGACACCACAAACACTGCATACACTAAGGAGCTGGTTCAAGGGTACAGGACGCTGCTTCAGTAAGCTCTGCCCTTAAGGAAATAAAGTATCTCAGGGAAGGGATGATGGAGAAAGTGTGGGAATGAGGTAACCTTTCCGGTAGTCAATGGACAATAGAAGGGCCTGAAGAACTATATAGCGCCTCCTGCTGGAGGGAAGAGATCACTGCACATACTTTGACAGTTTCTGACTGTTTTTGTTCAGATTTTAGCAGAAGAGAGACTTGGGTGGCATTCTTGGGAAAACGGGGGGGGGGGCTGGACCTTTTGGGGAGCAACAGTTAGGTAAACGTGTGAAACTCTGGCAAGGGGAGAACAGAGAAAAGATGAGGAAAAGGGCATGAGGAGGATGGGAGAAGGGCTGTCAAGCGATTTCCATGATTTCAGCCTGCTAACACTGTCACCACCGGATTAACATGCAGTGCGTCCCTGCTGGTGAGATTTAGCCATCAGCAATCACCCCTGAAAGTAAGGTCCAGGCGGTTCTGAGTGCAGGGAAGTTTAGGAAACTTTAGGGTGCTTCTCAAGCTGTTAGTAAGAGGAAACAGCCCCAAAGGCCTTCTGTTCTTTCACAGGCCCTGGCAAACATCACCCAGTTCCCAGTTCCACTCAATAAAGGGACTATTAAGATGTCCAATCCAGGACTCAGAGAGCCCTTTATTCCACCACCACTGTGAGTAATGGTAACTGAGGGCTAAGACTTGGTGGTGACTTGCAATTTTCCATCTTACCTGACTTTCTTATCACTTTCTCTGATGTTATTCACAGAAGAAAAAGGCAGGCCTGGGGTGGGTGAAAAGGAATACACAGTAGTGTGGTCACCGAAGCGAAGGAAGGGTCACAGTGCAGTCGTCTTGAGCACACTCTGTAAAATTGGGGCAACCTACTTCCAACCTACTACCCAACAGTCTTTGTAGCTACACAGGATTCTGCAAGGTCTCTTGTGAGTAGAGGGAAAAACCCAACCTGAGTGTGTGGTGCTGAGAATTAGAACAAAGAGGCGAAGGAACTAGGTTACAGGTCCTAAAAGGACTTGGACCTGCTATGACTCACTTCCAAGTCCTGCTGTTTACTTCTACAGTCCTCAAGTACTCAGGCAGCTTGTGCATGCACAGAAGAACCCTCAGGTACCCGGCTGGCCTGAGTGTGCACACAGCTCTAAATACCCAGCTGGCCTGAGTGTGCACAGAAGAACCCTCAAGTACCCAGCTGGCCTGAGTGTGCACAGAAGAACCCTCAAGTACCCAGCTGGCCTAAGTGTGCACAGAGCCCTCAAGTACCCTGCCTGCCTGAGTGTGTACAGAGCTCTCAAGTACCCAGCTGGCCTGAGTGTGCACAGAGCTCTCAAGTACCCAGCTGGCCTGAGTGTGCACAGAGCCCTCAAGTACCCAGCTGGCCTGAGTGTGCACAGAAGAACCCTTAAGTACTCAGCTGGCCTGAGTGTGCACAGAGCTCTCAAGTACCCAGCTGGCCTGAGTGTGCACAGAACTCTCAAGTACCCAGCTGGCCTGAGTGTGCACAGAGCTCTCAAGTACCCAGCTGGCCTGAGTGTGCACAGAGCTCTCAAGTACCCAGCTGGCCTGAGTGTGCACAGAGCTCTCAAGTACCCAGTTGGCCTGAGTGTGCACAGAGCCCTCAAGTACCCAGCTGGCCCGAGTGTGCACAGAGCCCTCAAGTACCCAGCTGGCCCGAGTGTGCATAGGCACTGGTTGTGGGGGGAAACAAATGCTGTGAGCCTGCGTCCACAACCACAGCAGAATCAGTAGTTTCTACCAGGGCTGTCGTCAATGATAGGCGTGGCCACCATGCGAACTACGAGCCATATGACTGTCGAGCACCTGAGTTATTCACTGGAGTTTAATTCTACTTAATTGTAGTTTAAGTTAAAAAGCCACATGTGAAAAATAAAAGCCACATGTGGCCAGTGGTCACAGCACTCAGTAATAGAGCTCTGAATTAATAATAAATGAAGAAAGACACTTAAAATTGTGACTTTGGAATCAATTGGGACGAAGGTGAAGTAGAATGGTTATTACCTAGCTAAGTGCTCACACATGGACATTAATTAAATCAGAAACACCACACAGCTGTTCTTATGGGTGTTTCTCAAAGTTTGATCAATTTTTCCTGGTGTCAAAGGGAGGTAAGAAGACCTAGGGGTCAGCATTTGAGGACTGTCACCAAAATTTTGTGCTTGCCTTTGTAGCCATAGGCTACATGGCTCAAATCTGAATACATTGGATTCTGTCAATTATCAGGTATTTTTAACCCTAAGTTAACCAGATGCATAAACTAAGAGAGAGAAGGGCTAGTCCAGCTGTTACCCAGGGACAAAGTGACAGAGTCAAAGTCTGGAATCAGGCATCCTGGCTTCCTACGGTATTTACAGCATGCTTTAGTCTTCCATTGGTTTGGATGGAGGACGGACTGGCATCCTGCTCAGTTTTTCTTGGATGTGTCACTAAGAATGTGTCACTCCAGGGGTATAAGCCCATGTCTTCTTGCTGATATAACACAATACCAAAGACTGGGGAATTTGTAAGTGACATCTATTTAGATCATCGTTCTGGAAGCTGGGATGTCCCAGGGTATGGCTATAGCATCTGAGGTGGACTCTGATGTTACATCACGGCATGGAAGAAAGTGAAAAAGCAAATGAGCACATGTAAAGAAAGGGCAAGCCACATTCACGGCACAGCATCAGTCCCTCCACACAGGTTGTCTTAGTTTCTATTGCTGTGATGAAACACCATGACCAAAAGCAACTTAAGGAGGAAAGGGTTTGTTTTACTTACATTTCCACATCACTGTTCATCATGGAAGGAAGTCAGAGCAGGACCTCAAACAGGGCTGATGCAGAGGCCATGGAGGAGTGCTGCTTACTGGCTTGCTTCCCATGGCTTGTTCAGCCTGCTTTCTTATAGAACCCAGAACCGTAACCCAGGGATGGCACCACCCATAATGGGTTAGGTCCTCTTACATCAATCATTAAGATTAAGGAAATGCCATACAGGCTTGCCTACAGCCTGTTCGTTCATTTGCAGGCATTTTCTCCGCTGAGGTACCCTCCTCCCAGATGACACTGGCTTATGTTAAGTTGACATAAAACTAGCCAGGACACAAGTGCAGCCCTCATGATCTACTCACCTGTGAAAGTCTCACTTCCCATTACAGTATGGTGGCAATGACAATTCAATATGAGCTTGGGAGGAGGCACTGAAACTACACTAGGAGCAAAGTGGCCATTCATCTCTAGTTAGTATAGAGAAGGCAACTGAACTCTGGGTACCAACAGGAGGATGAAGGAGACAAGGCAAAGTGAAACTTGATGCTCTGGAGTCTCAACCTACTAGCCTGTTTTTCCCAGACCATCACTGAGCTTCCATATCTTTCTCAAGTCACTGAAATCAGTAGGATGACGGTGGTGGACAGGGATGTAGGATAAGCAAAGTTGAAAGATGCAGAGGGAAACAGTTTCATTATATGTGGGAAGTTGACCTCGAGCTAACATAGTTAGCTTGGGTGCAAAATCTTATCTTCATAAATCAAACTACAGGTCATTTTATAGAGCTAAATCCCATGTCAATTCCTAACCATTGCCTATTCCAGACAGTTCCAAACTTGTATGTTCAGAAAGAATGCTAAGAAGTATCCTTGCTATTTTAACATGTGGTCTATTTCCTATCATTTTCCTAAACTCCTCAAATAGTGAGAGGAGAGTAAAAAAGCAGACACTGGTTTATATGGTTAGACTACTAAGAGTTTTAGCACTTTCCCTGGAACTGTGTTACACAGTGATAGTAAGTATAATCCAGGATGTTTGGTGTCCCTGCTTACAATCAAGAGAAGGTAAAGAATGCTACTTGATCCTTTCTTTTTGTAAGCTCTGATGAAGCCAAAAGACCATGTAAAATCAAGTAACACCAGAGCTGCCTATCCTTCATAGAGTTGGTCTCTGCTTCCTGTAAAACTGTGGACAAGGCACTCCTCTTTGACTATTTAGGACATTACAGATCCAACATCTCCCAGTAGCAGCTCAATATCCGTGGATAGAAGCTTCCAGGTCCATTATTGGTCGAGAGAACTCATTCCCTTCATCATTATTTATTCTGTCTAAGAAGTATTCAGCCTTGTTCTAAGTTCTAGGGCTACAGAGGAAACGCAGCAGATGAAAGAGGTATTTGATGGTGTGCTTCAGTCTATATCTGGCTTAGCCAAGCTCTGAATCTCTGGAAGAAAAAATTAGTTCAATAAAATTAATATTAGGGTTGAGCTCAAGAGCCAGTTGATTAAATACTGCTCATTAACATTTTTGGCTCAGCACAGCTCAAGTGTCTTTTAGAGGCATGATCACTGAGAATACTTTAAAATATAAAAGCAAAAAATACAGCAGATGGATTTCTTTCAGATTACCTGGCAGATCTCAACTGTGCTAGAAAGGCATTCCCCCAAGGCATGCAATTTTACCAATGCTACTTTCTAAATGCTTCTGAAAACAGTCCTTTCGTCAACATTCCTGTGGCCAGCACTTGGCTCTGATCCCTTACCTTTGCTTAGACAGTGTGATAGCTTCTAGACTGCTCTCAGCCCCTGGTTTCTTGTCTTTCTGATCTTTCAATATTAAAACCGAGATCTACTAATGTGGCTTTACAGCTAGAAACCAGCCTTCAAGTCTGACTGCTTACAAGATATCGTTTAAATCCTTTGCCATGGAAATGTAGAGCTTACAGCAAGCCCTGGGAGAATCACCAAATAGGCCGCTGGGATTCTGGAGCAGTCATGCCAAGTGGTAAAGAAGTGTGCCCTACTGGAGAGTCAGTTCCTGGCACACCTCTGCTTCTGAGTCCTGTGAAAAAGAATGCTTGCTCATAGGATACCAATACTATTTAAAAAGCTCAATAACATGCTAGGGGATTCAAACCAAGTGGGGCTCAGTTAGTGATCCCTGTTGGTTTAAAGACTGCTTGCTTAGGAGGCATGAGATCGTACATACCACAGCATCTGCCTAAGGCCCACTTCATAAAAAAGAGACAGAGGATGTGGACCAAGTCTGTGTGATTCATTCTGGATCCCAAAGCACACTGCCCAGTGGTGGCTGGCATCATAGAATGCTGGACCAGCCTTCTAAACATCTTGGCTCATAAGCTACCAGCTCCTCAGATGGGATCAGGCACTGTCCTTCAGAAGGTGTGAGTGAGGCCTCTAAATAATGCAGTGCCCTGAGTAGGAAGAACCTATGCGCCCCAAACAAGAGCATGGGAGTCAGCGTGGCTTCTCTTATGGATACTCCCATTGCCAATAAGGGATGTTTCACTTCCCATCCACAAAACTCTGTTCTGGGAAGCTGCAAGTCCACAAGAGGTATATTCTCGCCACTGGGCATGACAAGGGTCCCAGGGGAAAAGCTATAGATGCCGCAGCAGCAGCAGCCTGAGCTCTTTATGCCCAGGGACCAAAAGAATAAATACCATACTGCAGGAATAACTGACCCAAAGTAGCAAGAAGAGGCTCCGTTTCACTCCAAGATGATGTGGGAATAAGTAACAAACCCACTGTAACTGGCAACAGCCAGCACAGCTGCCCTAGCACAAGAAAGGCGTGGCCACAAGACTCCAGAGCCTACGCAACAGATCTAATAGGCCTGCCAGTAAAACCTACCAAGGTGATGATTAAGGATGTGTGAGCTCAGAACTGACAGTGTGAGACCCAAAGTTAACTGCAATAAAGGGAAGGATGGTTTGTCCCATCCTGAGAGCAGCAATCCATTGAGACGCAGGTGGCGATGCTTCTTAAATGTGAATGCAGAAAAGTCTGCAAGACTCATGGGTGCAGCCAGAAGTTTTCCTGTGTCCTGCCCAGTCTGCAGCCGCTCAGACCCAAGTAAAGATATAGAGGCTTATATTAATTAAAACTGTTCGGTCATTAGCTCAGGCTTACTGCTGACTAGCTCTTACACTTAAACTCAGCCCATTCTGTTAACCTATATGTTACCACGTGTTCTGTGGCTTTACCTGTGTGCCATTACATGCTGCTCCCTGGACGGCAGGCTGGCGTCTTCTGACTCAGCCTTCCTCTTCTCAGAATTCTCCTTGTCTGCTTATCCTGCCTATACTTCCTGTCTTGATACTGGCCAATCAGTGTTTCATTAAACCAGTGTACAAAAGCATTATCCTGCAGAACATGGGATGAAATTCAGCAGCTGGGACAAAGAATATCTTGGATTTCCATCCAAGGGGAACAAACGAATCCATGGCCACAGCCACAGTACTTGAAAAAACATCATCACTTGGATACCAAAGCCACACATCCCACAGGCTGCTCCAATTCATTGCCTAAGTATGTTGGATCCATTTGCAGTAAAATGGGCCTCCTCTGACAGACAGCGCCAGCTCAAGGACTCTTACATTTACAGTTTAACAACAGATCTTTCAACCTAACTCTCTCTCTGCCTGGTTCTCTGCCTCCTTCCCTCTTTCTCAAGGGTGAAGCTCAAACTGCAGTCTGACTGCTCCCCCAGCTCCATACCATCTCTTTCAGAGATGCTTATCCTAATCAATCAGTCTGTCCATCTCAGCACGGTCCTCCCCCTACCATCTCTAGGGGCATTCCCTCTATTTCCTATCCCTCTGTGCCCATGGTCACCATACTCATGCTCCAGGAGCTTTCTGCAACCAAGCCTGGGAAATGTTTACCATGCCCTCTGTGAAGAAGCCCTCCCATCCTTCTCTTCTCAGACTAACGTTTCTGAGCTAGTCAAACAGTGGACTTTGGACTGTCCTGCTCTCCCATTTCTGTTTATGCATGGTCAGTTCAAGAGATTTGCTTGCCTGCAGAACATGGATTCTTCCACACCCTACATCAAGTCGTAGGGCTCCATATATTCTACAGACATGCATCCACACAAGGTCTCTTTCCCTCTAGTTAACAAAAAAATCAAGAGCAATACTCACCCAGCCAGTAATTGGGAAACACACCTCATGGCATGAATACCAGTTGCCATGAGGACTGGTAAGGAAAGTTATGCTGATGTTTTAATAAATATCAGAAATTTAAGTGTGTGTGTGTGTGTGTGTGTGTGTGTGTGTGTGTGTGTGTGTGTGTCAGGGGGACAGTCCCTACATTTTTAACATTATATATTCATTCAAACTTAAAAGGAAACGCAACCCAGGGACATACCAAGTATACTGGAAGACACTGAATGTCTAAGGTCATAGGGTGCTTCACACCCCCTTTCCACCACACACTTAGAGGGCAAATGAGTCACTGGCTTTCTCACCAACAGGAGCTAACATAGCTCAAGCATTATGCAAAGTAATAAAAGTCTAGATTTGAATAAGAATCATCCCTCTACTTCCAGAAAAACAGTAACTTACTAGGAAAGACTAATATGGAAAAGGCACAATTCTATATTATTTGAGTAGATTTCATTAATATATTTTTTTCTATTAAAAGCAAACATCTTGATTTCTCTCTTTCAAATAAGCAAAAATATAACACAAGCAAAAAAGTACTGTTTCAAGAGATGTTTACACTATCCCTTGTCAGTTTGCAGGATTTTAATAGATGAACTCTTATTACAAAATTATAGAATGTAGGTACCAGGCTACTATCTTAGTCAGCAAAGTACCTGACTTGTTGCACAAAGACCTGGGTTTGTTCCCAGAACCCACATGGTAGCATGCTTATCATCTCTGCGTTGGGGAGGTAGACAAGTTGTCCCCGGGGCTTGCTGGTCAGTCAGCTTAGACTGCTTGGTGAGGTCCAGGACAGTAAAAGACACACTCCAAAAACAGTAGACAGCACCAGCTGAACAGTACTTGAAATTGTCATCTGACCTCCACATGCACACACACACACACACACACACACACACACACACACACACACACTATAGAAAATAGGTAAGAGTTTAAGAAATATGTATACTGAGCATTTAAAAATAATGTAGTAGGGGCTGAAGAGATGGCTCAGCACTTAAGAGCACTGGCTGCTCTTCCAGTTCAGTTCCTAGCAATGACATGTCACAACTATCTCTGATGGGATCTGATGTCCTCTTCTGCATGCAGGCATACATGTAGAGAGAGCACTCATATACATAAAATAAATAAATAAATCTTAAAACATAATAGTGGCAAGCATTTAATAACTAACTAGTGCAATAAATGCATCAATAAAATACCTTCAAAAGCACAGCTCATCCCACCATCCTGACTTTCTGATCAGCACTGCTCTAAGATACAAAACAGAGAGAAGAGAATCTAAAGCTCAGTCCTGCTTCTTAACCAAGCACTTGTCTGATCAAAATTCTGTCATCTACTGGGTCCCATCTCTAGTTACTTGAGTGGGAAAAAAAATAAAACACACACAAATACAACACCATCCATTTCTAGGGAACTGTTCACAGATTCTGAGATTCCTGGAGACCCAGCTATCCATCATAAAGCGGCAACTGGCCAGCGTGAGGCCCCTCCCACATACATTCACAAGTGCAGTGACCTGCAAAGGTCATATAGTATGTCCTCAGAGTGTGGTGTGTGGACTGAGCTCAGGACGAGGGTGACCTTGGCAACTGTTCCGATCCCCCAGAGGCTTCCTTCACTGAGCAAATCGATTCCCAGGCAATGCCTGGGCTCTACAAGCAGATATGTGAACTTCACATCTCTAAAGACCCTGGCCGGCACTTTAAAACACCCAAATTGAAACTGCTTCGTGTCCGTGAGTATCGGGAGAATTTTAACAACTGGATTAAAAGGCCAATCAATTGGTAAATCCCCAGGGGAAGTACTAATGCCAGGGAATAGATTAACCGTTAACTGATTTCAAGAGCAAATGGAAAGTGCAAATCTCAGAGAAACGAGGTGAGAAAGAGAATAAAGAGGCAGAGGGAGAAAGAGCGGAAAGACCAGTGAGCTAAGTGTGTATCACCGCAGAAAATAATTCTCCTTTTTTCCTATGGCCTCCCCTGCCCCACATTTTCTGTTTTCTCTATGCAGATAAAATGCAGGATGGTTTATTGTGTTCATCCATTTCCTTGAATATAGTGTAATAATCAGACACTAAAAATGTACCCAGGATTAGGGTGGAGAAAGAGAATGTAGAGCCTAGGAGCATATTTCTTATCAGTCTATGCCGTTTGCATTTTCTTTCCATGAACAAGTATTCAAAGATCTATGAAATGTTTTCTGCGGGATATGTTTAATTCCAGGCCAGCTTTCCCTACTATCTAGTCCATTTCTTGGTCAAATACTTCTACTGCCAATCACTATGTAAGCAAGTCAATTTATTTCAAATTATATCCCACCCCACAATGCCAATCCACTTACTAGCAAAATGGATTTGAGAAGGCCTATAATAAAAGATTCATAGTAAGGCTGTTAAATAAAACAAGCAAATAAAATGCATGGAAAGGAAGGAGAAATAAAAGGCCCAGGCAGGGTACTGACTGACTGAGCAAGGAGCAGAGTTCCAAGTTTCTGGCAGAAATAGGAGAAGTGGAAACATGATGTGACTATCATTCTTGTCGTCTGCAAAAAGATTTGATGCCAGTTTATCAAAGGAGACATTTTTACCAGGTGCTGAATTCTAAAGCGACATTCTGTCAGACGCTTTGAGAACATCTTGATTTTATGGCTGCAAGTCTAGCCACTGGTTCTCAAATTTGACCCTGAAAGAGAAAGCTTTTATTACAAAAGTTGGCTGTTCCCACTCTCAAAATTTCTGATCCAGAGGTCTGGAGGCTGGGGACTGAAGCTATGCATTGCTGACAGGCTCGCTGATGCTGCTACTGTGGGATCACACTGACACCCTGGGAACCAAGACTACCTATCCCACTGTGCTACTGGTAATGGTTCTGTACTGGTTTGTTTGTCTATCTGTCTGTTTGGCTGGCTTTTTGATCAACTTAGCACAAGCCAGGATCATCTGCAAAGAAGGAACCTTAATTGTGACAATGCCTCCATCAGATTGGCCTATAGGCAAACCTGTGGGACATTTTCTTGATTAATGATTGATGTTGAAGAACTCAGGCCAGACACTGTGAGTGTTACTCCTGAGGAGGTGGTCCTGGGTTGTATAAGAAAGCAGGCCAAGCAAGCCATGGGGAGCCAGCCAGTAAGTGGCATTTCTCCATGATTTCTGCTTCAGTCTTTGCCTGGAGTTCCTGCCCTGACTTCCCACAGTGATAGAGCATAGCCTGAGAGGTGTAAGACGAAAAACAAAACAAAACCTTTTTCTTCCCCAAGTTGCTTTTGATCATGGTGTTTTAGTCACAGTAGTAAGAATGTTAAGACGGTTCTATCTTCTGCTGAAGACCTGGAGAATCTCTTTTAACAGTGGCATTTCAGGTTATTGTTACTGAACAATTAACCCCCACTCCCAGAAAATGCATTTCTAATGCTAGGGAGTCAAGTATGCTCTTCTTATGATCTAATCAGAAACTAAAGAAGGAACCTAAGGATAACCATATATATGACCCTTCTTAACACACCTCTGAGCCAATAGTAGTTAGACAGATGCTCATAAGACAATTTGTAAAATATTGATTCATTAACAATAGCCTCGTTTCACCCACAAAGCTGCTTTCCTGCCAGCATCCAAAGTACATTATAATTCAGTTCCAAAATTAAGAATCAATGACCTTGGGCCAGCTTAGCATGTAAAACTGTTTGCCACCAAGACTGACTCCCTGAATTAAATTCCTCTGGAGCCCACATGTGGAAGGTAAGGACCAGCTCTGAAAATTATCTTCTGACTTTGGTGTGCATGCACACACACACACACACACACACACACACACACACACACACACACACGAACCAGATGCTTTTGGAGAATCTGCAATCCTTTTTGTTTTTTTCATTGACTGGAGAAGAAAGATCACCTGTTCCAAGACCCTTTTCTGGAGGAGAGTTACTTTCAAGACAAACTGCATCATTTGTCTTCCAGTATCCCTGGGTAAGGGACACCTGAGCCACAGCACTCAAGTCCACACCTGAGACCACTTGTCCCTAAATTCCACTTAGTCCACAGCTGTCAAAGGCACTTGGTGCCACAGGAAACAAGAACTACATTTAACAGTTGTACCCAGATACAAACCACAGACAAAACCCACAAACATTCCAACACTCTCAACCAGCCTGATTTATAAAATTAAAAACACTCAAAAATAGCCAGGCACAGTGGTGCAAACCCACAATCTCAGCAATTAGGAGATTAAAGAAGAAAAATTGTGAGTTTGAGGAGACCTTGAACTCCCCTGCTCCCTGGGGAGGCAGGGGACACCTCAAAAACAAACCAATCCAATACACTTGCAGATATATGCATTTACCTCAGAAAAGAATGGAATGAAAGAATTTCTAAAAGACTACAACCTTTCTAAGGTCTTTGAATTTCAATAACTTAATGAGTTTCCAAAGACTGAGTTCAACACATTTTAGCTAAGCCCCTACTGTGTGTCAAGTACTGGATCAGCTGCTAGGAATAAGCACAAGACCCTAATGGCTCTTCTGAGTGCCATGAGCATTTTGGTAAAGCAGAGATTTCCACATGATACAGGTAAAGTGATTGCTGGATGTGCGGCTATGGGATATGACCTGGGCCCAAGGAACGGACACACTTAACTTCCGGGGCTCACAGGGGTTCTGTGGAAGATGTGACCTCATGAACACCCTTCAGAGGAGCCAAAGTCAGTGAGAACAAAGACAGGGGAATGGGGAGAGACCCTGAAACCGTCACTGAAAGTTAATCATCCCTTCTTTATTATATATTGAAAAATTTTGCCAACTGATGGCCCCAAATTCACTTCCCAGAATTCCCTTCAGAAGCGATGATGGCAGTTCCTGTTCAACATAAGTAGAAGCCACTCACAGACGCCTGGAGACAGCTCTTATTCAACTTTTCCTTTCCTGTCATTGTCCTTCACCCTTCCAGGTGCATGAAACTCAGACAAGAAGCCCAAAAGTGTGGCTGCTTTTATGAGGAGCATAAAATACAGAGAGATGGGCAGAAACTGTTAGAATGACCACATCTGCCCAGGACTGCCCACATCTGGAGTTTGGACTGTGGAGAAAAGTAAATTCTAAGTTACTGTTTTGACACACAGAGGCATGCAAACAGAAAACTATCTCATACATATACAGTGCTCGTTAAGAATTACCACTTCTTTTTCCTATTTTCATGTGCTGAAGGCAGACCTAAATTTTAGAGCAAACACTAATATTCAAAAACAAACTATCTAAATCCTTTCCTCTTGTCAAAATGTGAAATTGAGGCTACCCTGACATCTTTGTGGAATTCTGTCATAATCAGGGAGCAGAGAGGATGGCCGACTGTGCGACCAGAGTTTAAATCTGATAGTCAATCAAAAGTTAATAAGCATGGGCATGGTGGCATCAATCTGTAATCCCAGAACTTGAGAGCCTGAAATGGGACGAACATGAGTTCAAGGCCAGCCCAAGTTACACAGTGAGTTACACAATGTCACAAACCACCAGAGAGGAGGCGTAATGAAATAACATAATAACAACAGCTAGTGCTGTTTATAGTTTCCTCCAAAAAACATTTCATACCAATGCAAAATCCCAAGATTTGTTTTGACATTTGCTCTTCATCTTGCAAAAGCAGGCAAAAACTGAGCTCTGAAAACACCAATGTGTGTGTTACATGATCATGCCCACACATACACACATGGATCCTTTCATTTATCATCTTCTTACACACCATCACCAATCTCAAGCTCTGATGTTGTCCTCTCCTTCTGCTACAGAAACAGTCATTTGTCATCTTAGCTCATCAGTCAGCAAGAAATGATGCAAGACTTCCCAATTCTGTTTGTTTTCTTATCACCAATAGGAAAGTTACACATGGCCAGGCAACCTATGTGGGTGCAATAGAGAACACAAAAGACTCAGAGGACAAACACACTGTGGCTGCTGTCCACACAGCAACATGTCATTAAGTTTTCCTTCAGACACCAGGCCATTATGTCGGCACAGCCCCACCTCAGCTACCCCCTTCAGAACACAGGGCCAACTTCAGAGCATCAGAACTGTAACAAGCCCAGGACAGCAGTAAGGGCCAGGGAGAATACAGGCTTGCTGTCTTGGGTCATGGTTTCTGGCTTCCTCAGCCATATAGGAGAGTGGCAGGAGGCAAGAGGTCAACATTGACTTGACTAGTCTACATGGCTGTGAGACAGAATGAAGTAGTACACACACACAACCAACCTCCGCCAGCCCCATCACACCCTAGTGGATAATCTCCAGGATGAAGCCAGGAAGAAAGACTGAAGTTCAAGACAGTAGAGCAAACTGTCATGTCAGACCAAAGTAGTGCCATCTCACAATGACTCAGACAACACGGGCCAGTGTGCTAACAGTACAGAAAACAGGAATTAAAGAGGAGACTGGGACTGAAGAAATCCGAGGAGAGTTTCTTCACTCTGCAAAAAGTCTGCACTCCACTGTTAATTTCTTCTTTAGTAATAGATTCTCATGGGTTTGCTGAAGATAATCAACAGCAACAGAAGGAAACTGTACTTTTTGTTTTCAAATATCAACTTTATTTTCTTGTCTCATATTTTCTATGACCTCCAATAGCCTGTGAATAAGCGGCTTAACCAGCTTTTTTTCTGATTTTAGTGAAACATCTGTTGTACATGTTTCTCAAAACCCCCAGAGACCACCAAGGAGCCGGTTTCCGATGCAAGCACATGAGGGTCCTTTTATTGTTAGGCTCAACCTGGGCCACCGCACGGCAAATGGAAGGAAATGTGGCCGTGGCCACGAGCCCAAGTGTAGAGAGGTTTTGTAGGGAAAAACCACAAACTGGGAATTACATGCTTGGGATTGGGTAGAAGGGATATGGGACAAGGTGATCTTTTGAAACTATTGGTCTAGACTTTTGGTGCAAGACCACATTTGAAACTATTGGATTGTACTTTTGGTGGGAAACCACAACCCGCTGAACAGGATTATCTGGACTGCTCAGCAGGATTATCTAGATAGCTTCAAGGGCCATAAACCGCAGACAGAATGTCAGCAGGAGCATGCTGCTCTGTATCTGTTCAAGTTGTCTTGGCACATTCCTGAGGTCCTTCCTGGAACTGAGTACAGCAGGTGGTCTAAGATGGTAGCCCTACTCTAAGATGGAGTCTGTATTGCCTTCACACATTCTAAGTGGTTTCTGATGAAAACAAGAAGCTGTTGGGTGTGGTGGCTCATGTCTGTAATCCCAGCACTCAGGGGAGACAGGCAGAAAAATCACTGCAAGTTCAAGGCCAGCTTGGTCTATGCAGTAAATACCAGGCCAGACATGGCACCACACTCTCAAAACGCAACAGACAGACAAAAAAAATAACAAGTGAACTGCAAAGGAAAACGATCAGACTGGCATCCACTCTGCTTGCTCAGGACACAGAAAAGAACTCACACCTGGACTTCTATACCCTGACCCTGTACAAGGTGGTACTTGACTTGCAGAGTGAGAGCAAATGCCGAGGGACATAGAGCAACTCCACAGGCGTGGCTGGATTAATGGCTGCCATTTCACACCAGACTCTACTGTATGCATTCTACTCACTGTGGCCGCTCATCTGCAGAGGTGGCTACCATGCAGGCTGCCCTCCCTCTCTCTCCATGCATGCCAGCCACACTTCCAAGTCAAGGTACTGAGGAGAGAGAAAGGAAAGCCCTAACAACTGTTACTGCAAATCTAGTATTAAATTAAGATACTGTGAATCTAGCATTAAATTAAAAGGATGCTACACCATGACTAAGAACAAGCCAGCTAAAAGTTAGAGATTCCTAAAGTAAGAAATAAACCCAGAATATTTTGTCATAATAGTCAAGAACGGAAGGAAAAGAGGATGCTGGGAAGTAGCAGGGTTGAAAGTACATGCAGGGGGGGTGAGGTGGGGGTGTGGGGGAGTAGAGCATACCTAAGCTCTCCATATGAATTACCACAGATAGAAATTAATATAGCTGACTTTAAAAGTGGGAAATTGAATAGGCCAATTACTATAGGAGAGGTTGGGAATGTGGCTGAATTTCTATTGTTAAAAAGGAGAGCAGAAATGCATAATTTCATAGTGAGCTGCATGTATCTCATACAGAATAGAAATCATTAAAATTAATGACTCAAGATGATAGAATTGCAGAGAAATCCCTCCAAGCCCACCACCTTAGGGGAGCCATTGAGACTTCAAATGAAAACTGGTGAAGTTAGCATAGCAAAAGAAAGTGGGGGTGCTACCTCACGTGAGCACTTACAAATGCTATAAGTAGAGCCCATATGAATATTGCTGACAATGGGTGTGGGGGGCTGGGAAGGGAGTCACTCTTGTGGGCAGTTTCCACAAGACCATTCACATCATCAAGGCAGGCACACATGTGGAGTGAAAGCAGGGATTATACCAAGAGGGTCTAAAAGACATTTGGTGAAACCGACTCTCCATTTTAAATAAAACTTAATGCACGATGGGAAGAAAACTGAAGCCTTTAATTGCAAAAATACCTAACCATAAAACATTCATTGTAATCCTCACCCCCCCCCAACAATCAAACAGAAGCAACAAGATGGAAATCAGTGCCACTCTTAGAATTCATCAGTGAATGATGGTTGTGTAGCCTCAGCCTCTCACTTGAAATATTCACTCCAGGAAAAAAGAAGGAGTGCTCACAGGGCTCAGGGAATTCCAAAAGTTACAATCTCCACAAGCCCCTCCGAAGGTGGTAGAGGAAGCAAATCCTGCCTGGGACAGGAGACTGTCCGGTGGAGCTGGCTGCAGGTGGACAGGGCGTTCCAGAGATGCAGCCATCAGGAGCCCTCAGCCTGGGATGGCTTTTCAGTGATGTGAGTAATGCCAATTACTTATGAGTAATGCCAATAAACTCATGGGCTTCCTAAGCTCCAGTGGGTAGAAGTGCTTCTTGGGTCTATTGTCTGTGTTCTATCTTGGGTGAATAGACATTTGTTCATTAAAAACAGTGCCAATAAAATCCAAATGCATATCCAGTGAAGACTGCCAACGACATACAATAGGATCTAATTGGTGAAAAATATGTACACACCACATACCAGTCAGTGTGTATAAAGTGCGAGGGATCCAAATGTCACTGGTCATAGTAGAAGTACGAGTTTCAAATTACTTTTAGCTTATATATAAGAAAAGATGTACTGGAGATAAAATTAAAATATATTAGGAATGAATGCCACATTGGTATGTGTGGAGAGCACCCTTCACATTGTTTTTCATGGAGTCTAAAGTAGGGAAGAGAAGCCCATAACACAGTACTTGACACAGAATGACGGCCATTATTTCTATTTCTTCCAGAACGTTAAAGCTCGCCTGTTGATAATACCGTCTACACATTGAGACCCAGAGGGAAGGGAAACTCATATAAGCACAAAGGGCTCTGAAATCACCATTGTCCAGAGGAATAAAGAAGGCAGGCTGACTTCCTCCACAGCCATGCACTAAGAGAGGATGACGTCACCAGAGGATGACGTCACTATAGCCATACTAGCTGAAGCAAAAAACCTCCACTTCCGACTCTGCTCACAAAAGGTCTGAAGTACACTTGCCAGCCTGCTAGAAAGGTGACAGTGTCAGCTGAAAGCTGCACTTGGTATATGGGGCTATCAAACCTCCCACGTCACAAACAAGCTTTGTGTAGGGATCGCCGTCCCTCCTCCATCTGCTCTGAGAAGCATGTTCGGTGCAAATCAAGAGCCTACCACAGGGGGCTCCGAGAGTTGGCTCAGTGGTCAAGAGCACTTGCTGCTCTCTTGGAGAAGACCTGGGTTCAATTCCCAGCAGCTACATGATGGTTCATGACCATCTGTACATCCAGTTACAGGGTATCTAATACCCTTGACCTCAGTAGGCATCAGGCATGCTCACGGTGTACTTATAGGCATGTAGATAAAATAACAAGCTACTTTTTAAAAAAGCCCACCACCAGAGAGAGCACACCACTCGGATACTGACACAGCCACATCTATGGCTGTGCACGTTCTGTATGCTCCAGCCCCAGGAGCTGAATCGATGCCAAAACTTAGAAAACGCTCTGTTCAAAATGTCCTTGTTGGCTGGAGAAAGCCAGTCTCATCGTCTCTCACAGCACAGAGCGGCTCAGCTCCCTTGTTCTTCAGACCTGTGCATAATACCCTCTGATACTCAAGTGCTACCGTGTCCAATAAGGCAGCCTCTGAGCTCAGCCAGCCCTCTGCAGCCTGACCCATGCAGCAGGTGACCACAAGAAACCTTTGCTCCCTTGATGAGGCCTCCCCGCCGCCCTCCCCCACTCTCCACACACATGAACTTCATTAGCCTTAATGCCTGATGAACTGGCTATTTAGTATCTTCTAATGCCCTCAAAGAGCAACTGTGAGGCTTTTCTTTTTTTTTTTTTTTTTTTCAAAATGTGTGCTTCTGTAGCTGTGTGTTAAAAATAACACCGTTACCTCTACACGGCTAAGTGCTTTGAATTAACAAGCTCACCATTAGTTTTGACCAGACTGACTTCACCCAACATCCTGCTGGAAAGGCTAGAAACACAGAATGCATTTGAAATGACATCTTTTCCAGCCCAATCAGCCCTCAAAAGCCCTTCTGATGGCAGCTATTTATGTGTGAAACGGAAAAGCTCTGGATGCATAAATGTATTCAGACGACTGATTATAATTACCATGAAAAAGGGCTCGCAGTTATCACGGAATCATTTCAAATTTGGGAGTGAGGGAAGACTTACACAAGGCTCTTCTCCGCTGTCAAGAGGGTACAGTGAAAGAATGCAAGACCATATATGCATTTCCATCCCACACCTGGGCCAAGGTGCGAGGACTTTTGTCTGTACTATGGTCCTGCAGAAAGCAATATCCTGATGAGTGACACAGAAGTATCCTAGCATCAAAATGGAACCCAAAGAACTCCAAAAGAATACATATTCAGCACCTGTGTATAGCCCCCAAGAAATAAATGACATCAAATACCACAGCACCTTTGTACTGCAGCATCCTGCTTGTGGGAATGACAATAATCCCCACAGTGTGATCCCAGCTTCTCTGTCCCTCAGGGGAACTCAAGAGTACGCTGAATTTCATGAAGCTGAGGGTAAAGCTGTGTCAAGTGTTCAAAAAAAAAAAAATTCTGCCCTCCTTACTCCAAATTCAGAGCCACTAGGGATTGCTTTCTACAAGTATATTAATGGTGTTTCCCGCACCTCCATTTCTATGCCCACATGCTACCCAGCCATTCTGACTCCTGTCCCTTAGACTGTGCTACAGATTAAACTGTGCCATTCTCTCCAGCTCACAGGGTGAAGTCACAGGCCCAGGGACACAGCATGTGGAGATGGGATTCTGAGAGATAGGAGACCCTCCTGGTAGGCAGAGACCAGAGTACGAGAGGCTCCCTACTGTCACGTGAGTACGGTCTATGAGCCAGGGGCAAGGCTTCATAGAGACCAGATTGGCTGGCACATTGCTCAAGCCTCCAAAACTATAAGGCAATAAATGCCCCGTGTTCAGAGCAGCCAGTCTGTGTGGCATTTGTCATGGCAGCCTGAGCTTACTAAGACATCTGCCTTCCATGGATCCCCACTGCTCCATTTCCTCGCACTAGGCAACCAAACCATCCATCCCACTGAAGGCTCTTCACTGTTCTTCACTGGGATACTGAACCACATTTCCTTCTAGTTGATACATGTCTTTCAGAAAGCTCCATTCTTCCAGGAATATCTCTCCGCATAAGCAGAAGGGAAGCATATCACAGTGAGTGGAAACCCAGGGTTGTGTCTAGCCCATCACACCTCTTTGGGTGGTCTATGAGAGTCACTGCTCCGAAACCAGGTTTGATATATCCATGAGGCTCAAATAATGTACATGGAAAACACTTTACAAGTGGCGAAGGTCCTTGTATGTATAAGAGAAAGTTACACTGCTTTCGTCCCTTTTTTGAAATCTCACCTCAGTGCAAAAAGCACACAGCTCCAGGATACCACAATAATTAATAATAATAATAATAATAATAATAATAATAATAATAATAATAATAAAATAACAACAATGAAAACGATGACAACACCCTACACATACGACAACACCCCCAGTAGTCCGCCATCCTTCATGAGATCCTTCATCACCTATCCATTTTTTGGAAAGTGAGGTGAACGTTACTTCCTCAGGAAGACCCACACACATGCTGCAACCCTGGACTCAAGTGCTTGTTGGTTCTCCCTGGCTTGGGAATTTAAGGTCTGACTGGCCATCCATGGCCTGCCACCCATTCATCCGGTCAATGCCACTGCAAAATTGCATATGGCTCCTTCCGTACTTGGAGACAGTTGGCATTATTGTTTAGTGTCTATATCAGGGCAAGATGTTTTCTCCATAGTCAGAAAAAAAAGGAGAGAGAATAGAATAGGAGGGAGTTCAAAGACATTTTTACACTAGCCAGTGCTACTGAGCAAGTGGACACCATGCCTGAGATACTAGATGTAAGGGCTGAGCCTTACCTTTAAAACTGCAGACTCTTTCACGGCACCTGGCACATAGCAAGAATCAATTATTCAGTAAACAAACAGATGCACATCCCAGGGAGTGCTTGGGAGGGGTTTCTGCTGCAGACAGCAGGTTACTAATTATAACCTCCGAAGATCTCCTTTGAGAATCTGCAGCTGCTGGGCCTAGCTTTGAAGTCGGAACCTTGACTTTACACCCCACAATGACAGTGATTCTGCCTCTGAAGTGTCTGAATTCCTTCCTCTATAAAGTAGGGGTACTATTAACATGTGCCTTTGTTGTAAACACCGGAGAGATGTGTACACAGCTCTTAGAGCATTATCCAGTACATCATACATAATACAGGTTGTTTTCTATTTTTGCCACACTGGGGATCAAAACCAGGACCCGGCACATGCCAGACAACTGTTTCATCAGTGAGCTACACCCCAGCCCCATAGTTTTCTTTCTTTTTCTTTTTAAAATACTGCACAGCTCTGGACGGCCTGAGATTCACTATGTACACCAAGCTGGTCCTGAATTCCCAGAGATGTGCCTGCCTCTGCCTTCTGGGTGTTGAGGTTAAAGACATACACCACCACACCCAGCTTGTTTTTATTGTTTACAAATCTCTCCGAAGAAAAGGCTGCATCAGCCATATAAGCTATAATCTGCTTACCCTTCATAAATTATATATAGTAATATTTCCATGCAATTGTCTGTCTACACTATTTTTTTTTTGTTTTGTTTTTTTTTTTGTTTTTCGAGACAAGGTTTCTCTGTGTAGCTTTGCGCCTTTCCTGGAACTCACTTGGTAGCCCAGGCTGGCCTCGAACTCACAGAGATCCGCCTGCCTCTGCCTCCCGAGTGCTAGGATTAAAGGCGTGTGCCACCACCGCCCGGCACTATCTACACTATTTTACAGCTTAACGAACTGTATATTTTGTGCTGGACATCAATAAACTCCAACATTAAGAAAAATCTAGACTTTGCTCTCACAGGTTTTCAGGTCCTTAGATTTAAAGTCAAATGCACATCCTGAAAAACAGGACAAACAAAAGGGACAGGCCTGTGTGACTGAGGAGTGGACACTACTATAATTCTAAGCAGTAATGTTCCAAGGAATTTTCCAGAAAGTTAGCTATCTCCAAGTTGGGCCGCTAAACAAGAATAGAAGGTGCCATATGCAATTCTGCAATGAGGTGGAACCACCACAAAGCACTGGGTAAATGGGAGACAGACCATGGCCAGTCAGACTTTAAATTCTCAAGCCAGGGAGAACCAAGCAAGCACTTGAGTACAGGGCTGTAGCATGTATGTGGGTCTTTCCAGGGAAAAAAATGGATAGGCAACAAAGCACAAAAATACCAAGGGTAAGAGGCAAGAGACCACAACCCAAAGTGTGTGTGTGTGTGTGTGTGTGTGTGTGTGTGTGTGTGTGTGTTAAGGGATTAGCCACTTGGAGCTAAAAGAGTTTTAATACCTGCTGAAGCATCTTCCAAGATCAATAAAAGCACCTTAAAGATCTACTCAGGATCTAAACTATAGATGAAACACCTGGATGGACTATCTGCTGGCAGAGAACAGAATGCAAAACAATTATCAGTCACATGAAGGGCTTGTACTACAGCTCCAAGAGGGAGAGGAGGTGTCCTGTTGGAACAGGACAGATGCTGCAAGCAGCCTGGGGAGGAGCTGGCTAATCAGAAACATGAAGCCATTTACCGTACTCCAGGCCTGGCCCAGCAGCTCAACTGTGTCTGGAACAATAGACCTTACAGAAAAGAAATAAAGACACACAAACTAAGCCATTCGAGTGACAGGTCAAAACTCGTAATCCTCAACATTTGTGTCTTCAAATGGAAACATCATAATGAAAATGTCCCTGGGTTCAGCTGTAAGCCAAGAAGCAGACCCACCCATGCTCCCCCACGGCATTCATTCATTAATAAGGCCACTTGGGCCTCTCTGTTCCTAATTTTCCTATTTCTTTAATTTGGTTGTCATCCTCTAAACGAGGGTCATAGGTCATTCTCCCTGAAGACAGTCCCATGCAGGATACAACTGTAACATTTTGTCACCAAGTTTTGATTTCTTCATGTGTAAACTATCAAAAGCATCAGTGTATCAGCACGAAGGAAGTGGGTGCTCAACCTTTGACTCTTCTTCCTGGCCCTGACGCTCGCAGGAAGGAATGGAACACTATTTCTGTGCAAAAGAGCTGCTTATGAAAAGTTAAGAGTGACTGTTATCTGAGTGCAAATTGAGAAAAGTGCTTCACAGAAAGTCACAAAGGGACTATCATTTCATAAATCTTTAAAATATAAGGTTTAGGGTAATTTTTTAAAAACCTCTCCATTACTCTCCTTTCCAGAGACCATGGCATGATTGGCCTTTAAATCCTGTCCTCTGTAATCTGATAAAGCCCACTGTAAAATGTAACAAAATGTAAAGTACAGTACTAGCATTCTGTGTACAAGGAATTTTCTGGAACTTTCCTTATCCTTCCAGGGAAGAAGTGAAATAATATGCCAATATTAGAAAGGGTGACATTCACCAAGCTGTTGACAATTTTAATCTTTCTTTTAAAGTAAGTCATATTATCATTAATTTGAATGTTACTGAAAACAGTTTTTTTTTTTTTTTTTTTGACTGGCTCATAAAATATCAACCCAGCCAAGGGGAAAAGGCATTCCAATTTCAGTGAAGTTGAGAATATGCAAGGAACAGGTTTTTACATCTTGTAAAAGGAAGCCAAGCATTCAAACAGAATCGCTTGACTCTCATCTCACCCACCACACCCGTTTCCCCAAGCTCTCACCCCCCACTGAGCTGTGCAAGTCCTGTGGGCATTAATTAATTCCCAGGAAGGTCCTCCTGACAAATCAGTTTTTCACAAGGCCTTCAGCATGTGGCTTTGCTTGATTACGGGTTCTAGTGTTTCCCAGTCTCTCCTCACATACCCCCAACTGCAGAATAGGGTACATTCCTACCAAAGAGGGACAAAGGAGTCAGGTCGACAAAACATGTTTGTTTCCTTAAAAAATATGTCTGGATAGCATTTTGCTTCATAAAACAGCTATGTACTTTCATACAGAATCTACGTGTTTCTGAATTCCTCTGCACAGTTCAGCATGCTGGTCCCTGGTGGCCCTGGGGCCCCTGGAGAGCATCACTTTACACCAGCTTCTATATCAGTAGGAAATCCCTCAAAGCTGTAACTCCCCGCAATTGAAAACCAATGTTAAAAGAAAAACAGGGTTGGGTGAGTGAAAGAAAAGTTGCAAGACATATTTAATTATTTAAATAAAATTTACATATTTGGGAACATGCAGGGGGAAAAAAGATTTCAACTTTTCCCTTCTATCTTTCTTCTCCTTGATCTCATTCTCTGTACTATACTGGACTAAGGTAGTGAGAACCTGTTTTTCCACGATCTGTCTCTGCAGCTTCTAGAACCCTGTGCTAGTGAGAGTTTTATCCCAAGCAATTCCGGTGGTTAATACCCAAGCCAGTAAAATGACTGATGTGTTGCCTGGCCCTGGAGGGAGTGCTCACCTCCTCAACTATGAGATTGGTCAGAAAAGGGACTGCAAAGCCATCCATCCAGAGAGCTCCACTTGCGTCTGTGCCCCGGAGCTGGTGAGAAAGGTCCTGTGCCCTGTACTGCTGCCATGTGGGATACAGGTCTGAAGAGGTCAATGTCTCTCTTTAACGCCTGAAGATGTCTTTCTAAGAACTAGGCCAATGCATAGAAAGAGGTTGCTCAGACAAAGACAGAAGAGAATAAAACAGTAACATCAAAGACCTGAGATAGAAAGGAAGATGTACATACATGGAGAAAGAATGTTAAGAAAAGAGAACAGAATTCTCATGACCCCTATTAAGCCCGGTATTCCACTCTATCTGAAGCAAGAACACCCTTCAGACCTTCTGGCTATGTGGGTAAAAATACTCCTTAGACACAATGACTGATGTTCATTTTGAACAGTCACAGTACACTTCCCAAAATGGAAATATGGACACGTAATATCTAAAATCAAATCCTTCAATGCCTCCTTTCAAACACTTAGACGGAATGGAAACTTCTAAGTAGAGACCCAAGACCATCTACAATTTAGAACTCACTTCCCATGGCTCGAGGGCATGTGCTGGATGAGCCGTGGTTCAAGACACTATGTGGAAAGATGAAGGAAAGACGCCGCTTGCTCCGTTTGGGCCACTGTCCCCAGCTCTGGCTCTCTGTGCTTTCGTCTCACCTGCTCACTGCTGCCTGACCTGAAGCCTGGCTGGAAACGCCCCACGTACACTGTCAATCAACCTCGACTTGAACTCTTCCCCAAGCCTTTCCTACCGAGTAGCCAGCTTCTTTAGCATCACTCTCAGAGTACGTACAGCATCCTAACACTGCCCACCTCCTGCCTTCCGCCAGACAGGAGCTGCTCCAACCTGCATCTGTCCTGTCTATCGTCACCCCTCCAGCGGTGCCGCTGCCGCAGTGAATCTTCACGTGAATATGCATTGAATAGATCACAGAATAAGCGGGTGAAATTCACTTAACACTAACAGATGCGACTTTCATAAAAGAAAAGGTATGGAAGGCACTGGGATGAGATGTCAGCTTGCTTCTTTCCACCTAGACACCTGCCAAGACTCTACCTCTCATGAAGACTTGGCCTGGGAGAGAAGTATCAGAAGAACTGTTCATGGAACCAGAAACTTTAAAATATTTCCTTCCCCAGCCTATTGTCCACTCTCTCCCACTCTCTTTTCTTGATTCTACTCATTTGAGAGAAACATTTTCTTCCTTTGCTCATAAGGGAACTAAGAGGTCATATAGAAATTGAGCCCCTCAACTCAGGAAAGACCTATCCTTCTAGAAAAGCATACCTCAGTGTTGATGGAGGGACCGTGACACCCCGAGGGTACCGTGTCTTTTGCCGCCTGCGGTTTACATATTACCACTGCAGTCCCTAACAATGAGAAAACACTAAGCCTAGAGATACAATGGGATGAGGCAGCGGTCCAGGAGTCTTCATCACTGGAAAGCGGGGTGCTAGGGGCTGTGCCTTTGACTTGTTCACAAGATGCAAAGATGTTTGGAAGGACATCCCAAGTCCTGATAAAAGCACTCCTTCCATGCTCTTAATTTGCTTTATTGTTTCTACTCAAAGGACAGTGAACACGAGGCTCCGCCGCAGCCGTCTGCTGCCTGGCTGTATGTTGGCGCACAGAAAGCAAACAGTGGTCGACCAGATCTCCCACAGGGTGTTCTCTAGAGCACCCCTTATTCCGAGCTCTTCCTCTTTAGAAATTCCATCAGCCTTCAGAGCTTGTTCTAAAATGCCCGTCTCTGAGTTGCCCTGCTGAAGAAATCATGGCTCCTCTCAGCCAGCATCTCCCCACACCCACTGCCTTATTCCCAGATGGAAACTGCCGGGCTCTTGCAGTTTCCATCTGGGAAGCAGGTAACGGGTCCCCTTCCGAGTCTGATAATCAAGGACCCATTTCTGCCCTCACTGCTTCGAGCTGTGGCTGCAATCAGGCTCCTTTCAGCCAGGACGGCTCCCAGCAGCTGTAGGTAAGAGGATGAGATCCTATGGAGGAGACAATCAGGACCTTCCATGTCAATAACAGCATTAAAATGTGAAGCATGCGGTGGATGAGAAAGAAAGCTGAAGTCATCTCGTGAAGAGGAAACACTCAGGCAGCTGCCATGGAAACGAAAATATTCTCAGCTAAGTGCTACCAGAAGCAAAGCTATCCTCTGCCATTGCTTTTTTGAGGATTCTTCTTCCCTTGTTATTACAACCAAGTTCAGGTTAGCTTCCTTCTTAAAGAGGTGGTGCCCCCACCCCCTCAACACACACACACACACACACACACACACACACACACACACACACACACACACACACTAGCTGTCTTTTGGCAGGTTGTTCAAAGGTTAATGTACATGGCTTAAGTTTTAAGGGCATTTTCATTTTGGAAAACACAGGTACTTATACTGGTGATTACAGGTTTGAGGGGAAATCCTGCTTTTTTCGCAAGATGGGTCCATTCACCACACATGGAGAGCAGCGGCAGTCCAGGGGACCCTAGTGCTCCCTACCCAGCCAGTTTCTAGGAAGTAATGCTCAGGTCAGGGTGTGTACTTGCTGTTCCTTAGTTCTCTCTTGTGCTCTAATGTTCTCCCTCCCTCCCTACTATCCTCCCTCCCTCCCTCCCTCCCTCCCTCCTGTCCTCCCTCCCTCCCTGTCTTAGTTAAGGGTTCTGTTCTCATGATAAAACACTATGACCAAAAGCAACTTGGGGTTGAAAGGTTTACTTCATGTTACATCTTGGGCATCAAGGGCAAGGGACATCACGGAGGGAGGCTGCTCACTGGTTTTCTCAGCTTGCTTTCTTACAGCATTCTGGACCACCAGTCTTGGGGTAGCACCGCCATGGTGAGCTAGGCCCTCCCACATCAATCATCAATCAAGAAATGCACCACCAGCTTGCCCGCGGCCCATCTGGGTGGGGGCATTTTCTCAATTGGGGTTTCCTCTTCTCAAATGACTCCAGCTTGTGTCAAGTTGACATAGAACCAACCAGCACACCCCCTCTCCTTTTCTCTCCCTCTCTTTCTTTTCCTCCTTCCATGTGCATTATTTTTCCATTGCCAGAGCTGTTCTGTTCCGGGTGACAGGAAAGGAAAATGTAGTACCTGTAAAAAGCCAGCCTAACTGCTTGCAGTGAATTCACTGGTCATTTCACTCCAAGAAAATAAATACCACTCCCAATCACTTAGTCAAGTGCTTGAATTCTGTTTTGTTTTGTTTTGTTTTCTGAGTCAGGGTTTCTCTGTGTAGTTTTGGTGCTTGTCCTGTGTCTTGGATCTCGCTCTGTAGACCAGGCTGGCCTCAAACGCACAGAGATCCGCCTGGCTCTGCCTCCCGAGTGCTGGGATTGAAGGCATGCACCACCGCTGCCCAGCTTAAGTGCTTGAATTCTTAACAAAGGTAAAAAAGGTAGCCTTATGGCAGACTAGTATTAAGACTTGGGGTTTTGAGTTTTCCAAACCACCCATATCTACAGCATACTGTGGTCAGCCTCCAGTTAACAAAGCTAAAGAGAGAAATCCAGCATGTGCTTATGGAGGCATTGTGGAAGGAATGTGTGTTCCATGGGAAGCTCGGAGAGTGGCATGCTAACTGCAGTACAGAGGATCTGTTGATAGGAAGGCTAGGCGTGCTCACAGTCCATACAAGGACACTTCTGAATACATCCTCCTAAACTCCATTCTGCCACCGAGAACTTCACAAGCTTTCCTCAATGGAGAAGAAGTCAGCAAATGGAAATGGGGGTAGGGGAGACAGAGACAGTAAAAAGGGATCTCATGAAGACATTTGGGGGTACAGGGATAGGCATGCACAGGATCAGAGTCTGAGGACGAGGTCCCTCTGGTGGGTCACAGATACATGGTGACACATGTGAATGGGGTGCTCTTTCCCCTGCAACACCAGCCAAAGTGTCAACACCATCACCCAGTGGTAAATGTCATGGAGTGAAATGTTGCCCTTGACAATGCCCATTCTTAGGACCACCAAGAAATCTGTACATGAAAACAATGTGGACAGTGAAGATTCCACAAGTAGACATAGAAGACCTGGAGCAGACATGTTCCCTGGTAATGTCCTCTCCATGCTTGGGACAAACAACACAGATATCCAGGAACATCTTTTAGAACCACCTTGAGCTTACTAAGGTCACTGGAAAATGTTCATGTGTACACAATCCCTTCAGGCAGCATCAAAGAAGGATGTACCTTCTATTTAACATAAAATTGGGCTCTGAGTGTTTTTGTTGATTGCCTTAATAAATAAAATATGAACACCTTGGGACTGAAAAACTGTCAAAAATTGAAAACTCAAGATGGGTGCTGAGATTGGATAAATACATTCATCCATCCATTCAGTCTGTCAATCAGTCAGTAAGTATTTATGGGTTTCCACTGTGTGCTATGAACTATGTTGGGGATGCACCCAGAAATAAGACATAGTTCTTGCCCTTAAGAAGCTTCCAGTGCAGGAAGAAATAAAATTTGCATATTTTTTTTTAATAGAGAGTATTAGCGAACCTCAAAAGAAGATGAAATGACTGTATGTGTGAAGTGAGGAAGGAACAAAATTCAGATGCCTCAGGATGGTAGAAAAGCGGGTATCAATTATAGTACACTCGAGAAAACCCTATTGTATTGTTGAGTGATAGATATGATGTGATAACATATATGTCTGTGTTACCAGTTACTAGGCAATCATCACCACGGTCTTATAAAAGCAAATACTTTACATTGGAAAGTTGTACACGCGCTCCCGCTAGCCTCGGTGCATTTGGATTTTCCAAACTGGTTCCTTTCTACAGTTCTTACACGGCTCAGGGAAGGCTTAGACCCCTAACAGCTCAGCAAGATAAAAGCTCTTTCACTCTGATCCAGGCCGTCATGTTCCCTTTAGTCTCCTTCATTTGGGGGTCTCTTTAATCTCTGGACTGTACATGCGGCAGCACACATGATTGTCAGCCCTCTTTGATCTGAAACTAACAGATGTCGGGTTCAATTCTGTGGCACTTTGATGAAGGGATTGAGAGAAGGCGCATGAAAGCAATCTCCTCACCTGAAAACCCAAACTTTAGCAATAATCCATGAGCCCATCACTGTGGTTACACGCAGCCTAGCAAGAAATGAGCACACTGCAAAATAAATACTCATGACAAATAGCTTTTTAGTTTCAGCCTAGGAAGAAATGAACACACTACAAAATAAATACTCATGACGAATAGCTTGTAGCCTGAGTCCATTTACTGATCTATTAAAACGCAACACATTACTGAAGGTTAGTCAGCTGGTGTGGAAAACATTTTGTACTTTCACATCATAAGAGGCACTTGCTGTTCTTCAGGAAATAGGACGTTTTGGAAGTAGATGGTAGTTATAGGTGGAAAGCATTATAAATTAAAGAGGTAAATGGTAGGTTTTTAAGTTACATAGTTTTAGCATAAAACTACCTGGTTGGAATATTTTCTTTGCGAAGCAGGCATTGACATTGAAAGTTGTTATTACCATTCTCCTCTGAGACTATTTAGGAGCGAAATACTCCGGTTAGCATCTATTACTTTACATCCAGACAAAATCATGTGTGAAATAGAGAAACTGTAAGAAAACCAGTCTATCTTGAGGAAGCCTTGAGGACAGTCTGCAGGGTTTTCTTAAGTCACTGGTAAATCAATGTGTTAACAGAATTACAACACTCTCAATCTGAACGTCCACTACTTTCAAAGACATTCTGAAATTCCTTGAATTCCTATAGTATTTTACGAACAAAATTTTCACATAGTTAAGTTATCCAGACACTAAATCTAACCAAATCTCGAATCAAGCTGTTGAAATATTTAGAAACCCCCATGATTTATAGTATGGCAGTAATATCACCCAGAGATGGTGACTAATGTCAGGGTAAACTTCACAACATCATTTAAAGCCACAGACTCAGATCTAAAAGAGAATGCACAGAAACAAGCAGATAAGCAGAGGGTGAATATGTGGGAAAATTAGCAATTTGAGCAGGAGCTGGAATTGATTAAGTTACTTTTAATACAAAGGGAGATAATCAATCCCACCTTAGAAATTCTAATCACACTGGGAGGAAAATGAGAACTATTTTACCCCAATATTACATATGCATGTAGCAAATTAGCATGAGACATGGCTGCAAAGTGGGAAGAGGAATTCTATACACCTCAGGCCCATTTATAATAATACTTTGCACTTAAGGAAATTATAACTTCTCATGCTAACTGAAGTATCTCTAAAATGTATTTACGGTCTGGAAAGCAACCAGAGTCTCCATTAACAAGGTTGTGTTTTTCCTATTAAGCAGATTTCATTTTTAAACTCTGGGTGGATTTTCTCACCATTAAACTTGCTATATCCTGGACCACAACTTAAATGATGGGATTGGACACTTAATAGTAACAGACAGAGAAAATTAAATCTGATTCCACCTCCCCACAAGACTATTCAGAGGGATAAAAACAGAAGTCCTAGGAGTACTTTCATACCTGGAAATCCTCAGTAATTAGGATTCATTTGCAAAAAAATATTAATGTGGGGAGGGGGAGAAAGAAAGTCTAAGCTGCAATTCAGAAGATCAGGATTTGAGGGCCACATTCCAACCTCAAGAGTGTGATGGTAGAATGTTCAACTCTCTGCCAGCCACAGGGCTGGTGGGGCAATTAACATATGTGAAAGCACTTGGTAAACGGAAAAGTCCTGAGATGTGCAGGATAGTCAAAATGAGTACCACAGGAAACGAGTCTGCTGTGCTAGCCAGCAGGACTCACACACCTTCTCACTCCCATGGTACTCTGCGGTCACACTCTAGTCCATACTCTACCTCCATTTTGGAAGGTGAACCATTTGGAAGGCACATGGACACCTCTCCAGCAGACCCCATTCCTGCCCACTACTCTACACTCTCCCTTAACATCGACATCTCCTCTCTAGATCAGTTCCTGCAGCAAAGCCACACTGAGCAAAGGGACAGCGGAACTGCCCTCCTGACTAACATATAAGGCCCAGGGCGATTTCTGTTCTTCCTTCTGCAGCAAAACTCTTGAAGTCTTCATACTCATCCAATTCCTGTCCTTCCAGAAGATCCCAGGCTTCCTCTCCAACGCATTTGCCAGGCACTCCACCCAGAAAGTTCTCAGCCACTCCAGGATGCTGAGCTCAAAGGCCTTCCCTCTGCTGACAGCTAGCTTGAACTACGCAAAGCTGATACTACCTTCTTTGTACCCATCATTTGGCTTCTGGGATGCCTCTGCATCCTGACTTTTCTTCTTTGCCAATGGTCACTTTTTCTTGCTTTCCTTTGCAATTTCCACCTCCTATTCAGACCTTGAGCCCTGAGTGCTCACAAAGTCAGCATTGAAGCCTCTTGTTTTTCCTCTGTGAGTTTTGCTATAGTTTGGAAAGGGCTTGAATGTGTTTCCCTATGGCTTACATGTTGGAAGCTTGGTCCCTAGTGTGTCAATGTGAGAGGTGGTAGATTTTTAAAGAGGTAGGCCATTGGGGATACTGTCCTCACAAGACATTAACGCAGATCTGATATAACCCTGAGTTAGTTCTCACCAGAGTAGGCTGTTATAAAAGAACAAAACTGGCCCTGTCCACTCTCCAGTTTCCTAGCTCACCACGTGATTGATTCCTTGCTACATATATAGTTAACCCACCCATGAGGCTCTGACCATAGCTCACACCATGCTGTTTGGACTTCCAGCCTTCCAAACTGTGAGTGAAATAAAGCTCTTTCTTCACAAAGCACTTAGTCTTGGGTATTACGTTATAGCAATGGAAAATGGATTAATACAACTTTTTTTTCTCACTCATTCCAGGATGATGGCTCTCAACACCAGCTATATGTCCATGATTCTCA
This sequence comes from Peromyscus eremicus, assembly GCF_949786415.1. NCBI lineage: Eukaryota > Metazoa > Chordata > Mammalia > Rodentia > Cricetidae > Peromyscus > Peromyscus eremicus. The sequence continues at coordinate 29,336,841 of NC_081419.1, read as the reverse complement.
AATACAGTGCATACTTTCCTTCCAGATCTCTGCAATGAGTTGTGTATTCCTGTAACCAGCATCAACTCAATATTTCCTCTGTGGGGGAGGGTGTCTAATGCACGTAGAGAACTTGAAATGCCTTCCAAAGAACAGTATTGGTGATTGTCCCAGACATCTGTTCTGCTAATATGGCATCTTGGATGAGTTAGTGCCAACTCTGGCTTTCAAGTTTGTGATGGCTAATCTTGTCAACCTGGCTGAATTCAGAATCTCCTAGGAGACACACTTCTGGATGAGAGTGTTTCCAGAGAGGTATAAGAGGTGTGAAGACCCACTCTGAGTGTGGGCAGCGCCATTCAATGGGCTCCAGGGCTGAATAAAAAGGGAAAGAGAAGGCAAGTTGAGCATCAGCATTCATCACTCTCTCCTTCCTGAGTGTAGATTCAAGGTGACCAGATGCCTCACCCTGCTGCTACCACAGCTCCAGCCGCTCTCACTGCCAGAATGGACTACATGCTCAAACAAGAAGCCACAAGGAACCCTCCCTTCCTTAGATGCTTCTGTTAGATATGCCGTCACAGCTGCTAACAGAGTAACACCCAGAACCACTCAGACCAAACTATGATGCTTGACTCCACACTCTCAGAGACTCACCTCTCCTCCTTGTTCAATTATTCAAAACGACCAGAATCTGACCGCTTCCCACCATTTCACTGCCTCCAGAAACGCTCCTCTGGGATGCTGCACTTGTCTCTCACGGGGCTGCCTATTCCATCCTTTGCCTCTCTATGGTGCCTTCTCAGCATCTCAGGCAGAATAGTCCTTTAAAAAAAAACCTACCAACAGATGTTCTTGAACTTTCTGTGGCTCTTTCTCACTCACTGTAAAATCAGGTGCATGGTGAGGTCTTCCAGCGCACTACATAATCGAGCCCCTAGAACTCTTCTTATCCCACTTCCGGACCCCTCTCACTGCTGGCTCTTTCTGAACTTGCCGAAAAGCCTCACCCTGGGGTATTTGTATTGACTCTTTCCTCTACCAGGAATGTTCTCTGCCTGGAGTTCTTCCCCAGCCTTTGTTCACAGTCACTCTTTCAGTGACCCCTCCCTTGACCTCAATTGAAATTATGAGTCCCTTCCACCCCATCCCACCACACCGTCTCTAGGTCTCTCCGCAGTATTTCTCCACAGATCACCTTCTGATATGCAATATCATTTCTTTAGTTTATTGTGCTCATTGTCTATGCCCCTCCCCTGACCCTGACCTCCCTCACTCCTACCCCCATCAATGTAGATGCAACCTTTCCCACCAGTGGTGAGACCCTGTTCACTCCTCTTTACTTAGGAAAAAAAAAATCTGCGTATTATGTGTAAGAGAGTTGAGTCCTGGGATGAGAGCGGCCGAGTTTCTATAGAGATCTAGTTGTTCAGTCACTTCCCCACTCTGAGGAAGGTAAGAACAGTCATCGCGGCTGTTTTCCTTTCTTCTGCTGTCTTCTGAAATAAGCAGCAGATAGGGACACGGGACAGAGCTGAGCCCAGCCAAGTCTCCTTCAGAGCCTGTGGCATCTTGTGAAACACAGATGCAGACCCTAAGGAGTAAGTTCAGTTGTGATCACAAGTCTAGACTATCAGCCTTTTGATATGGGTTGAATGCAAGTTGATAATGACTTGTATTTTTTCTTTTCAAGTAATTTTCAAAATGAAGGTCCATAATATCTCAGACTTCAGTATCCCTTGGTGAACTTTTTTAAAAGTCTCAAAGTTTGACCATCAAATGGTGGTTTACTGGTTTTACATACAAAGAGCTGCAGTAGGTGTGACTCCTAGCTCTACCCTTGGGCAATCTCTTTGTCATCACCATCTTCCTCTCACTGACAGGCCTGAGTCCTGAAGACTCAATACATCGCTGCTCAGCAGACTGACAGACGGCTCTGGACTGCACTCAACTGAAAAGCTCTGCCCATCAAAGGAAACAACCAGCAGAGTGAAGAGACAGCTTACAGAACGGAAGATCTTGGCCGGGTATTCATGGGCAGCAGACTAATATCGAGAATCTATAGAGATCTGAAAAGTCTAACACTGGACTGGGGATGTAGCTCAGGGTAGAATGCCTGCCTAGCATGCTTGAGGCCCTGATGCGGAAATCTAATTAATCTTACCAATAAAAACCAGGAGTCAGATATTGAGGTAAAAACCTGAAAGAAGCCGGGCGGTGGTGGCGCACGCCTTTAATCCCAGCACTTGGGAGGCAGAGCCAGGCGGATCTCTGTGAGTTCGAGGCCAGCCTGGGCTACCAAGTGAGTCCCAGGAAAGGCGCAAAGCTACACAGAGAAACCCTGTCTCGAAAAACCAAAAAAAAAAAAAAAAAAAAAAAAAAAACCTGAAAGATCAGAGAAGCCGGAGAGCAGTCACCAATGACTTCCCATCTCTTCTGTTCCTCTGACCAAAATGGCCAAGATCCTGTCTCAGTCCCACCTTACGACTTCCTGCCCCTCTCTCTACAGTCCTCCAAACCTCTATGGTTAACTAGTGGCTAGCTCTGCCTTCTAACTCCAAGCAAGCTTTATTTGTCAAAACACAAACAAAATATCATACAACAAGACTCTAGGTTTAAAATCCAGTACACAGAAAAAAAACATAGAATAGATACCTGCATGCTTATTATAGTACTGGTCACAATAACCAAGTCACAGAATCAGCCTCAGTGCCCTAAAATGAATGACTGGATAATGAAACTACAATATACATAGTGCAGCATTACTTAGGCAGAAAAAGAATGACATCATGTTATTTCCGGGAAAATGGATGAAACTGGTGATCATCATGGAAATGGAATAAACAAGACTCAGGAAGACAAGGATTGCATATTTTACTATACGTGAAATCAAGGAAGAATAAAAATGGATGAAAAACAGAAGGGGTTAATAGAAGAGGAAAGGGAATAAAAGGGAGGTGCATAAAGAAAATGAGGTATGAGTATGATTAAAATATATGCATTTTAAAATAGTACAGTGGAGCCAGTGGGGTGGCTCAGTTGGTAAGATGCTCACCACCAAGCCAGGCGCCCTGAGTTCAACCCGGGGTGCACATGGTGGAAAGAAAGTACCAACCAACCCTTGCAAGTTTTCCTCTGACCTTATTGTGTGTACAGACAGACAAATACACACACATACACTCATGCTCTCTCTCACACACACACATACACACACACACATAAAAAAATAAACAAAAGCAGCATCTACATCATCCCCTATGGATAACACGCCTACAATTATTTGATAGTAAATTAAGGGCTTTTCAAATAAGGCAAAACACTGCTGCTAAATTTACCACTTAAAAACAAGAAACTTATGAAATGATGGGATGACTACTGCTGTTAAAGGTGATCACATGGGCTTCCTGGTTCTTCCCATGAACTGGATATAACTGGGATCATCATTTGCCAGGATGAGTAAAACTGGGCATCTCCAGCCTCAGGGAGCACATTAGAAGAAGCACAAGTCATGGCTGAGAACCGTGTCCACCGTGGAATCTTCAGGAGAGCTAGCCCCGGGCCTGGGAGACACTCACTGTATATGAGAGGAAGAGTGAAAGAGACCAGGAGCAATGGCCGAGCCAATAACCAAAGAGGATGCCCAGAGCAGAGGATCGGAAGGCTAGACACAGCTTCCTCTGCTTTGCTCTATTCACAGCCTGCTGGCTCTGTGAGGCCTGCCTGCACCTTCCAGTTAAAGCCCACACCTGGGAGCACTCCGTCTCCTGCAGCGTCTTTTCAGGGTTGATGAGCATCTCCTGTGCCCACTTCAACCCAAGACTTGATCAGCAATTGTGATTTTCTCAAGTCATTAAGCAAAGCAGGCAGGTTCCTGTATCAGCTCTTTGCAAGAAAACCTGCCAACAGGCCACAGAAAATACATTATTCAGTACATTTTCATAGAAAGAGGAGAAAAGGAAGAAAAAGACTTAGTTTACCACAGAAAAACCACTGGTCTGAGTCAAAACAGAGCAGACTCTGTATCTTTCTTGTTATACAAAGTACTAAGTCAGGGGCCGTCAATTTTCTCAGCAACAACCATGTAAAACCCTGCCAAGTCTGGAGTCCCGTGGCGAGGTGGCTCATCTGTGCACAACCATGTACGGTAGACGTTTGATTTAACGTCATCTACTGCCAGTATATAGAAGGCAGGGAGGGATGGTGATTGGGGACTGCAGGGTGGACAGTTCGTATAAAATCAAGACAGAAGATCACATGGGCTTTGTGCTGCTCTGTATTTAATGAATTTAGGCAACACTGTTACTATCAGATGCCAGAAAGCACAACCAGGACATTAGCAATGGCTACACACGGGCTCTGCTGTCAGTTCTGAGTTCAAATCTCCGCTCTGCTCATGAGCTTTGGGGCCTTAAAATAAGTTACTTGTCCAAAAGAGATTCTGCCTATAAGACCAGCAGTGTTAGGGTGTGGTAAGCTTACAGTAATGTATAGCATTAGACCACTCACACATGTGTGCTACCTAGTAATAAAAACATTCTCACACTGTAGTAAGACAATTAATTGCATTCAGTTACCATAATAACCCTGTAACACCTTATAGGTAAGGGTTCAAGTTTACCCGACTCATATCTTTATAGTCTCTCCCCGAGAACATCCAACCAATGTGGTTTCTCCAGACTAGGAAGGACTCACCTGCCTAGAAGGGTCACTAGGCCACAGAGGGAAAAGTGCATGTTGGATGGATGAGGAGCCACCGCCTCGGCTTATTATCATATTATTTAAATGAAACTGCATGGTGTACAGACAGATATGTAGTATGAGTCAGCAGCAGAAAAGCTCCTCAAGATTGCCAAGTTAGAGAGCTGTGCTCCTTCTGTGCTGGTTGAGGCTGCAAATCAGGAGAATATATAGATAGGGCTGTTTTCCCAAGGCCTCCAAAATCCAGACCCAGGCTAAACCACACCTCCCAGCCCAAAGTTACCCAACCCAGCTTCTGTTTTTCCACTCACGGGTGGTTTCCATGCCAGCACACGGCCCTTTTGTGTTTTTGCAGTTCCATTCCCAGCTACATTTGTTTAGGCACATTCACTATCTCCCGTTAAGCTGCCTCTTCTGGGGCTAAAATAACATTTGGCTTCTGAACTGAGAAAATGCTGCTGCTGGGATTTTGCAGTGGTAGCACTTTCTGGATCCAGATGCCCAAGTCCATGTGTTTACAGCACTGTTCTCCTTAGTCATATCCTGTAGAACCTGCCCCATGTCTCAGTCCTCCGGCTTCCCTTCAACCCTGCACGCTCCCTCTCAAGCTGGCTTCCTTGCCTCTCTGCAACAAGAAGAATAAGAATAAAATAATGATAAATAGCAATAATTGTAGCCACACGGTCTCTTCATACTGCTCCTACAAGGAAACAGTGAAAGTCTGCAGGGAGCACGAGACAAAGACCTCGTTCTACCTGCAAAGATGCTCTCTAAATCTTGCTTCACACACGGCACTGAGATCAAAGTCTAAGAAAATATATTTTCTGTGTTTTGTTTCATCATATGGACAGAACCAGGACCACATTTCCTATGTGTGAGCAACAAACAGTAGGTCTCATTCTCCCCATCTACCTCCAAAAGCCTCAGGACCAAATCCATGCAGCTTGACACCATCTCAATGTCAAAACTCACAAAGCCACACAAACAGGCACACAAAGGGGCACATATTAGAGAATTCCTGCATTCTGATGGAAAATCCTCCAGAAACCATGGTAAGCCCTGATTTGGCCACCCCAAAATAAATCTGCCCACACTCCCACTTCCAGCTAAGATGGGCAAGGTCTTCCAATCCAACCCAAGCAGACCCTGCATTTGGTTGGACATTACCAAGTACCTCTGTAGACTTTTGAAGAGTCAGGTTCTCCTGAGCCAATCACTCAATGGCCCCGGAAACCCTGACTCAATGCCAAAGCCCATGAGCCCATAAGACAAAGAAGATGGTCAGAAATGGGTATTTCCTCCAGTGTGACATTACTCAGCATTTAATACCACTCAGGCATACTCCTTGCTAGGCTGTATCTAGGTAAGACACAAATCACTGTCATTGTTCTTAGGATATGGAACACAAGAGATGTGTACCAGACATCACCACAGCTCAGAATGGGAGAGCCACAAGTCTGTCTGCACGTCTGCAGACCCTGAGTGCCTATTGACAGGTGTAACTCGCAAACACTTGCCAGCCTTAACACCTGCACATAATTTTGAGGCCTCATTTCCCCTCAACCTATGTTTGTTTGTTTGCTTTTAAGTCACCACCACAACAGTAGGTTTGACTTCTGGGATATGATGTGAGCATTCCTGCCCTGGCCACACTCCGACAGTGGGATTTCTGCAAGGAGTTTAAGGAAAGACACTACTCAGTTGGCCTGAGGGACACTCAGCCTCAATACAAGCTGGAGAAATCCAGAACCCCAGAAGCTCCCACCGTGCTTCAGCCTCCAGAGCCTCATGAAACAAAATCTACTGTAGGAGAAACAGCTGTTGCCTGGCCCGGTGTGGCTTCTCCTGCCACACCTCCACAGAAGCCACCCTGCTGAGGAAGCTGGTGGCTATGAAGCCCCACTACAGATGTCAGTCAACTTACCACTCACCATCGCTGACCTTGTTCTACTTCCTTTGGTTCTCTCCTTGAGTGGTTGGCACTTGACCCTTGACCTCTCTTTTTCCCTGCCTGACCTCTAACTAGAGCAATTCCTAAGGCCTTCCCCTAGAGTCCCTTTGTTCTCTCTCTCTCTCTCTCTCTCTCTCTCTCTCTCTCTCTCTCTCTCTCTCTCTCTCTCTCTCTCTCAAAACTGACCTCATGCATTCTCATGGCTTTAAATACCAAGCCAGTGACACCCATTTTTATGAGTTTAATCCCAGACCTATTTTGTGACTCCAGATTCATCTATTTAATTATGGTCTTGTCATCCTTCAGGATGGCTCACACATACCTGAAACTGGGGTCTGTAGATGATATCCAGGCAATGGCCCTTTCATCCACCCTACCCTGCTGGGGGACTTTAGGGACTCACCCACAACACTCCCCCCATCCCCGCCCTACTCATTCCCCCATTCATGTCTGTCCCTACCCATTCTCTAATACCAAGGCCTGCTATCTCTTAATGGAGCACGGCATGAGCTTCACAGCCTCCGTCATCTCTCACCACCAACAACCAGACAGAACTTCTCAAAGCATAAGTGAGAGCACGTAGCCCCTACGTGCTTTTCAAACCAAAAGTTTACACTGAGGAACTGTAACAAAGCTCATAATCTTAGAAACAAGACATAAGTTCCTGAATGAGACTTGCTCTTCTTCACTGATGTGTTGTCTTAGTTAGCGTTTCTGTTGCTGTGAAGAGACACCATGACCACTGGCAACTCTTACAAGGGAAAATATTTAATTGGGACTGGCTTACAGTTTCTGAAGTTTAGTCCATTATCATCATGGTGGGAAGCATGGTGGCATGCAGGCAGACATGGTGCTAGAGAAGGAGCCAAGAGTTCTACATCTGGATCCACAGGCGGCAGGAGAGACAGTGAGCCACGGGGCCTGGCTTGAGCTTCTGAAACCCCCAAATCCATCCCCTGTGACATACTTCCTCCAGTGAGGCCACACCTACCCCTACAAGGCCACATGTCCTAATCCTTTCAAATAATGACAGTCCCTATGGACCTATGGGGGCCATTTTCATTCAAACTACCACATACGTCTTGTGAAATTATATACCCATCTGCCCTTTGTGATGGTTTGAGTATCTGTCAACACCCAAACTTTTATTGGACTTTAACTGACAAAGTAACAGTATTGGAAGGCAGACCTTTAAACTGTGGCTTGGCCACAATGGCTCCGTCCTCTTGAGCAGATTAATGCAGTCACAACAAGAGAGGATTCATTATCATGGGACTGGGTTCTTCATAAAAGTCAAGTTCAAGTCGCTTTTATCTCTTCTGTGGTGAGATGACAGAAGGCTTGCACCTGATGCCGGCTCCTTGAGGTTGAATTACTCAGACTCCGGAGCTATGAATCAATATACTCTTGTTTGTGAGCTAGCAAGATGGATCGGCAAGTAAAGGCCCTTGCCAGCAAGCCTGATGGCCAGATTCAATCATATAGAACCTGTAGAGGGAAAGGAAAGGGCAGACTTCCTCAAGCTGTCTTCTGACTTCCACACCTGTTCTGTAGTATACCCATGCACTCACACATGCACACACACATGTACACACACATGTACACACACATGCACACACACATGCACACACACACACACACACAAAGAATAAACAAAGAAATAAATGTAAACAAACTTCTACTCATTACAAGTTACCCAGTCAGTGATATTTTGTCATAGTAGCACAAAAGGGGTGAAAACACCCTGTATAACACCAACCTAGAGCAATGCATAAATATTCCTAGCATTCTAGGAAGCCCCGCTCTTGCTCTATCCATGCCTTCTTCACAAGTTATGTTGCTGTGATCTTTATTGCAATGAATTAGTGTTGTCTGCCCTGGCCCGCCACATGCATTGGCTCATAAAGATGAAGAACATGTTTTAACTAAAGCAAGTTCTTCACGTGTTTCTGCAAGGGGAACTTTCTGAAGTCACCTGGAGCCAGATACTCAGTTCTAGTGAAAAGGAAATGCACACAGCAGCACTCCAGGTTCAGCTGTCCCTTTGACCTGTCACTCAGTACCAAGACAACACAGAGGTTCTTCTCTTGGGCTTTCAACCATCTGCTATGGAAATGCAGTCAGAGTTCTTTGACACAAACAGACCTCAAAATGGGATAAAACGTGACAGTATGAGCACACTGCACAGAAAGGCCTCAGCAGAGGAAGTCCCCTCTCTGGGCATGTCTCACCAGGAGCATTATTATTACAAGTGTTTAGGGATCCGCAGGCTGGGCTATGGCAAGGCAGCTGAAAGCTGGCTAACGCCTCCCTTCACTGACTCGGCATCCTGTCACACTGGAGACCAGCTATCAAGCTACATTCAAGATCTAGCCCATGACTCCATCCCTCTCACTAGAATGGGGGTGAGTCCCACTGAACAGCCCAAGGAAGCCAAGCCCCTGGAAGGCTCAGGCCCTCGTGACAGCTTATTCTGTCACCTGAAGTCCAAAGAGACCTTTCCCCCAGGATGTGGCATCTGGAACTTCTGCAGCAGGACAGCAGAAGCCCGGGAACTTGTTTGTGCCCTCTGGATGGCACTATCCCTCTCTAAGACAGAAAAAGAGAAATCCAAAGCCTAAACCTCAGTTTGGGAATATTCTAGACGCTTCAGCCGAAGTCTTGACAAACTGACAAAAGCATCTTCACAGAGCACCCCTGACATGGAGAGCGCCCTGCCCCGTACCTGTCACCACGGTACACAGCTACTGAGCACACCAGCTGCACAGGCCTCCTCACCCCTACGGCATGGTGCTTGGCTCTGTACGGCACTAAAAATGATTGGTAAATGTTATCTCAAAGGAATCCCCACAAATCACTGTTCTTGCTTACTGAACAAGAAGAGAGAAAAATGCCTGTTTTTTCTTCATTCCGAAATGCAGGGGTGGGGTAAGAAGAGAAGGGGATAAGAAATCTCCGGGGTGGGGGGGGGGTGAACACCATTGTCTGTCTCAAGTTCTTTTTGATGAACTAAACCAGATTATCTGAAGGGGGGGAAAAGTAATACTCCTTCAGACATCTAACCACCCCTACGTTACTTTCTCTTCCTGTGACTAAAATTGTCTTGAAACTCCTGTGAGTAAATCTCACTTAACCTGCCAATGATACAAGAGAAACTTGCAGATCCTCTGACGGGTAGGTGTTGTCAACTTGATGCAATGTACAGTCATCTGGGAACTTCCAACCAAGGAACGGCCCGGATTAGATTGGTCTGCGGCCACGTCCGTGAGATTATCTTGGTGGAGGACTGATGTGGGAGGGCACAGCCCACTGCGGGCGGCATCATTCCTCCTTAGGTGAGTCTGAGCTGTACAGGAAAATGAGCTGAGCACGAGTCAGGGAGCAAGCCAACAGACAGCGTTCCTCCATGGCTGCTGCTTCGATGCCTGTCTTTCCTCAGTGGTAGACTGTGAGCTGGAATTTGAAGCTGAAATAAACCCTTCCCTCTCAAGTTGCTTCTGGTCATGGTGTTTATCACACCAACAGAAAGCAAACTAGACCAGCCACGCCAGACAGCTTCTCCTCTATTCTTTCTTCACTAGGGACGACGACGACGACGGAAGTTGGGAGGAAGCCCCTCGTCTCAGGATCCCAACGCTGAACCAACACATGTGCACCAAGAGCCAGCCTCGGAGGGAAGGGCAGTAACGGCAAACAGGTAAGACAACAGCTTGTCAGCGGCCATCAGCAGCCCCCATCCATTTTCTCACATACACGTACGTATTTCTCCTCAGAGAACGCTCTTGGACTTGCTCAGGAACTGTGTTTGTTTGTATAGCTATAGCAAATACCACAGGTTGGGTTATTTATAGACAAAAGAAAATTACTGTTTATAGTTTCCAGCAACTGGGAAGTCTAAGACAAGACAACAAAAGGTTCAGTGTTGGGAGAGTCCTGTGCTGCCCTCTGCCTTCCATGATGGCTCCTTTGCACTGCATGCTTACGCAGTAGAAGGGCTGGGAGGGCAAAGGGACGGAAAGGCATAAGGATAGACAGCTCCCCTGCACTTACTTGGTAGGGCCATTAACCCCACTGATTTAATCCCCTTTTAAAGGCTCTAGCTCTTACTGCTTTATTACTATCATATTGGTGATTAAGTTCATGAGGTACACTTTCAGATCACAGCATGGATGCAGAGGCCTTTACACTGGCCAAAGAGCCCAGGAGCCCCCACAAGGAGGCCTACCTGATGCTCTCCACACCAGTCCATGGCATGTGGAATCTATAATCGCTGTCTTAATACAGTTACACAATCTGCGATTTTCAACAGTTGTTCAGTGTATTTAAGGAACTAGAGAAGAACCTTGGGTTTTATAAAAAGTAAATGATTACTTATACCAGAATCTGAACTTAGATGCCACCCTGTCCCTCACCACCAAAATCGGAGACCTCTGTTTCTTCCCCAACACACACACATAGTGAGAGCCATGGTATCTTCCCGCCTGTTGATCTTACTTCCTCAGGAATCTCATTCATCTATTACACATCCATTCATCACATTTTCTACAATTCCAGTTTACAGGAATTTCATTTTCTTCCACCACAGAGAAATACACTTCTACATTTCCTATCTAGGCAAAAATCAGTAATTTCTGTCTTATGCTCTAAGGCCTAGCTACTCAAATGCGTCAACTAAGAGTCTTCCTCTTGGCACACCTGACCTTCCTGTGGTACCAGCACCATCTAACACAGTAGCCACTTCCGACTCCTGACTCCTTGAAGTTCTCAGCTAGCTTTGCTGAATGGCGCCTACAACACACACACACACACACAGAGAGAGAGAGAGAGAGAGAGAGAGAGAGAGAGAGAGAGAGAGAGAGAGAGAGAGAGAGAGACTGCCTTCTGTCTTTTCAGCAGCTCGCAGCAGTTATGACCAGATGACATTTCCCTTTCCCCAGGGCTGACTCTAGCCCAAGGTGGTTCTTTAATAGCCATATCTGTACCATATGGCCCCATAGCTACCTTCCCAGGTTTAAGAAAAAAAAAATCACTAGATCCTCTCTCCCAAGAAACTAGATTTGGGGCTCAGGGGAAGCCGCTGGATACTGATCTCAACCAGTTACCACAGGCAGAACAGCAGAGAGAGACTTGGGAAAGGGGGCAATGCTTTGCTGAGATGTGAGACTTTTATGTTCCTAGTTTCAGAACCCTGGGTGCCTTAATATCCCATTACCCACCACCAAAACTTCCCGAAACATATGCTCTTTCTTGTGATAGCCTATCTCTGAGACCCAAGGAAGCTTGATTACCCTAGTACTTCCTTCCCCAATGCTCCCACCATTTCTTCTTCCCTAGTGACGAGGACTGCAGAACTCCACCCTTTAACTCCTATTCTCTTCTGGTGACTTCTTTTGGTGATCTCTATGTTTTAACTACAACTCTGGGTAGATAACACCATAACTAAGTCAACTGGCCAGACCTCATCTATGGGATCCCAACTTGCAACCCCAAATACTGCTCAGCTTCACCCATACATCTGCTAAGTTCTACAGTGAATAACTCCAACACTGAACTCAGAGACATGGCTTTATTTTGTAGAGTCAAACCATCAATTACTACAACCAAGATCTGAGTCCAGTTTCATTTCTCCATTGGCCTCCCACCGCAGTCAGGACCTCTGTGTCTCCACAGTTACAGCATCCTCCATGCCTCTTGAACACACCCTCTCCACTCCATCTGACTCCCCATCATTTCATCAGCACCTTATGTGGCTTTTGCATCTCCTAACACTTCAATCCTCTCTTCCTAAAATTCAATCCAAACTGGTTCAGTGCAGTTCAAGCTTCCCAGAGCTATTGTCTCTTGATTTCTTCCCTACATAATTTTCTAGTGGCATCTTTTACCATTTCCTAAGTAAGCTCTGAGATCCGTCCAGATTGAACAACCTGAGGTACCAAACTTCCCCTGGCTTCACATCTCATGACCACCCCTCCCTACAAGCCTACCCACACATCTTCAAAGGCTAACTTCAACTGACTCAGCTCAGCCTCCCATATTCCAGTCAGCCATCCCTACACACCATCTATAGCAACCCATTGAGATTAGGCTTAAAGCTTCTGTGCATGCCTTTGACAATACCCTTCTAGGGGCCTTTGATGGTATCTGGTCAATGTCCACTTCTGTGTCTCTTCCACAGGATACAGCTTTAAGGAAAAGGATGCTATCTTTCTAATGCAGTCACACGAAGCTTAGTGACAAGGCTATGTTCTGAGAAATGCATCATGGGATGGTCTTGTGGGAGAGCACCACAAGGTGCATTTACACAACCTAAGGCAGCTATGATGCTACTAGGCAATAAAAGTTTATGGGACCACTGCTATTGATGTTGCCTGTCATTGACTGAAATGTCACTCTGTGGTGCATGACTATATTTATATTCACGATGCCTGCCATTCAAAAGAGGCTTTTTGGATATATCATACTGAACCAAAATTCCTTCTCTTCTGCCACCACGTTGAAAATGAGAAGCTGAGATGTTTTCTGCCATTGGTAGTTAGACTTCTGTGGCCTTTCTTGCTCTTGCATGAGACTCCTCAAGGAAGCTCTTCTCCGGGAAGAATACATTTGCCCTGCACAGCGCTGACTCCAGGCTTCACACTCCAGTAAAGGTGCTGGCCACCACTGAGCCTAGTCTCCATAGGTATCTTGACTGAGAAAAAAAAACATGATGTCAAACCTCATAGAATCTAAGGTGTTAAAAGCTTGATGGCAAGGAGTCCTATACCTCTTATGAAGAATTCTGAGGCAATCCTTAACTAGACACTAACATTCTTGTGTCATCTGCTCTTTTGAAGGGAGCTCTGGTGACCTTCTAACCGGCAGCAGACAGTAAAGGTGAAGGGGTGTCTTGCCAGCTGATTATGCCTAGCTCTGACCAAGCCAGAAGCAGGGTTGCCAGGGCCCATGTACCAATGCTCTGAGGGTGTACTCCTGAGCAGCCAGGAACTGAAGCCCTCGGGCCCAAAGCCAATGAGAAATGGAACACTGTAGCAACAACATGAGCTTTGATGGAGAGCTTTCCCTGACTGAGTTGTGGATAACACCCTGGCCTCAGTAACAGCCCACTGCAGGCTCACACACGGGGCTTCCAAAGCAGAAGGGCCAGGGCTGGCCTGACAGGAAGCCCTAGCAAAACTGCATTTATTTTAGTTACAGCAAACCGCTTTGCAACAACCACTAATACTGTCTCCTTTCTACCCACTGGAAGTCTAACAACTGGAGAAAAAGAAAAGAAAAATCTCTGTTCTGTTTTTCAGCAGATTGGCAGGCCCTCATCATCAAATACTTTTCCAACAACAGAGTCGTCTCATGCTAAAACTAATGTAAAAAAAAAAAAATGCACACCAGACACAGCATTAAAAGAAGAAGAAGAAAGAAAGAAAAAAAAGGAAAGGAAGAAAGTTGAACCTTTCTAGAGGCCCTGGAGAAACTGTGTAGGCTCCACCGCTTTATTTAACTTTTAAATCTTGTTGAATTTGCTGGATGCATGTTAGCATTCATGGTTCATTTACTTTTATTCTGACTTCTCTACACAGGCACCCTGTGAGCCCTGATAAATGACTTAAAATCCTGCTTGACTCCAATAAAGAAATTAGCATGTTAATCTTAAAATTCTACCCACAGAAATCAATGGAAGCCTGTCTTGGAGGCCAGCCTCTCCTCCCCACAAAGGGTCCTCCCAGTCCCTGCACCCTCCCTACCACCCTGGTTCCTCCTCGGCTTTGGCTGAGTTTATAAGACCTGGTACCCTCTAATGTAGTTCAGCTCTGGCTCCCTTGTGAAAGCAAACAGAAGCTGCCCTGGGGCTCTTCTGTGTTCACTCATTTACATTCCTCCTGCCAAGGGTCAGGGCTGTCAGAGTCAGCAGCAGCCGGTCAAGCTCAGCAGGGCATGCCCTTATCTACTCCAACAGTGTTTTCCTGCCTCAGAACAAGTCAGCTCCCATTTCTCTACCACTGCGGAGGGAAATTCGTGTACCTGCCGCAAACCTGAAACATTAAAAATTGAGTCTCAAACTCCAACCAAGAGCTTTGACAGCAAGTACACAAGAGCCCACAAAGCTCACCAAGAGGGTAGTAGATGTAGGGACAAGTGAGCACTTAGTCAACCTATGGAATATATGAAAAGAAATGAAATAGCCTATGTGATTTAGTCAGCCAGCGTTCAGCTCAAGCGACAATTCATAGCAGAGTATGCCTTCTCTGAAAGTAGTTAGTCTGTAGCTTGTAACCAGCCTTCAGCTAAGAGTAAATTCGGTTTGGTATGTCCAACAGCAGCTCCTTCAGCTACATATGTATGCCTGTACCTTCTACACGGCAAAACCTCCCCATTTTTGTCCTAGTAACAGGACCAGGATCATTAAATTGGCTAGCCCACCAACAGCATGTTTGAGTCCTCAAGTACATTAAAATTGGTCATGGGGAGTAGCTTGTCCTTGTCTTTCCTTCCTCCTCCCCCTCCTCCCCCTCCCCCTCCCCCTTCCTCCTCCAGTTCTGGTTTTCGATGTGGTGACATGACCTCTTCCTCTGACAATGAAAAATTTTTCAAGAAAAATATTTCACCAAAGCAAAGCAGAGCCAATGCCATATACTTTAACTGCCAGAACTATGGGCTACCTGACCTTTTTTCTCTATGAAGTTACCCAGTCTCAGGTTATTTGGTTATCATAACAGAATACTAGCTAATAGGAGAGACCAAAGAGGGGGAGGCGAAACCTTAGCTGTGCCTGGATCTTGTGGCCTCTAAAGCTCAACTCTTTCCATAAGATTTATTCTCTAGTATTTAATATTTCTCATTAGGAAGAATTTAAATTTAATTTGTTTTTTCTCCTGGGGATGAACAGGTAATAATGAAGGGGGGGAAAAAAAGCTGAGAAACATACTCTAGATGCTTGAAATTCTGGATGAGTACTTCAGTAGGAAAGAAAATGAACAGGAGATGGGCACAGTAAAACCCTGCAGGCACCAAGTAACAGCCCAAACCTAGGTCCATTCATGTATTGAAACAGGAGCGGAAGCAGAGGTCCCAAAGGCCAGTTATGGCACAGCACTGGGAACTCTGACCACGGTCAGGAGACTGTGCGTCAGCTCCTAGCTCAGAGCCAGTGTCTGTGCGGCCTCAGAGCACAGCCACTCACTGTGTGACTCTTTCTTTGACTGTAAAATGAGAATGAAAATGTCTAGTTCACAAGGTCACTGCAATACTTCATGAGTTGTGTTATTAGCGAGGAGCTCCTGCCAAGATAAGACATTGTCCGGATTACCAGGTGTGGTGGGGCACATGTGTAATCCCAGTACTTCAGAGGCAGAGGCAGGAGGACCAGGAATTCATCCACCTCGAAAGTAAGGCGGAAGAGGAAGAAGCACAAGGAGACATGGGGAGGGGGGAGAATGGAGAGAGAGAAGCAGGAGGAGAAGTCGGAGGAGAGAAGGAGGGGGCTGCCCACGCCACTGTCCCACGGAAGGGATGCAGGAGGGGGAGAGGAGGGGACTGCCCACGCCACTGTCCCACGGAAGGGATGCAGGAGGGGGAGAGGAGGAGGGGACTGCTCACACCACTGCCCAATGGAAGGCACATCATCCTGCAAACACTGAGAGCTCTATCTCCAAGCATCATCTGGAATTGATGCTACTGAGAATCTGCTTTCAAACGGTGCTGAGAGTCGCCAGGTCTCCAGTCTCCAGGTCAGTATAAAGAAACTGCTATCAGAAACATCGAGTCCTGCATGGAATAGAGGAATGGTCCAGTGACGTGGTTCTTCTATAAGGGGATGCTGAAAACACAGTGGGGAAAATTTTTCCTTTTTCTTTAATGTCCTCACATCAGTTAAGCCTACACCCAGAATCACCTGGGGTCTAAACATGGAAAACTGTGCAAACCCCATAAATGCTTACAGAATGCACACTCCCTGGCACACTCCATAAATGTTTACAAAATATACAGCTCCCTGCTTTGAGACGTACATTTTCATATTCTGTGGGCAGAGCATAAATTAGTACAGTCTTTAGGGGGAGCAGTCTATGAATATGAATACAAATTTTTGTTTCCTCCTGTTTAATTTTTTGAGTTTATGGTTTTTGTTGAGTCATTCCATGTCTAAGAATCCATCCCGGGAAAACAGTCAATAAAAGGCTCAAACAAGCACAGAGAAGGGTGCCGGCCAATTTCGCTTGATGTCTGGATACCGCACCATTCAGGTCAGCAGCCCTGCTTGGAACACTTGAACTCTAAGGACCTGTGCTATACGTGGAACAGCTGACCCAAAAGCAAAAGAAACAGTAAATCACAACTAGACGCTACAAAAAGCTAGGAGAGTTCTCAACCGAAACTCATTGTTTTCAAAAAACAAAACTGAGAACTTGCCCAAGGGTTCAGAACCGGGCAGGCTGGACTCCTCCGTCCATTATCCCAGTGATCTCAGCTAACCTCAGAATCCAACAGCAGGCAGGAAACAAGGAAAGCACCCCTAGGAACTAGAAGTTACAGAGTGAGATGGGTGAAGGGGGGAGGCTAACTCCAGTCACCTTCCTTTAAGCTCTCTATCTCCTCATGTCAGAATACCTAGGAGCTACAGCTCATCATTGGCCTAGGATTTTCCACCCCGAAGGATGAGAATCCTCAAGAGATTAGTTGTTCTCTTAAGACCCCACTGAAAAGCTGCCAAAATCACCGAGGTCCTCCTTCCTGTGAAAGGCAAGAGAAATGTTCTCAAGAATGTGATAGGAAGTGCTTTTTTAAAATTTAAAAGACAGAGGTATGAATCTCTATGCGGGAGACAAAACTCTGAGCTCCCATGTTGCTAGTGATCATTGACTTAAAATATAAGAATGCTATCCAGAAGGAAAACAAAAAACTCGTCCAATGTATTTATCAAGAACTAGCAAGTCCATGCTCACCAAGTAAGTCAGCCATCACAGCTAATCACCCAGCAGAGGAGGATCTGTGGAAATACACAAGCCACCAAATATGTAACGCTACACAGCATGCACACAGCGGCCGATATCCCAAACTGTGTTCTCAGGTGACTAAACATTTGATCCTCTAGCAACCTCATAAGGCAAGCAGAAAAAGAAGAGTTGAGAAAGGCAGCCACAGAGATATACGTTGGCTGACTTGCACATTTACAAAGACAACTCAAAGTTACTTAAAACACCGATGTTCAAATCTGCCTCTTCCAGTTTCTTCACACCTCACAGTGCACTGGGAATGTACACTCCATGCAGATGATGGGAGAACACCATTAAGCAGAGTCTGCAGCCGTAGGCCAAAGCCAACCCTCTCACTTCTAAGCAGTAGCATCTCTTCTTGGGGAAGGTGAGCTAGAGATTACTAAACTACAACGTGCATCAGGTTCTTCATTTGCCAAGTAGGGATAATAATGATGGAACCAAGCCGCGGGGTTGGCATGAGAGTTGGGAAAAAGGCACTGACCACCGTGCCCGGCACGGTGAGAGGTTCCAAAATGTGAGCTGTAATCACCATGAGGGACAGACTGAGGTGCAGGAAGAAGTCTTTGATTTTTCCAGATGAGAAGCAAATAAAACGAAGTCTAGCTATAGGCCAAGTGCATGTTGGGGGTGGGGCACTCAGAACATACGACCCCTGAATGTAGCACCTTGGCATCCTAAATGCTTTAATCCAAGAATACCACAGAAGCAGTAGTCTCTCTTGTTTCCCCCATCTCCTTCCACATCTGCTCCTCTGAAGGCAGCCGTTAGTCCTTCAGAAGGACTCCTCTGACCTTCCCGGAGGTCATAAGACCCTCCTGTGAGCCCTGCCTTCACTATACTACGAAGCAAGGCATTCTCCTTGAAGACATAGGTCACAGAGACGAATGTGGTTAAACAGGCCTTCCTCAGTCTCCTCCAGTTAACACCATTATATGGTATCCCTTTCCCTCGTCATGTTTCTCCGTGACTTTCCACTCTTCATCGAGCTTAGCATAAAAACAGCTACAGGCATTGTTTTGAGTCTTCATTTCTTCATGAAAGTTGCCATTTTATGCAAAAATTATTACGTAAATCTGTTGTTTTCTCTTGATAGTCTGTCTTTTACCATGAGCACCTCAGCCACATGGGACTAAGGTGGGCAGAAGAAAAGGGTTTTCTTCGCCTACACTATGTGTTTCCTATTACCATAATTTAGTGGCTGAAAAGCAGCACAAACATTATGTAACTGTTGTGGAGATCCAAAGTCTAAAAGGGTCTCTGGGGCTGAAATCAAGCGTTGGTGGCACTACTCTCCTTCTGGAGCTTCTAACAGTCTGCTGGCCACATTTTCCAGCTTCTCCGTTCTTGGCTCCTGGCTCCTTTTGCTGTCCTGGAAGCCAATCAGTCCAACCTCAGCTCCTTCAGCTCTCTCCTCCTCCTGCGGCTTCCTTCATCAGTCACATTCTCTTACAATTAGCATGGGATGGCACTGAGCTCCACAGGATTACTGCCTATGGTGGCTACTCTTGGTTGTCAACCTGACAACATCCAGAATTAACTAAACCCCTCCAAAAGAAACAAACCAACCAATAACTGGGCACACCTGTGAGGGAGTTTTACTTAATTAAATCATTTGAAATGGGAAGACCACTTCTAATCCAGATCTTTGAGATGAGAAAACACATCTTTAATCCTGAGGCAGGAAGACCCACCTCTAATCTGGGCCACATCTTGGCCTGAAGCCCATATAAAGGACGTGGAAAAAGCAAGCTCGTTCTCTCTTTGCCTGCTTGCTCTTACTCTCCCCAACAATTCCATCCCTTCACTGGCATTAGAGCCTACGTCTTCAGAATTCTGGCATATACCAAAGACCAGCTGAGATAATCCAGCCTCACGGACTGAACAGCTACAGAATTTTTGGACCTTCCGTTCAGTCAGCCATTGTTGGGTTGGGTGGGCCACAGCTTGTAAGTCATTCTAATAAATCCATTTTCTATGTATAGAAAAAGATTCATTCTATAAATTCTGTTACTTTAGAGAATCCTCATTAATACACTGCCCTCAATCTCAGGATCTGTATCATCCTTACCATATCCACTAAACCTTCTGTAGGTAACATAATCTCAGGCATTCCAAAGATCGAGAAATGGGCATCTTTGGAGGATCCTGATCACTCTACCAAGAAGACAACTTCTGGATTCAAAGAGTATACAACAGAAGCAGGAGGCTTGGAGAGCACAGACATGCTGATGTCTTGGATCTGATCATCATACCTTGTATCCTTGGGCCCAAACAGCCTACAGTATCCTGGGTGTGTACAGGTAAGGTTCACAAACTATGAAGTAAAACAGACATTTAAAAAGATTAGCAATCCTAGTCTGTTGCTTTAGGCCTATAGAGAGGACGAAGTGCTCACAGAGTCAGGAAAAATTTGTCTCTACTAGACAAGGAAGAGAAATCTCAGTGCCACAAAATAATATGGCTGGGGTGCCATGCCTTATCTCCCCAAAGTGTGTTTCTTTGACATAAAGATTATTCTGAGAAACTGCAGGTGCAGGAGAGGTTCTGAAACAGGAATTCTCTAAAGTAAGAGAAATTTACATTAAAGGAAGTCTTCCATACAGAGTCCAGAGAAGACCAGGGCTGGGGAAATCAAAGATGCAAAGTTATGAATGAAAGCTTTCACGTTTCCTTCCTCCTTCTATTCTCTCAACCAGGTTGAGATGGAGGTCTCCAAATCACCAGAAACACTTATCAAAGGAGAAGGCACCAGCTTAAATCTGCATAGCAAATCTTACCCCCAGACTGTGTTTTTCTAGGCCCTTCCCCATAACAGCACCATCAGCACAGCTCTTACTGTGTGGAAGATGTTACTTAAGCCAGAATTCAAAGCTGTGTTTCCAAGAACTGTTCATTTCCTTTGGTCTGCTCCATGTATGTATGAGGCATACACATAGCAAACTTCTGTTTGTTTTTTCCTTGTTAATCTGTCTGTTTCAGTACTGGAAGTTGTCCCAATTAAGAAGTGGGCAAAGCGGAAGGAAGCATATTCCCCTTCCTGCACTACACTAGCCACTGGCATGTGCTTCGTTTATGATGAAATGGGACATTTCAGGAAAGGCCACAAAAAAGTCAGAAATACGATAGACCAGTAGGATTAATCACCTAAAAAACAAAGGAAAGACAATGAGGGGACCGAGCAGACGCCTGAACAGGCTGTTCAGTCTTCTCTCAGAGATCAGGCCTCAATTTCAGTTTCCTGAGACTGGACAGACAGTTTCTGAGGAGAAGCCATGAACAAAGGACAATCAATCTCTAACACCCCCAACAGCAAGGATGAGGAGGCCTGGTACAAGCAGTCCAGGCCTGAGCCATAAACAGGTTAAGGTGATAACCAGCTAAGGACGAAGCCTGGGACTTGTCCAGACCTGCCAAAAACAAAAAACAAAAACAAAAACAAAACAAACAAACAAAAAAAACTATAGCCCTGACCAGCCCCGGCCAATTAAACCAATTAAAACATACTAATATGTCTGCCACTTGCTTAAGCAAATCATATCTAAGATGAGCTAATTTCCTTGGAACTTCCCCTAATTAGGCTTAAAAGGAGTGCTCATTTCCCTCTCGGGTCTTCGTCATCTTGCCTTTATGTGGGATGGCAGGCCCCAGCATGCTGGAATAATAAATGATCTTGCTGATTGCATATGTGGATAGTGGTCCTTTGTGGGACTTCTCCAAGATCCTAACAAACAGAAAAGGACCCATGACACCTAAACTCTACATAAAGAACTATAAACAACTCAGGAAAGTTGGGTAGCAGGAGCAGTGGGCTTCCCCAAGAATGAGCACACCAACTGGTTGTCCAGTGGCAAACAGTCAACCCTAAAAACATACCTACAAATAACATTGTACAAACTAAACCGGTTGTCTTTAGGAATATATATGTATAGACATATATGCATGCAATAACAATTAGTGAAAAAAGAAGCTGTGAATTTGAAGGAAAGAGGGGAAAGGTATATAGGGTTGGTTTGGAAGAAGGAAAGGAAAGGGAGAAATGCTGCAATTATATTATAATCTCAAAGATAAAAATAAAAGTCATCAAATGCTATTGAATCCATCACTCGGACCTAAGTTTTACAAAGAAAACTCCAGAGGCAGTGAGGAAAACTGATCGCAGCAGGGAGGACTCGAGCTAAAAGCAACTTTAATAATCCAGAGTTAGAGAAAGAAAAACAAAAGGCCAGAAGGGTTAAATTACAGAAGGAAATAACAGCAAAGACGCAGTTGAGAGATTTCAAAGTGAAATCAACAGGACTGAATGACGGACAGACCATCAGAGGGAGACCAGCTCAATACTGTACTGATGAGCTCAGGCAACAGGTGGGTATTGACAGTAATTGATCCCCAAAACCAAGTGAAGAGGGGGCACTTTAAGGATGAACATATTTCATCTATGCTGACTGCAAATGTCAGATGCTAACTCTAAGAAAAAGGGAAAAAATCAGAAGAAATGTTGTCTGCAAGTCTAAAACACGAGAATGATCTAATATTTGGGGCACTGGAAAATGCTGTGTAACAGTGTCCTCTGAGATTGAAACATTCCATCGTGCCAGGAAACTTTTAAGCAGGGAGGAAACAACTCAAAAGTAGCTTCAGGAAGTCCCTGAAACTGTGACGGGATTCACTAGGCTCCTCCCTGCAATAAAACTGCTGAGAGTTACTCTCAGACAGGCCAAGCTGCAAAGAAGAGTAAGGCCAGACAAGCTGTTTGGAAGAAGCAAAAGCCAGCCTCCTGGAAGAGATTTAGACCCACGGAGTCACTTGGAAAGGTCACTCTCCAACCTGTTAAGCTGCCTCCTGCAGGCTTTCAGTGTGCGCCAGGTTCTCAGCCTTTGTGAGCTGTCTCCCATGCTGGGGTAGGCTTTGGTGTTTTGGGAGTCATTTCTGCTCCTGTAAGTAATAAAACTGAAAATTCACCAAGTTGAATTTTGGTGGCATCCATACTTCAAGTGTGTTATGGTCTCCCCATTTGGTGTGTACAGACATTTGTGTCCCATCTCCCCCAAAAAAGTTTTGTCACACAACAGACAATCACTAATTTCTCCTCTCACTCTAACATTCCCCATCTCTAAGACCTGAGCAAGCACGTTCTCTAAGTTCCAATCATGTAAGGCATTAGCAACTAACAGAAAAACTGATGAGTTTAGACTTTCACAGTGGAAGATAAGGTCACTGCCTCAGCCTGAATATGGTGCGAGTGTGCAAGGACCATGCTTTAGAAGCTGGGTCCCTGTCACGGTGGCATTAAAGGATGGCTCAATCTCTCTAAGATACATTGCTTACTAGAAAGTCATTGTGGTCCTGGAGGTGTCCCCTGAGAATGGACTGATGCAGTGCTCGTGAAACTCAGTCATGCTCTGGCTTCCTGTCTCTCAAAGATCCCCCTGGCACTGCCTCCTGTCACTGTGGTACTGTCTACCATGAGGTCCTTATCAGAGCCAAGCTGACCCAATGCAGTCACCGTATGCTTGAATCTCCAGAAATGGAAGCTAGATAACCTCTTCTTACAAAGTAACTTTTGTGATATTGAAGTCAGAACTAGCACCCACATAAAATTCCTCTGTAGCTGAAGTTTTTCCGTGTCCCAGCCTGCCAGTGGTCAGGACAAATCTCTCACCCACAAGTCCTGCAGCCGCTCGGACCCAAGTAAACACACAGAGGCTTATATTACTTATAAACTGTATGGCCGTGGTAGGCTTCTTGCTATCTAGTTCTTGTATCTTAAATTAACACATTTCTATAAATCTATACCTTGCCACGTGGCTCATGGCTTACCAGTATCTTTACATCTTTCTTCTCATGGTGGCAGCGGCTGGCAGCATCTCCTGACTCAGCCTTCCACTTCCCAGAATTCTCCTCTCTCCTTATCCTGCCTATACAATACTTCCTGCCTGGCTACTGGCCAATCAGCATTTTATTTATCAATCAATCAGAGCAACACATTCACAGCATACAGAAAGACATCCCCAGCATTCTTCAGTGATTTCCATAGCCTATAGGCAAAAGTTCTTAATATAGTAGAGGTAAGGGTTCATCACAGCCATTTAGGAGTTTTGAAGACTACTAATATATCATTTTTCTCCTCCTACAAGATTCTTATACCTCCGTAAGGTAACAATAACAGTTATATTCATAGCCATAGTAAATTTGAAGATATTTATATTCTAGCTTTGTGGAGATCCACAGAGGCTATCTAGTGAGACTTTACTCAGGGTCAGAGAATCTGAGCTTGCTTTACCCAGCAAGGCTAAATAAGGAGATGATTTGGTCATGGGCGTGTTTACCAGTTGTTTGGAAGGGTCTACACTCGGCTATATGGTGTGCTTTGATACAGCAAGGGGGAGGTCTTTTGCCTCTCACCTTGACACTGTTATAAAAAGTCCTTCTGAATAAACAAAGTGGCTGCTGAGTACTGACCCAGGCCCTCTTATGTTTCTGTCTTTCTTTTTGTTGTCTAGGACTATCTTTCTATCTGGTATTTTCTTATCCCTCTCTCCTCCACCCAAGAATCCTTCAATAAGTGGGAGCAGGTCGGAGCTGGACTCCTACAGACTCCCACACACCCTGATGCATCTGTTTCTCCAGTTTGGCTGTCTTCTTTCTTGTGCTCCACTTCAACCTACCAACTCCTTTAAATGCCACATCCTAACCTCAGTGGGACATCTTCCCCCAAGTCACCACCCTGCTTTACACTCTGTGTCTTAGTTCACATTCTTGCTTTTGCCCTTGCTGGACACAACTATTGCACAAACTTCAAGAATCATCTTTGTTAAAACTATGCCTGACCTGATTAACTAGCTCCAAATTTTGTGTTTACACTGTTCTATCTGGCATGACCTCTGTAATTCTTTATTGTAGATTTATTACACATCTATATCCCCACACTGAGAAATAATATTTGATGTTTGGTTAAATGAATGAATGTTCTACTAGATGAAATAGCAAGTGTATTATTTGGTCTCACTAAGGTGAGAATAGATTGGAAATCCATTTACAATTCTAAAAAAGCCTATTTTTATTTATTATCAATAATTAAAGCCTTTTAAAGGCTTTTTAAAGGAGTTTTTTTTCTTTAAATATAATATATTACATGATTTGGGGAGCAAAGAATAAACCATACCTACAATATGTCAGTTAAAAACTGACTAGTTTTGGCACACATGTGGTACCCACACTCAGGCACACACACACACATACAATAAAAATAAATATTTTGAAAATTGATTTTTTTTTCTTTACTTATTCTGCTATTTGTCAAAACAAAGACGGGCGGGGGGCTCTGGGGAGGGAGGAGTTGGAATTGAATTACCCCTACCTTAAGTTTCGTGCAGAGTGGGATTTCTACATGGAACACTAAAATGATAGGATATTTCTTTTTGTTCCATCTGTGCTGAAGCAAGTGCAGTTTTACCCTTTGGGGATATTTAATGGCCCTATCAGTCAACAAGCCCAGAGGAGCAGCCCCCATGCAGTATGCTCACAACTGACGGCAAGAATAAAGTAAGCATGTTAACATGTCAGTGAGGTGGTCGCTGACGTGTGTGTCTATTAAATGGAAACCTGGGAGAGACTGTCCGAGAAGTAAGCGTCCCAGTTCTCTCTCAAGCCCAGAGGACAATGGGCCTTGTCTGCAAAAGTGCTCACTCGGAGTCGATTGCAATGCAAACAAATCAGCCAGAAGCATGGGCACTTGAGATTAAAGCTCCTAAAGCTCTCTTTAGCAGGGAGCTCTACGTCAATGGTTAAGTGCCAATCAGGGCAGGGTAACCAGGCATGAGTTAAGAACACCAGATTTAGAAATCCACTGCAAATCCTCTGGGAATGCACCACCACTGAATGGCCGTCAGAGGCAGAAGGCAAGCAGGTTCAGACCTTTAACTTGGAAGCGGGGAGAGAGGACAGCGGCTCCTGCTTAAGTGAACCTACACAGAATCTGCCTAATTTTTTTTAAGTGTTGAAAGTTAAATGGCTTTGGGAGACCTTCTTAGGCTCAGGCATTTGCAAATAAGACTTGGATAAAGAAAACAAAACTCCCAAGTGCAACTAGTACATGTTATACCTGTATCAAAGATAAGCAACTCCAAAGGAAGGCATGAAATGTGGGCTCAGGACCAGGTCATTCATCTTAAGGAAACATTTAGCCTTTAGAAAAGGGCATCATCTCCTGGACCAGAAGCCGATGGTGAACATCACCATTTGACCTTTTCTCCTGCCTTCTTCTCAGCTGCCACCCCACCTCTGCTTTACAAAAAAAGGAAAACGAGACCAGTGGGGGCAGAGGGAAAAGATCCAAGAAGAGCTACCCTAACTCACCAACCCAGCACCTCTTTTTTGTACATAGAACGTGTCTCACCGAACCACAGCAGGGGAACTGGCATCCAGGACAGAGGTAGAGGGGAGAAAGAAGAAAAGGCTGGTTCGTTGTAGTTGGGAGGCAAGGGGGCAGGAGGTATGTGTCTATGTATGAGAAGCAAATTCATGAGTGTCATGCTTCCTCCATCTACAGCGATTCCTCTGTAATACACAGTGAAGGGACCACCAATGACAAGTCATGCATCTTGGTCCTACTACCAGCCACACTGATGGGTGCATATTCGTGCCTAATTCCAACCGTGACCAGGGCCTCTATTCCCCAAGATGGCTGGATTGGGGGCTGGTAAGAGCCACAAGTTAGTCTTTCCAAGTGGAGTAAATCATGAGAGCTGCATATCACAGGAGCATTTGATCCACATCATTCCCACATTGTTTGCATGGTCTGAAATAAAAATGCATGGAACTAGCAAGCGGCAAGATGAAAGAGGGGCAGAGAGAGGTGCTGGTGCCTGCTGGTGAGGTCCAGAGATAGCCCCATTTTAACAGCTTTTTCACTATCTGTTTCTCCCTTCAAAAATTCTACTAATTAAGTTAACTGATACGGGAGGACCCCGCCCACTGTGGGTGCCAACATTCCCTAGGCAGGGAGTCCTGAACCATGTAAGAGTGGAGAACTCAGGCTGAACAAGCAAGCGAGGGAGCACACACTCATCATTCTCTCCCTGCTCTTGACTGTGGCTATGATATGACCACCTGTCTCAAGCTCCTGCATCTGTGACTTCTTCACACTGATAAACTGTAACCTGGAACTATGAGCTACAACAAACTCTTTCTCCACTAAGGTGCTCTGGCCAAACTGTCTTGTCACACTAACAGAAATTAAACTGTAACACCACCAAAAATTAGTCCAGCATTGTCTCAAACTATATGTAAGACTTAAGTAAGATATATGAAATGCTTGCACTAAGATGTATATGGTAATTAGAAGACTATGTCTTATGCAGTCGATTGGAATTAACACTAGGAGACATGGAATTCCTACCACACACATGTAAACTGAATATCTCAGCAAAAGGCAATGTTACCAAAAAAATGTATCCCAATGCTAACCACTTGAATATTCATAGAAGCTTTCCTGGTCACAGCTTAGTAGACTATTGTACCGGCCTAGAATATTTAAAACACCCAGGGTTAGCATTCAATATACCTTTGAAACAATTAAGCCATTTACCAGCAGCAAGTTGTGTCCCACAGGAAGAAAATTTAGGTAACAGGGAAGTTTTAATTAAATAAATTCTAGTGTTCTTGCTAACAATGTCTCAATAGGTACTTCAGAGCACCTAAGTACTCTGGATTTAGCAGTGTGTGGTTCCTCAAACCCACTGTAGGCCCCAATTTGCAGGGCCCGAGAGCTGCCAAGGCAAACACACCTGAGCATCATGAGTGGGTCCAGGAAGCTCAATTTCCAGCTTGCCCTACCACTATAGAAGCAATCCTTCCAAGGTTAGCATCTCCAGGTTTGCAGGCCATTAATATTCTTGAACTTCAAGCTTGAAGGAGAATGGCATTTCAGAAAGTAAAAGGTCAGCTGCATTCCCAAAGTCCTTACACTGTGTGGAGGGAAAAGGTGAGCATGGGTAGTAGAGGGAATCATCCTGACCTTGTGGTGTGTCAATCAACACAGATGTACTCTTTCCAGCAAATTCTATCACTGTACCATAGGACGCCACTCTAGTCCCACCTAGTCTCTTCCAGCATCACGGGCACTCTGGACTTCAACATCAAATGGTTTGCCGCTTAAAATGCTACAAAGAAGCCATGGACATGGTCTGAACTATCAGGGGAAACCCCTACAGCCACCATCATTACAGACCCCCTTTTGCCTGCTTCAGCCACTAGGGCAATGTTCATGAAATGAACCCTGGTGGTGTAGGGGCATCTGGAAGAGAAATACTCAGGCCTTTGTTTGTATCTTTCAAACTGAGTCCTTTTCCCTGAGTTAATTCTTTTCCATGTCTCACTTAGAACAGAACTCACTTACAAGAAAACAGAAAGGCCGGAGAAATGGCTCTGTGGTGAAGAGCACTTGTTGCTCATGAAGAAGCTGCCATCACCCACACAGTGGTTCATAACTCTCTGTAACTCCAGTTCCAGGGAGATCTGATGCCGCCTTCTGACCTCCAAGCACCAAGCACACACACAGCGTACATGCAGGCCAGACACATATACACATAAAATAAAATAAATAAATACTTTTTTTAAGAAAAGAAAACAGAATACAGCACAACATTCGAAGGAGCTCTTCCAAGGAAAGCATTAGCCCTTCCCATGGAAGGTAGAGCCATCCACATGGCTCTTCATCACCGCAGGGATCCTAATCCCAAGCCCCACCACTGGGACCACCATCTGTGGAGTGCCAGAGCTTTAGATTTACACACCAAAGAGTCAAAGGAAGGTCCCTTTAAAAGATTTCAAAAGGTGGATAATCTCAAAGTGAGTATACTTACATTGTGAGAGTCAAGTTCAAAATTCAAGTCACATATGAACAATTTTTACAGAGGAGGAGGAGTAGCCTGATGTTCACATTCATTTGCCTCTCATTTTGAAGTAATCCATCTTTAAAATTTCTGTGAAAATTCTACAGAGCTGCCCAGAAAATGGCACCGACCATCTGTAAGTAAAAGCAACAGCTCTCTCTAGAATATATCACAGGTTCAGAGCACTTTGGCACCGGCAGATTGAACGTGTTATTAAAAGAATTTAACTGCAAGAAGAGCTCCCATAATTACACAGCAGCTGGTCTAATGTTGACAAAACAACTTTTAAAGGCTTTTAGAAGCCTTAAAGGCTAATCAATTAAAAAGGCATGAATAGTAATGTGCACCCTATCCTTAGTATTGCAAGTGACATCTCTGGAAATACAGTGAGGTTTCCTCTCTGGAACAATAATGTCTTCTATCCTACAATTAAGCTGAACACGTGAATAAATTTCAAGTTGTGTCTAGGTGAGATGATTATACTTAAAATAACTCCATAAAACCCAATTATAAACATTCAACTTGATGAGCATTTCCATACTACAAAGTTATTACCAAAATGCCAGGAGCTCGTGGCAGAATCTGTGCTTCCTTTACCAAGAGCAGGCAAAGAAATGGTTTAGATTTCTGCATACACTAGTTAGAAATATGCCGCTGGAAGCACAGTGAATGAATGCACGCATGAGTGTTGGAATGAGCACTGCATTCAAGCACAGTAGCTTAATTCTGCTAAAGAGCAGGATGCCCAAGCATCCTTGGAGAACGGCCTCCTCAGAACCTGTGCTTGATTCCTTGAAGACCCAATGGAAATACAAGCCTGTCTCCACAATAAGCCTTCTCCCGACATTTCCACATAGCTAGCTTTCTTTTATCTCTGAATCCCTTTCAAAGAAGCTGAGCGGATTCCATGTGTTATGGGTCCCAACCCTTTATGGGACTTTTTCTATATATGCCAAACAATAAATATTTTAGGCTTTGTGATGTAATGTCTGTCATAGCCACTCACCTCAGCTACGGTAGGGCAAAAGCTGCCATATGTGACATTTAAACAAACGAGCATGGCTGCATTCTAATAAAACTTTACTTACACATGGCAGCAGGCAGACGGATTTGGCTGACCCATACGGTACCAAGTGAGGCACATGAGACATACATAGTTCCTGGCACATTGGCTCCGTTTCGTTTTATGAGCCAGAATAGGAGAAAGACCACAGCAATAGCAACTGATAAATCTTTAAATACCTTATCCAGAAAATTCTACTGTGATGCTTCTGACAGGGGAGGTGAGCAGCAGTAAGACGGCCTCTTCCAACATCAAAACTGACCCAGAGCCCAACCTCTTCTATCCTTTGCCATCCATGGTGATCTTGGAAAACAGTTTTTATTGCTACACTAACAACACTGGGTATTTTGGTCACCTACTTGACTCTTGGTTGGATTGCTGGGATCCACCCAATCCTAGTTGTTTTAATACCATGTGCTATTTCTCACTCTCTTTAATAACCCCATCTCATAGCAACACATATACCTTTAGTATTTCTGCAAGGCATACCTTAGGGCTTCAATAATCTACCCTTATGTTTTTTAAAAACGAATGAACATCTCAAGAGGGTGCTTATGAACCTGGAAATCTCCTCATGATTTCTCTTTCACAGAAGTCATGATTTCAAAACACTAGTAAAACAACATCTCCAGTTATTCTAAGATCTGCTCCTGGGGCTTATTCCACTAATCAGTAATAAAACACTGGAGTCACTAACTTTTAACATCTGGGTCAGAAAGGGGATCTTTACAATTGTAACAATGAGCTCCTGTCCTTTCCTGACAGTCTACCTTTTCCTATGGCTTCCCCCATCTCCTGATACTCACTGGTTGGTACAGTCCAGCTCACACCTCTAAGACTCAGTAGATAGAGGTGAGAGCAGGTGCATTTCAGACAGATGGAACCTCGTGTACGATAAACACTCACTAAATTAACCAGAAGCTCTGCTCTGGGTACTCAGCGGGGCAGAGGCGGTGTGGGCATCCAGTCACCAGCCCACGCTGAGCTGTTAAGTTAGGCCGCACTGTCATTGCTGGAGAGCAGATACCAGCCATGTGTGACTACTTAAATTAATTCAATTAAAGTGAAACAAATTCGAAGTCCAGTTCTTCGGTAGCCATATTTCAAGAGCTCAGTGGTCACACGTTGCCAGCAACTACCATACTGGCTGGTACATATGCAGAACAATTTTTGTTACCATAGAACAATATGGAAAGTTCTTCTGGACAGGGCCAGAGGGTCCACAGGTTCTTTATCCATCCGCATGCCCTGCAGCCAGCCCTTTAAAGGCCTCAACAGGTACACATAGGTTTCAACAGGTCCTGCTCCTGTTCTCTGCACCTCCCAGAGGGCAGGTTAGGATGTGGAGTGACAGCCTGGTCTTTCAAAACAGTGGCAACCACACTGGGATGCCTGGTTCATTGTTTTCCTTTGGTTCTGTTTCGCTTCTGAAGCTTCTTTGTGGAAAATGAGTAAAGAAATCCCTAGTTAGTTCCTTCATCATTGAGGAAGCCAAAGTCCCCTGCTTTCACAGGGTCACAAGCCACTGTTACACAGAATGAGACAAGACTGGAGTGCCATGTCTATCCTTTTTTTTTTTTTTTTTTCTTTTCCTTTAACAAAGAGTCAAAGCGAAAAGGGGACAGAAGGCAAATTCCTCTAACCATTTGTTCTGAGGCTGGAATCTTTTGTAATGTTTTATGAGGTTCATTTTAGCTTTAATTATCATGTTGCATAAAAAAGAATGCAGAATATTTTTATCTTTAAAAAGAAATATGACTCCAAAGTTCCAGAGAAAATGCTCAAATGCTTGTGAGCTTTAGGTTTATCACCAGGCA
Source organism: Peromyscus eremicus (assembly GCF_949786415.1). NCBI lineage: Eukaryota > Metazoa > Chordata > Mammalia > Rodentia > Cricetidae > Peromyscus > Peromyscus eremicus. Next base: position 29,305,453 of record NC_081419.1, on the reverse strand, counting down.
AAGCAAATGCCCCTAGGTAGCAGAGCATAGAATTTTTTTAAGGTATAGTTAAATTGCCATGTCTCTAAAACCTAAGAACAAAAGAGAAAGTTGCCAATAAATTAAAATTTTTTTTCCTACGGTTACTTTGAAGAATGTGAAATGATGAGAGGAACTAAATTCAAATTCCAGGCTACTTTCTGAAAGATAAGATGACCTCCCGATAAATAGTCTATAAAACCCGTGAAACATCTGTTCTGATAACATATGTGCTTAAAATTCCCCGTGCATCAGTTTCAAGTTACTACAAGGCAAGGCAGACCAGCTGCAAAGATAAGAAGGGAAGCTGTTACCAGGGAGTTCTGTCAGGAGACGCTGAAGAGTTGGGCGAGCCCCAGTCTCCCAACCACTTACATACTGTGATCCAGGATGCTGACAGAGGAGGGACTGCATGACACCCACCGTGACCTAGGCATATTTTCCTGGCTGCCTTTCCACTAAGGGACTGCAGTGTATCGCATTCTGATATTAAATACAGAATGCCTCTCCCTCATGTTCAGCCCTCCAGATCCTAGCTATCAGCAAGAACCAGCTTAAGACTCACATTCTGTGGAGGTCTTCATCTCTGTGTCTACCAACTCCTCCTTCTCTCTATACCTAAGAAGCAACCGAGCAACTTCACTGTCCCGACTGTGTTTCTGACAGAAAGATCTGACTTCCCTGCTCCTGGGATTTACCCATGGTTCTTCATGGCTTTATAGAGACTGGAAAACTCCCAAAATTGCATCTGTAGTTCAGATCTCCCAAACACAATCTATTCTCTCTCTCTCTCTCTCTCTCTCTCTCTCTCTCTCTCTCTCTCTCTCTCTCTCTCACACACACACACACACACACACACACACACACACACACACACACACACAGGAAAAAAACATATCTCTACTGGGAAGTGAGCAGATATTTCGAGTCTGTGGTGTCAGGGCCATCTGAAGCTCCTCGATCTGATTCTCTTTACAGCTCACTTCCTGGTGTCAGACCCCAAACCTTGGAACTCTTCCATTCGGCTTTCTCATTCATGCCCTGCCCTTACTCTGCAGGAAATCCTACCTCTACCACTCTTCCCAGTCAATGAACGCCCTTTCACCACTCCTCCCAAACCACCCAGCGCTAAGTACTGCACATGGCCTGAATTATTTCAATACGCTCAGCCTCCCTCCCTCCCACCTCACATGCCTATCATTGATTCTCACAGGAACTCACAATTTCTTAAACCATGCATTTAATCAGGTCATTCCTCAACATAAAACCTACTGTGTAACGTGATAACCCATAGAGTCTTCAGGGTAAGCAGCCTACCCTTTGCATCTTAGAGCTATGCTCTCCTTCTGCCTCATTGACTTCCACTCTGATCCACCCAGAGAGCAAGCCACGTATGCTATCCCCATATATTTCTATCTAGATGATATAATCACTTTTTACTGTAACAAATATCTAAGACAATGGGCTTGAAAATGAAAGGTTAATTGTGCTCATAGTCTGGAAGATTTTAGTCAACAAGCATCTACCCCACTGCCTTGGACCTGTGGTAACACACAGTATCACAGTGAGGACACACAGTGGATTTTTTATGCACCTCCAGGCCCAGTGTAGAACAAGACCATGAGCTCCTTTGGGGGCATATTCCTAATGACTTAAATCTTCCTTCTAGGATTCATCTGCTAAAGGTTCACCAGCTTTCAGCAGTGTCAGAGGTGGGACACTCCATATCCAAACTAAACCAGACGGCTCTTCCCATAGAGCTCTACAGGACTCTCTTAGCTGTTCCAGGTTCTCAAGTGACACTTTTCCAGTAGCTTCCAAGAGCATCCTGTTTAATATTCTAGCTTCCTCCTGTTCACCAACACTTCCTTGCCCTATTATCACCATTTGTCATGTACAGTCTCTGGTTTCTTTATCTTCTGCTTTCTAGAATATAAGCTCCACTCAAGTAGATAGAGGGTTTAGGGAGTTGTCATTTTGTCCCTAGGGTCTTATGCCAGTTCCATTCACTATTGTTTTCCCACTTAGAAATGTACTTGGCATGAGCTTGGTCTCAAATACTCAAAGAGAGAAGCAAGGAGAAAGCCAATTGGAAGTTAGTATGGACAGATACTATGTTCTACACACTTTGCTCTTTATATTCTGGGGTAGGACTTCCTCCAAATCCACCCCTACAGAAAGTATTTCATGCCTGATTACTGATTTTTACATTAGAAAATATAAAATATTAAGTAATCCAAGTCATTGGACAAGTTAAATGCAGATAATGTTGATGTAGTATTAAAGGATGTAACCATCCTTGAAAAATTTCAAAGGCTAGAATGTAGCTCAGTTGGTAAAACGCTTGTCTAGCATGCACGAAACCCTGAGACCAGCCTCAATCAACACTTAAAACCAGGCATGGGGGCACATGCCTATAAACTCAGCATTTGGGAGGTAGAGGCAGGAAGATCAAGAGTTCAAGGTCATTCTTGGCTACAAGGCCAGTTTGGACACTTGAGGAAAAACAAAGATTTCAAAGCTCTTTAAATTAAAGGGCAATCTCCATTCACAGGTGAACGACTCCCAAAATCACAAATATGAGGAAATTTCTTCAGCCTGCAGAGATGGTTCAGCAGTTCAGAGCATGTGCTTCTCTTGCAGAGGACCCACATGGTTACTCACAATCATCTGGAACTCCAGTTTCAGGGGATCCAACACCCCTTTTGGTCCACCTCAGGTACCAAGTAAGCATATGGTGCACATACATACATGTGAATAAAAATAAATATATTTTTTTTTTGGTTTTTTGAGACAGGGTTTCTCTGTGTAGCTTTGTGCCTTTCCTGGAACTCACTTGGTAGTCCAGGCTGGCCTCGAACTCACAGAGATCCGCCTGGCTCTGCCTCCCAAGTGCTGGGATTAAAGGCAAAAATAAATATTTTTCAAAAAGAGAGAAAATGTCTTGAGTCCTAGCAAAAATGACACAAATACCTTCTCAAAAACAGATCTGAAGAGAAATCTCAATATTGTCATTTGGGGAGGTGGTTTTATTATAGCAAATAAAATAAACTTTAATGCCGCATCCCAGAACAAGAATTTTCAATTGGTTTGTCATTAGGTTGACTAATAAAACTAACAGGTGCTTTTACAAATCAACTCCCCCTTACCAAGCAATGATGCTGGTGATGACATAGTGAAATTATTAAGGAACTGAGGAAATCAGAACAATGCACTAGAAAGGCAAATGGTCCTTCCCATCCCAACCATGTCTAAGAGGGGAGTAGTATGCATCCATCCTATAAACTGATTGCCCTAGACTGATACAGTAAAACTCTAAATGTCCATGTGATGGTATTTGGTGTTGTGTTTTCGGTTGCAATTAGGTCACAGAGTAGAGCTCTTACTACTCACAGTTTAGTGCTTTTATTAGAAGAGACATGAAGAGATTGCTTCGTTCCTCATTCTCTCTAGACCTGCCATATGACGGTACAATAAAGAGACGGCCATGTTTAGCCCAAGGAGAGGCCCTCACCAGCTCTCAGATTTCTCCTCACAGTAATCTTGGACTCCTCAGCCTCCACAGTGATGAGTGGCAAATGTCTATAATTGGAGGCACTAAGTCTATGGCACTTTGTTCTACCCATCTACCCTAAGACACGGTGTCACGTCCTAACAATCAGCCCTTAGTGAGAGAGACATACAAATCAGTAAACCTGAAAACCAGCTGGGGGGCCTCAAGTTGTCTGCATACTGAGTGCTGTCTATAAAATTGTAGAGATTAAGTGCAGACCAAATGCAAACATGATTCCTTTTCACAGAAGACGATTTGAAAGTCTAGAGAAGACTTTATGGAAATCCGTCATCCATAAAACAGCTGAGAATTCCAGAGGGCAAATGCTGAAACACGCCACACAAACCCTACCAAGTGGCTTTATGGCACGTCTGTTCAGTCCCATGGGGAAGTGTCTCAGTCCTACGTGAGGAGACTCAGGTCTCTTCCAACACTTAAGAGTGGAGCTGCTGGGGCTCAGTACTGATCACATAGATACAAGGGTTCAGCTTTGAGTAGTCCGTGCCAAAGTTTCTACGTAGAGTTCTCTTAACATTATCTGTGCATCTTAAAAAACATGAAAATAAACATGAAACACTAATTAGTATCAAGCTTGTGCGTTATAAAAAATGTACTTTTAATTGTTAAGTAAAATAGTGTGGGATGCCAGGTAATAGCCACATTACTGGCATGAAAGTGGGGACAATTATAATAAGCGCTGCTCATTAAGTAATCTGTTCATTTACTCAGCAAACACCAAGGGAGAGTCTCTCATCAGATAACTACCTAGCGTCTGCGAGCATGAGCGCAGTGATGAGTGATAAAGAATCACCAGTGTTTAAGAAGATAGGGAAGGCTGCTTCTAGAGCTGGAAGAGATAAATTGAAAAGCTGATACATTGTGCAGGTAATTCCTCTGCAAAATAAGTCAAACGGGCCAAGGATGCAGGGGACCCCAGACGTGAGCCCATTTATAAAGGCTAGTGTGTGTGTATGTGGGGGGGGAGTGGGGTGGGTGGGTGGGTGGATATAAATGTAAGCACAGGGATGTCATGACACACAGCTCTTGGGAGTAAGTTCTTTCCTTCTACTGCGGGTCTGGGGAATTGAATTCAGGCTGTCAAGATTTACACAGGAAGTGAAAGCACTTTAACCATCTCTCCAGCCCTAGAGTATCTTTTATAACTGAGAAAAACAAAATTATCAACTATTCATGAAATTTTAATACATAACTTGGAATTTGAAAGTATACATAAGCCGGGCGGTGGTGGCTCACACCTTTAATCCCAGCACTTGGGAGGCAGAGCCAGGTAGATCTTTTTGAGTTCGAGGTCAGCCTGGTCTACAGAGCGAGATCTAGGAAAGGCGCAAAGCTACACAGAGAAACCCTGTCTCAAAAAAAAAAAAAAAAGTATACATAAGTGAATGGATATAACTAATTCTATTTTCAGACTACTTTAAAAATATTTAATTGTTTTGATTGGTAGGATTTTATTTTTACTAATACATATTAACTGTACATACTAATGGAATTCAGTGTGATATTTCCATACATCTGTACCATGTGCACTGATCAAATCAGACCTCTCTTTGTCCACCTTTCCACCCATACCTTTCCCAATCTCTACAACTCACTATTCTACTTTCAAGTCAAATATTCTACCTTCCATAGAAAACATGACATTTATTATGTGTCTAGTTTGTTTCATTTAACACGATGTCTTCCACTTCTTTAAGTATTCTTTTGCTGGACACTTGGCTGGTTTCATATATTAGTGTGAACAGTGCCACAATAAACATGGATGTGTATGTATCTCTCTGGCATACTGATTTCATTTCCCTAGGATATCCCAGATATCCCAGAAGTGGGATAGCTAGGTCATTTGACATAGTTTTAGTTTGTTTAAACAAGACCAGAAAAACTAAAAGGAATACTAGCATTTCATCACATGTAACTTTGTATTCAAACAACACAAAACTGCATACGATTATTTAAAATTTAAAATTAAGGCCAAGGATAAACAAGCAAATATTTGAAACAGTGTAGCATGTAAACTTTACGAAAATGAAATTGTTATTGGATTTGAATTTTTGTTCTAACACTATCTAATAAACTATTTCTTTAAAAATCATAAAAGAAAAGTAAATGGATAGCCTAACTCTCAGTACCTGCTATAGACTACCTCAAAGTTACTGCAAAGATTTACAGTTTCTAATTCCAGAAAATTCACACAGTAGAATGTCAAACTATGACAAATGGGTAGTATGGACTCCTTCTCTTCTTGACTCAAAGACCACATGTGACCAGCCTACGTTCACACACACCCAACAACCCTTACAAGAGGCACTAGTCCAACAGGCAGAGGTCCAGTGCAGATCTGGCCATGCTCTACCCTGACATCCTACCTGCCTCTACTCTCCACCTATATCTGACAGTCTCTCTGCACTTCACCACATCAAGGAGAGTCTGATGAAGAAATCAAGCTGGAACCCACTTAGACATTTCCTTCCTGATATCTAGTTTCCCAGTGTTCGAAGATGCTATGCAGATGGCTGGGGAAAGAATGGCGATGGACAGACTTACCTAGCAGTAGATTATGCGTACTACAAAATTGGCCTGTCAGGTAAGACATGCCCACTGGTGTTACAGTCTCAATGACACTAACTGGAATAGCCAACTGCTTCCTGATAGGGTCTAAGACCTGCTCTGCAGGATACAGTTCATGCCTAGTAGGGTAAACCTGGTCAAAGCCCATAGATAGAGAAGTTACACCTTCTAGGGGAGAACCTGCCACCGTTGTTTTGCTAAATGAACATGGGATTTAACTGTCTTCTAAATATTTTTGTTTATATCCACAGGTTAGTCTTCCTGTCAATCTTTGTCAAAGACATTATCCTATCTTATCTTATCTTATCTCATCTCATCTTATCGATCATATCTTGGGCAGAAGAGACTCCTAACTGGTCAAGGTGCTGAGAATAAATGACTATGAATGTTCAGCCTTAAATCAGACATTGATATCAATACCCCACATGCAAAGCTCAGAGAACATTGCAGATGCAAAGGCAGAAGAAATGTAGGAGACAGTAAGTGAAGAGCACTGTGGAATTCTATCTACTGTACATGACATGGCTAATGTACTCAGGTACTATGGCTAGCCGCACAAAAGCAAGCCAGTCAACATTCTATAATGGATGGGAGAGGGGCTCATGAGGTTTCACCACTATGTGAGCTGCTATTGGTGACTGATGGCTGCTGAGGGCGAGACTGTCATTTACTTTTTCAGGGCTGTAGCCGGTGATAAGTTGCCTGTGATCCAGAGGACGGTCCCAAAGCCGTGTGCATGCTGGCAGCACTAACCAGACCCGGTGGGTTAGGACAAAGCACAAAAGAAGGCCTGAAGTTGGGGAGATAAATTATTGGGGACATCTAGTGGGTAACAAGGGGGGACTGGGATTGAATATGACCTAGATACATTGCATACATGTATGAAATTATCAAGGAATAAATTAAAAACACTCTTTTTTTTTAAAGAGACATATCTGACAGAAGTCATTACAGAATCCAAGAGTGGTGGAGGGCATGCTAAAGATGTTCCATAATCATAATGGCACAGGGAAGAACAGCACACACTTTGTACATATTTAGTATTCATCTTTCCATCTTCATGGTACAGCTGTAGGATTAATTGTAGCTTTACTCAGAAATGCTGTCAGAATAAAACTTGAGTCTTTTATACATTGCTCTTTTCCAAAGTATTATTCTCTCTATTAATATAAATGTTTCAGTGTTTTGTTAAGGGTGTATGGGTGTGTGTGTGTGTGCATGTACTTGAAGAATTACTTGTATTTCAACTGTCTGTGACTTAATGCAGTCTAGTCTAAAAAGAAGGGGAAATGCATAGCGTGCAGGTTTGTTCTCGCAACCTGGGTTTATGTTAGGGTAGAAGCAGGGATTTTCTAACAGAGCGAATTTCTAATCAAAAGCCTCACAGGTAACACACTCTTCTAGGCAAAGAGGCTACCTGCAAAAGAAAAGGGCAAAGAAATGGATTGTCTTGCTGTAAATTCACAGAATCTTAAAACCAGGAAGACCTCAGACATCAGCAAGTTTGGTATTTTATGTGGCACAAATCACTGGCCATGAGGACAAGCACACATAATGAGTAGCACTGTAAGGCAATCTAAGGGATTCCTGGTCCCAATAGGCCTCCTTGAAAATATTTGATATCTGCATCCAGTTACTAAAAGTCTTATAACTTAAAACCAAAGGAATAAACAAAAAGGGTGTTTTAACTTACGCTTTTCCAGGCACACTTGTCTGTGACCACTGTAGATCATGGCCTTCCACTTCAAGATGTCGGTCATGCTAAGAGACCAGATCCACCATTACACAGTTTTCTACTTCCTGCCACACCCCATAGAAGCTGCAGCTGCCTGCAGATCTTGCTCTGGAATGCTGATGTCGATTTTACAAATGAGAAAAACTGAAATTCAAAGAAGTTAGTGGGCTTAGCCAAAATCCTTCAAGTGCTCAGTAGTGACCAATCAGCATGGGAGTTTAGGTAAGAGTGAGAAATGAGTGAAAATCCCCACATCCTTCCTTTCCATGGTCTCTCACCAGAAAAGAGTGGCCTCCTGTGTCTGCCTCGTTTCTCTTGCTGAGACTCAGTCTCTCAACCTTTACTTCCTGCTAGATTCCTGTTTTCCAGCTTAGATCCTTCCACTAACGCTCATCCAGACTTGGGAGTTGGGACAGTGGTTTGTCAAGAGAGTAGTTCGAATGTGGGGGCAGGAAGACCAGAGAGATGATAAACTAAGATAGATGGATTTTGTAGTTCTCCTCATGCTTATTTGTTTCTAGGGTTTCCCTTGGTAGCCTCGGATCAGAAAGTTTCATTAAACTGACTATAAAGCTGGTGACGCTTACCGCTGTCTGTCACCTGCCCATCAGCTCCTTCTCCATCTTATCTCCTCTCCCTTTTATGTCCAATCATACCTAGTTCTTGGCCACTCCAGGAGAGATCCAAAACCCACAAGCAGAGTCACCCAGAAGCTAGAGAAATCTACTTGGCCTGCTGTGTCTTCCACGTGCCATAGCACTCTACATTCCTTGAATGTGCATGGCCTAGCTGAAAATTATCCCCTCTAGCAAAGGTCTCTCCAGCACAGCTCCCAAACCAAGAAAGAAGTACCACTGCAGACAGCCTTTTAAAATGCTATTCCACTTTACAAGACGGGTCTCCCTTCATCTGGAAAGTTCAATCTGAATAGCCTCGGGGGGTGGGTGTCTTCCACATCATGATGTTTTTACTTGTCTCACATACCTTTGTTGAAAAATAACAGCAGTAGCAAGAGGAGGAGTTCAATTCTGCCTCCTCCCTCAGAACTGATCGGCTACACATCACCAGATGATCCTTAAAACATTTCAGTTGGCCACAGTTCCAGTCTGTGACAGTGAACATGAACAATGAGATAGTAAACAGATCTGGCCTTGTCTAGGTCTCTGTTTTAAAAAGTACCTCTGCCATGTGCATTATTCCCTCTGACATGGGGAGGAGCTTCACGAGAGGTGGTTCTTGGAAGAGAGTTCAAGAGCACAGAAGGACAATGTACATCTTGTCTACATAGAGCAACCTTGCTACAGCACCCTCTATTTTATCTAGAATCAAATACCCGACATCATCTGCATTTATAACTCAGAAGCCCCCATGTGGCCTGGGAATATGGGTAAAGTGAAGATTTTGTAAAGAAATTACAAGAGAATAATTGTCTGAATGGAAAAGAAGGTCATTATTGTCTTCTTTGAACTTTTAATAGAAACTGCTTACACAGCTTAGCATGGTTTGGGATAAAGTACAATACAGCCTGGTTTTATTTTTATCTGTGAAGATGTCAGCTATAACTTCCCAAAGTCCTAAATGCAGGTGACTCACAGCCTTGAGTCTGTTTCCCGAAATCTTCTATACCTGGAAGGTATTCCTAGGACATAAAGGCTGGGAAGGTTCAGTGGAGCACCTCCACAGCTTGTGAGATCCATTTGTCCTCTTGGACATCCAGAAGACACAATTGGGTGGCAGCTGCCATAATATACAGAACCTACCCTTCCCATCCTTTCTGATGGCTCCTGGTTCTGTATGTTCTTCTCTATGAAAGTTATTATTCCAGTTGGTGTCTTTACTGAGGGCTTTGTATGTGCTAGACAATATGCTCAGGCTGGCATCCAAGAGAAACAAGTCACTACACAAGTAATTAGATTGAATGCAGAGAGAGAGAGAGAGAGAGAGAGAGAGAGAGAGAGAGAGAGAGAGAGAGAGATTACAATAACGTAGAACACAGGGATATGTAGAAGAGTTTAAACTGACACTTACGGGGGAATCAGGAAAAAAGGTTTCTTTGGGGAGGTGCACTGGATTGGGCCTTGAAGGATAAAAGGGCTTGTCAACTAGAAATGATAGAAGGCCACTCCTGAGCAAGCAGTACATCTGAGAGAACAAATCAGAAATACTCCAAAAGTGGCTGTCAATTCCCTGAGTTGGGTGACTGGGATTCTGCCTTAAAAGAATTTGATAAAAAGAAAATGTTTCTATGAAGTTCTACATAAAAGAAAAAGCATGTGTTTCTAATACACTCCTTTGATCTAAAGAAAGTCACTACATAAATGTCAACTATTACTTCTATGCAAGTCAGTATTTTAAACAGCAATATTTGAGAATAATTGAAAGTAGATTTTTTTTCTCTCCAAGACAGAAACATTCTAAAAAATTCAATATAGTCCATATGGATAATCAAGTCAGAGAATGGCAAGATTCTTACAAGAGAAAAAGAAAAAAAGTTTCCAGGAAGATGTACAAGACCTTCAATTATTTACTGTAGATATTGTAGCCAGGAACTCCTGGACACTGAACTGCAGTTGGACTCTGTGCCCAATTCATGCTTCACTTCCAGTCCATCAGAACTATTTCACTAGATCAGCAGAAATAGGAAGTTTTAAATGTCAAAAAATATTATGTGTTTCCCACTCAGGTGGGACTTTAAAGTTTAATTGCCGAGCCCCCTGACTTTATATTTGAGGCAATGAAGTCCAGACAGTGGGTGACCAACTCTAAATGTCAGCCAGCCAGTAAAACTGGAGGGAAAGAACTCGCTGCAGGCAACACATGAAGCTAGCTGGTAGAGCCAGCACAGGAGCACAAGCAAGCCTTGACCCCCAAACTTGCACATGGCCCAGATGCTACGGAAATTAACGCCAGTGCTCACAAGTGGGTGCAATGCCATAGATGAAGAGTTTCAGAGACAGACAGAAAAGGGTGTGAGAATTCAAAGTGAAAAGAAGTGTATACATTACCTGAATTTCTGGCTGTCGCACAGGAACAGGGATTTCTGGATGTCTGGAAAGGAAACTTAAATATCATACACAACTGCTAATATTATACACTTGGGATGGAAAACAACAAAAATAATGTTACAATCTTTTCTTCTGCTTCTGAGACCATTAAAATGATAGGAGAATTGAGTTGCACTTCAGATGCAGGGCCCAGAGGCCCCTGGGCTCGAACTAACCCGAATGGCCCCTCCCTGAGGACTGGCTTTTAAGGTGCCATGAAAGCTTCCGAAGGAGGAAATCCGCCAACAGTCCTACCCAGCTATGACGCCTATGAGCCACGGCCACCATCTTGGCACCATAACCCTCAGGGGGCAATAGTAACACACATCTGTGGTGGTAACCAACCGCTCTCTAATTGACTTGAGACCCTCTTGGTTCTTACACCCACACATAAGGGTAGTCTTCACCCTCAGCAAGGAAATTTCTCTTTGCAATGGATGGAGACCTCTACAGAAAACCACAACCAATCAAACCACGGCGTTGTGGAGTTCAGTCCCAATGGATACATTAAAAAGCAAAACGACTCCCACATCTAAGGTTTAGGGAACAATGTGGAAGAGAAGGAGGAAAGACTCTAAGAATCAGAGGATCAGGGAGTTAGCTGTGAGACTGTGTCTCCTAGCAATGTCAAAAGCTACACCCATGAAGTCTCACCAACATGACTGCCTAAACATGAGCTGAATAAGGACACCACCATTAGATATGCTAACATGGATGGGGAAAGCCCATGAAGTCTCAACCCTACACAAGGAAGTATAGGCAACTGAGGAAAGCCAGAGTGGGAGGTTTGGTCTTCTAGAGGGAAGAGCACATCAATTGGTATTCCAATACCAAAGATCAGTCCTGGAGATGTACAAGTAACATTATATAGGCTGAGCAGGATAAATTAGGAATATATACATGTATGTATATATGTAACAATCATTAATGAAAAAAAGAGGCCATGAATTTGAAGGAGAACAGGAAGGTTAGATGGGAGGGTTTGGAAGAAGGAAATAGAAAGGGAAATTATGTAGTTAAGTTATAATCTCAAAAACAAAAAAAATTAAAAGATATATGCACCACCACCACCACCACCACCTGGCAGAGTAATTATTTTAAAGAAGAGCAGAAATGGGAGAATAACACAGAGGCTCTGGGTTTACCTCCAGCATGGGGGAAAAAGAAATCCCAAATCAAGCACAGGTAAGTATACAATCCTGGACTTAAGAATTCTTATGTCTAAGGCTTACAAAAGCCCTGTAAAAGATGAAGACTTTATACCCAGTATTCATTTTGACTAACAACCCATTTTGTGGTAACTATTCATAAATACACTAAGAAGCTTTTTAACCTTAATGATTCTCTGTGTCCTCTTATCCAAGGAGAACAAGGATAAGCAGATGGGAATGCATGGCAGGAGCCATGGAATTACATCATATTTAAGCTCATACTTGCAATCTAAATCCCTGGTTTGCAAACAACAATGAGCATGCTTGTTTTATTTTTTATTTTTTATGGGAAACAACCTAAATTCATTCTGCTTGCAACTATGTATACCACATTAGAATCAGACTTTAAGAATTTGTCTAGATTTTCTAATATAGCAATCCAGAAAGGGTAAAAATGTCAAAAGTACCTGATGGGGCATCACACTTAGGCATTCTCTGAAAGCCATGAGTCTCTAAACGGTATGCCCGTTGTGGGTAGGAGGCTGGGAGACTTATCTGTGGAGTTGATATAGAGATCTTGGTATCTAGGAGGATGAGGCTTCTAAGTCAGATGATCTTTCCCTAAGCCAATCCAACATGGCTGCCATAATCTCACCCTCCAGCTTCACTGTGTGGATCATTTCAAGGACTCTCAAAAGGGAATGCCTATCCTAGAGCCTTCTGGTTTACACAGTGTCTGGGATGGCCTACAGTGGTCTTGACGTCTCATGAGTTGGACCTCTAACAGGTAGTAGGGGCCTGCCCCTTAAGCCATTATCTCTCTTAGCCAACATTCTTAACATTCTATCATCAGTTAATAACTACTTAGCCCAAACTCACAATCCTGGGCACCAATTCGCCCTTTGTGTACTCTTATCTGACTCCTTGTCACCCAGTTTTCTGAAATGACAGAAGAGTGGCATGCCATAACATACATAGCAGATTTTATATCAGAGCAAGGTGAAAATCTTCATTTCTCCTGCTAAGAGTCTTTCTGACAATTTCTGGAATATTATTTTGACCACAATCCCTTATTAAGTTGATGTGAGAGAGCAAAGGGACTCCTGAATCCCTTGTAGGAATCAAGTATTAGTATCTGTCTTAATCCATCCACGTTGCCATAACAAAATGCCTTAGACAGTTACTTTACAAACAAGTGGAATATATCGCTTACAGATTTCGAGGCTGGGAAATCCAAGATGAAGGAGCAAGCAGATGTGCTGCCTGTGGAGGGCTCCTGTTCTGCCTCTCAGATCACACCTTGTTGCTTTATCTTCACATGGCAGACAGGCAAGACACTCTCTTCAATGTCTCCTGTGAGGGCACCAGCACATGGGGGCTGGGCACTAAAGGCCCCACTTCCTGACACTACCACATTTTTAGATTCTGACACATAGATTGGGAAGGGCACCAATATTCAGACCATCAAAAATCAATAATTAATAGCTAATAGCTTGAATGCTCCCTTCCCAAAACTTGAGCTTACCAAAAGAGTCAAGGGTAACTGGACAGGTATATACTGGGAACCAGTGTGGAAATGAGGTGAACCCAAACCAAGGACTAAGGGACAAACAAATCCAGACTAAAGAAAGTACCAGTCATGGAAACTTAAAAGAAGAGAGGGTTACAAATGGCAGGAGATAGATCAGAAATCAAAATTACGGTAGAGTCTACAATGACCAACACCAGCCACTTTCATGATACAAGAAAAGCCAGGAAGATAACCAGACACAAGACTAAATCAAGACCAGTGAACCATGTTATGCCAGAGGACAGACCGCTCTGTGAACTCCTTACTCACATTGCTGTGAATCCCTGAGGCTTTCAGTCCCTTCATTCAATTCAGAACACTTAGCAGTATTCAGAGATATCTCTATGTACCAAGGTGAGTATTAATTCCTCTAGGAGGTAAGAAGTAGATTGGCCCCTGTTTTCACTCTTGGTTCATTCATTACATTCTTGGTTTTTCGTATCTTAAGAGTCACAGCAAGCAGAGTCCCGTTAGATTTTGGCCAGCTGTACTATCTATAGACACATTACTGCTGAACAAAAGCCACAAAACAGTCATTTCAACATGCCACTCTTTAGAGAGAAAAAGCAGGTGGGCAGTCAAACTCACAGCCACGGATGTTCAGAAGGCAGGAAAAATGATCCCCACTCAAACGAGTCTTTCTTTATAGTAGGATATCGTTAAAATCAACTGTTACAACAGTGCATCTTTTTTTCATTAAAAAAGGTTCTTTATAAGATCAAGGTATCACAGGTACTGGAGAAATTTTTGATCAAGGACGAGGGCATGGCTCAGTGGATAAGAACATCTGCCCTGCAAGCATGTGGACCTGAGTTTGGTTCCCTGTCACTCATGTAAAAGGTCAGTCAAGGCAATGCATGCCTGTAAAGCCAGCCTTTGTGGGTAGGCAGACCCTGCCTAGCTTAGAGAGCAAGCATCATCCGAGACCTCATCTCAATAAAGCAAAGGGTAATAGAGGAGCTCTGTCCTCTGCACACATGCAAGGGGCACACACATACACCTGTACACTCAAATGTTATCGCGCACACACACACACACACACACACACACACACAAAAAAAAAAAAAAAATACTAAAGTTTTAAAAAGACAAGAAAATCACCTGAAAACCTGCACTATCCAGAGATAGTCATTGCTGATATTTTGAAGGGTTTTCTCTGGATTGATAGGTGAACATACAAAAAAATTTAGATAAACTCACTCGTTACATTTAAAAACAGCACCAACCACACCAATGCAGTTTTATAAGCTTCTCTTTTCTTCACAATGACTTGAACATTTTTATTAAAAAGGAGAGCAGAGAGATGCCACCCAGTTATGCTGTCAGCTAGCTGCCAGGGACAGACTTTAAAACCACGCCCCGTAAGCACACCAGGAACTGCTTTTCCAAGTACACTTATCTTCAATCTTCCATTCTGACTTAATCTTATGCTTTCTTCCCACTAAGGTCATCCTTTAAGTTGGTCCCATCGAGTCATGTGAGCAGTGTGCCCTTTCCATAAGCATGGCTATCATCTGTACACATCTGCAACAGTGTTAAACATGACCGTGTCCAAACTACTTCCTGGAAGAGCCTACTTGTCCACTCAGAAGTGCCTATTGATCCTACTGCTTGTTTCTTGGCCCATTTCCCATTCCTAACAAAAGGTTGTACACAGGGAAGAAACCGGGACACATCAATTAATAGGGTTCTCTGAAAGCTTTAAAAAATACATTTTCTATAACCTTTCAATGACAAGCCCATTTTCCTCCCCGATCCCTGCTCCTAATCCCCCTTTTCCAAAGCAACTCATTATTTGTTATCACCTGTTTGCTCTTAATACTGACATTCCCTGTCACACACTGGGACATGGTCTGATGTGATAGCCCAAGGGCATTTCCTGAAGCCGTTTTCCTAACAGAGGTCCTGCAGGACACCAGCTAATACCCCACTAGTGCTCTGAAGAGCTATCTTACTAACCAAGTCTCTCTCACACACTAGGGGGCCAGCCATCTGGCCTGGGTGATTTATCTGTATCTAGCCTGTTGATCAGGTCTGGAGCATTCTGGGCACATGGCACTTCTTGATCTATTACCTCCAGTGTGTGAACTGCTTGAGGGAGCTTGAGTGCAGGAATCTTACTCAGCAGAACCAGAAGCAAAGAATTCATTTACACTCTACTTTATCTCTCTCGGCCTCTGAATATATGTTTGGTATAGAAAAGTCAATCAGTCCCTCACTGCACAGCATCTGTGTTTCAAAACTGTTCCAGACATCTATCCCAATGACCCTTTTCAAATTCATGTCCTGTTATCTCATATCTATTGTACATCGACTACATCACCCTTCATGGTGATTATAATAATAACTTAGTAAGCCAGCCCTTCAAATAGTCCCTGTCATTACCTGTACTTAGGCATGCTCTTCTTTACTTTCCCCCTACGTAGCCCGTGTTTTAAAGCACTGAGTCTAAGACCTTTATTTTTCTTACTACATTTGGGTACCTATAAGGTAATTTACATATCCTCGGGTTTCTTCTGTTTCATTTGATCTTCAAGTATTTCCTTCACCTCCCCACTGTGTCAGCACTGAGTTCCCTTTTACAGAATGATTATGTATTGGACCTCTGTCTTCGGCATGCCCTCTCCCATGTTGACCTAAAACCACTCTATGTTACATACTACAATCTGTGTTGGATGGTAGTCGCTGAGTGAACAGCTTCTGAATGAAGGGATGGCACCAAGAGCTACCAGCCATGGGGCATTCCTAGGCACCACAACCCATGCTGGAGACTTTATAGGCATTCCATGCGATTCGGGTGCTAGACTTACCCTTCAGCGGCACCCAGAACAGAGCTGCTGCAACCAGAGCATCAAGAAATACTTCATGAGCAAATCGAAAAACAGCATGAAACAGGTTCGTTTGTCAGCATTGCAAGGAAGTTGAAATACAGAGATGTCTGCCCACCTTCTGAAGTCTCACAGACCATGATGCCAAGACCTGAACCCAAACCCCACACAATTTACTAAGACTTAGTACTTGTAAACTCAATATGCACCTACATTAATGCAAACAAAATTAACCTCATAAATCTCAATGAACATTGTGGCATATCCCAAGTAAATATTCTGAGCCATGGTTTTCCAAGAAAAGATCTACAAATGCTGGGTTTAATAAATAACCAGACAGGCAGAAATCTGTCAACAATCGATGCAAGTCAACATGTGTTCTCTTCCATCGGTATCTTCTGCTGTATCTCTCCGGGACTTTTCGTTGCTGGACAGTTTTTTTCCTATAGCAATTCTGGGTGGATCTGAGTCGTAAGAATAACAGAACCGAAACAATCACTCGTGATTTCACTGTAAATTGTCTACAGAACCTGTGAGGAGTTTCTGCTAACAAGGAAGAAAACGCAAACGCTTCTCAGCCACCCCTGGCACTAGCTGGCCACTCGATTTTCCTGAGACGCTACCGACGTCATTCTTAAGGGTTTGGCTGCTCATATCTCTATCAACTAACTGGTGATCGTTCCTTAAAGCCATTGTTAGCTCTCCCTTTAGTCTTCCTCAGTCACACCCAGTGGAAGGTAAGTGACAGAAAGCAGAAACCAAAGCCTTTCAGCAGTGGTACGTAATGTCCCAAAGTCATGGGCTAAATAATCAAAAGAGGTACAAAAATCAAAGATCAGCAAACAGCAGAATATAAGTCATGAAGGTAGGAATTCAAAAAAGGGATGGAGGACAAGATATACAGATGATGTAAAGGAAGAATTCAGAAACTACCTTAATTTGAGCTCTACCATTCGCTTTGGAAAAATCAATCTGAGAAAACCTCAATTGTTCTACCTGGAGAATGGGAGTGATATAATATTACTTCCTCACAGATATTTCAATGTATCACATATACTATACCGTATGATATACGCTACCATTTTTATCTGTCACACACACCTTGAAATCAGTCCCATTCATTTTACATTATACACATTCACCTTACAAATCTTATCATCAGCTTCAAATTGTAGCCCCATGAACCATGTCTACCTTTTTGGGCGGGTCAGGAAACATTTCTGGTATTTTTAACCCAAGGAACCAATCAATACACAATTCATAGTGAGCTTTGTGTGCCTACATGCTTGGAAAGCTACCTTGTGTTCTCAGGACCAGAGTGCTGTAAACTGCTATTTAAACGAGGAAGCCTCTTTGAGGTCCTCCTTCAGTCAGCTGCCTCTGGATGAGATACAAACTAGACTGAAACGGGATAGATGCTTTACATTTAAATGGGTTCAACATTAATGTACATTAAACAGCTTCATGGGCGATTGCACAAACACCTTTTGCAAACTGGGTATACGTGAGCACATATAACCATGTTGTCTATAGAAATCAGGAACAGATTTAGATTTTTAAGCAGCTACTTAGAGTTCCTGTCACTCAGAAGAAAACGTAATGGCTTTAGGTAAGTTGCTCTAGTGTCTATGATGACTGTCCAGAGAAGCATACATCAAATCACGAGTCAACTTAACGAGAAATTAACTTAACTCTGAAGTTCCTCTTCTCTCACAAAGAAAACTGTATTTTGGAAGTCAGTCACACTTTGGGTAGTCTACCAAAGGGACAAGCATACTATTCTTTTGGTCCTGTGCTATGGGGGTGTGGAGGGGGGAGTCAATGAACAAATCGCTAACACAAATAGCTGCACCTTCCCCCAGAGCCCTCAAGTTTAAACAAGTCTTTGTTGGTCCCAAGAAACACGTTGATTGTCATCCTAAAGATACTTGTGACCATCCTGAATAAAACTATGCCCAAGCATCAAGCTTTTGAAACAGGGGACCAGGCAGGTGACAGAAAGAGGAGTCTGTGGAAGGATGCAAGTGTCCTAGACCAACAAATAGAGCGCGTTCTGTTGAAATGAAATGCTCAAATAGGAATCGACCCAACTACTGTAACCTGAGAAGTGGACAAAAATCAAGTCTAAGTGAAGTCCCCACTCCCTCTGCAGGCAGTTCCCACCCGGGGTCGCCGGAGTGGGTGGTCTCAGGGCCCAGCAGCAGGGCGGTGCCCTAACACGCCGCGCCTCCCACAGTCGCCTCGGGTGGGCAAAGCCGGGCAGCAACACGTGGGGCGCGGCTCCTCCACCGCCCGGGAACTCACTCCAGCGGGAGTTCCCCGTGCACGCTCCCTGGGCCGCCGGCAGCCCGGGAAGCTTCCCTTGCCTTGAACTTGGTAGCTCCTGACGTTTGCATCCCTCCGTGGCGCGCGCGGGGCGCACTCCCGACCTGCCCGCTGCGCTCAGCAATCCTCCCGCCACGGAGCTCAGTGGCCGCGACTCCGACCCCGCAGGACAGTCCCGGCCCGGGTAGCTACACCCAAAGCCTCTTTGTGTGCTCCCCCGCCCCGGACGGTCCCCCTCATCCACTCACCCGGGCTGCACGCGTCCCTGCCGCCAGTGGCAGCCCGCTGCCCCATCCCACGAACACTGCGGCGCCCCTCGCGTGTGCAATGCGGAGCGCCGCCCGCGCGCGGCCGGAGCCGGGAGCGCAGCAGGAGAAGGAGGGCGCGAGCGCGGCGGGAGGGACGCGCGGGGCGGCCGGGGGGCGCGCGCCACTCCCACTCGCGCCCGGCCTCGAGGGTCGCGAGGCCAATCAGCGCGTGCAGGAGGAGCCGAGCCCTCCGCGGGACTCGTTCATTGGCCTGGCGCGCACCGCCCAGCGAGCGGGGGACCCGGCCCCGCAGCCAAGTCTGCAAACTCGGACTGAAGACCGCCGCTCACAGGTGGCGGAAAAGGGGGGGACTCGGGACCTGTCCGGGAAGCGGGTTCCCACGGAGTGTCCACGGCTATCTGTTTGCTCAGGTTGTTGGTCTCTTCCTGTGCGCGACGCCCTGCCTACCGCTAGCCGCGCAGCTCACCGTGGCCAGCAGCCACGCGTCGTCCGCAAGCACTGCTGAGCAACAACGCCCAGGCCAAATCTCACTCCCAACTGTCCCCTGGGGCGAAACGTCTCTCGGCCTAAGAGCTGGGGCTCCAAACCAAAGCCACTTGACTTTTGCAATGGAGAACACAGGCTGTGGGCTGGAGCATGGGGAGCAGTCAGGCAGGACTTGCATTGGACATGGGAGGTAGAATTGTAGGGCTTGAGGAAAACCCCGAGCAAAATTCTACCATGTCAGACCATTCTCTAAGTAACACCCGACACACACACACACACACACACACACACACACACACACACACACACACACACATCAATGCCCAATTCTCTCTCTTCCTGTCTTTGAGACTCTGTCTTCCTTAACAATCCTGTTTAATACTCCTGGATTTCTCAACCTGGGACCCATCGCCACAACTCCTACTCACCCAGACGGTTCCAGGAGAAGATGAGGAGCTGAAATGACCAAAAGGAAGGACCCTTAGGCTGGAAGCTGGGGACCAGACTCCTGCCTGTGCCTAGCCTGTTTGTACCTGGCCTGTAGAGCTGCCCTTA
Organism: Peromyscus eremicus; assembly: GCF_949786415.1. NCBI lineage: Eukaryota > Metazoa > Chordata > Mammalia > Rodentia > Cricetidae > Peromyscus > Peromyscus eremicus. Next base: position 29,285,333 of record NC_081419.1, on the reverse strand, counting down.
AGAAGGCAGTCTGCCCTACTGACAGCTTTAGTCCATCTTGGATCTTCTTAAGTCCTTTGGAGCTCTATTTCTGAAACTGTTTTAGGCCTCCTCTGAATACCCCTGCCTCTGTCCTTCCCCGTAGCAAATTGTCTTCCAACATAAAATCGTACTTTTCCATTAATGTCTCCTGGTCTCACCCTCAACAGCACCATTTGTAAGAACCAAAAGATATTTTGATTAACAACTTCAGGACCTCAGCATTTTTTCTCAATTTATCTTCGTGCACAAGCTTGCTCAAACTTACACAGGCTCAAAATTCAAGTCCACGAAAATGAGTGTCCTATATAACCTTTTGGCAAACAGGAGATGCTGCTGTCTTTGACTTCCCACAGCTTAGCATTTGGAATTTGCATATTACGAACTAATCAAAGTGAATCTGCCCTTTGCCCTTAGTGTATGGACAGGTTACACCTGCAGAATAGAATACGTTATTAATGAGAGTGTGTTGGGTGTTGACACCTCCCAGGCAAAAACTTCTTATTTTGGCAGTTACTATAAGCCTAGTTCATCTGATTGGAAAAAAAAAAAAATCAGGGCTGGGGTTTAACTAATAGAACCCTTCCCTAGCATACAAGAAGCACTAATTTAATGCCTATCACCACAAAAATCAATCAATTAATTCAGTACATAGTATACATTAGGTAAAATTGTAATGTTTGGATTCTAAATAATGTTCAGACTTCATGCCCTAACCCACCACTCACAAAGCAGAGACAAGGTGGTCATTATGAGTTCAAAGCCAACTTGATAAACATGGTAAATTCTAAGCCAGCTAGACTACATAAGAAACACTGTCTCAAAAATAAAAGAAGAAGAGGAGGAAGAAAAGAAGTTACCACCATTGTTCAGTTATAGTACAGCAGTTTTTATGCTAGAGAGCAGAGAAATGGAATCCACAGGCTGGTTTTTTTTTTAACATATTTTAGAACAAATAAATGACATGCATATAAAATGCCAGATTATCTTTACATATTAGGATAATGGATTACCTTTGTCTCATCCTTCATATTTTATTGTATTTTCTAGTAAACGTATTTTAGAAAAACATAACTTTAGAAAAAAGTTAATATGTCAGCTACCAACACCCATTACTCCTCAGGCATCAGAGAAGCTAAAAAAAAAATGCTAAATCCTTCTATCCCACCCTTTGTATTTCACCATCAAGGCCCATACTCCCATTTGTAGAATAGCTCTAGGATTAGTCCCTTCCTGATCCCTCAACTGCCACTGACACCCTCATCATGTCTGATCAGAACTTCACAACATCCTTTAACCCGTTCTCTCCGGGGGACCACCACACTGCCATCTCTTTCTTTCTCTAATGGCCATACTTTCCCTGTGTGAGCCAGCCTCTCATGCTGACTCCGCTCTCCACTCCCTAACCCCCGCCCCACAGGAATGGGCAGTCACCTATGTATGTCTATGTATGTGTCACAGCTGCAGGGAATACCCTCCTTCCTCCCTGACAGCAAGTTCCTACTCCTGTTGCAAGATGCATTTTCGATGCCACCCTTCTTCATCAAAACTACAAGAATTAGCAACCCCTCCTCACCATGCTTCCAGCACAAGCACTTTATTTATTCAATGATTATTAATCCAGACCCTGCTATGTGCCCGGCACAATGAAGGAGGCATATATCGTATTTATTCTCCTGGAGTGCACCATGAGAGACAGACTTTAAATCAAGGAAGCACACAAACAAATAATCTCAAACTGAGATAAGTGTGATGAAATCACTACATCTACAGAAAGGGGCAGGCTTTGCTCTGAACGTGTGTCTATCACAGGTCTCAGCGAGCTGTGTTACCACATTGTTCAAAATCTAATTGATCTCAGCTCGGTGTTATGAATATTATCATCAGAGCCTTGCTTTGTGTTTCTATACTCAATCCTTCCTGCATAAACTCTCTGATATCATTCTACTTGATTCATATTTAAGAGGTAGAGCTAATGTATTATTTGTAAATAGTCAAAGGAATTTGTTCTTTTCGTTTTCTCCTTATGTTTTCTTAAAACAAATTTTACTTTCAACATAAAAGTCTAGGGCTTATAATTTGAAAATTGAAAAGCAAATGAAAAGTACAATCCAAAAGAAAAAAATAAATTGGACTTTGTTCAAATCAAGCCATTTTTCCTAACAAACAACACCCCATTAAGAGAATGAAATTGCAAATACAGGTTGAGAAAAATCCTCTCAAATCATCTCTGACATTGGATTGGTAGCCAATATGCAAAGAGCTCTAAAAACTCAACAAGAAGAAATCAAACAAGGGAATATAGTAAATGAGCAAGAGATACACAGATGCTAAGTGGCACATCAAAGGATGCTCAATATCATCAGTGCAGTGCTAATTAAAACCACACGAGATACTCTACACACCTGTTAGCGTAACTGTAAGAAAGCTGGAAAAACCCAACAAATGCCAAGTGCTGATGGATGACATCATACATGTTCCCTGTATGACTGGAAAATGCTCTGGCCACTATTGTCTCTCCAGTAACTGGCAGTCAGGCCCCAGTGTTGAAGACAACACCTACACAACTCACTGAACATGAAGAAGTCTACCTAGAGCCGTCACCACTACAGATCAGTGTCCATGCTACTGGAAGGTACTCTGCATACTACCAAAGGGGAAAGGAAATCACCAACCCAGCTACAAACCCTTCCATATGTAAGAGTGACCTGACTGTAAGATTTACTGGTGCAATAAGTGGCACAAAGCTTGTGGGTGTAACCAATCAATCTCTGATTTGAGTTAAGGGCCACTGCATGAGACAGAACCCATACCCAACTCTGCTTGGGTGGCCAAGAGCTAGAGAGTAGACAGTCCAAGGATCTAGGTTAAAACCATATACTACACTTCTGCTAAAGAAATGTAGCAATAAAGCGACTCCTGAAAACTTTCTGCTATACTCATAGGTAAGTGCCTGGCCCAGCCATTGTCAGAGAAGTGTTCTCCTAAATACACTATATCGCTATAAATACAGAGATCCACAGCCAAATAATATGCAGAGAGTGAGAGACTTTGGGACACAGCTCTAAAAGGGAACTCTCCATCAAATCCCTCCCCTCAGGGCTCAGGGAACTCTGCCTAAGAGGAGGCAGAAAGAGTGCAAGAGCCAGAGAGGACAGAAGACACCAAGGAATCAAGTCCTTCTTGTAACAAGCTTTCAGGTCGGGACAGCCAGCCTGCAATTAATGACATGGGGACTTACTATTTATTATAAAAACTCAGCCTTAGCTTAGGCTTGCTCCTAACTAGTTCTTATAACTTAAAATTAACCCATATTTTTAAATCTACATTCTTCCACATGGCTCGTTACCTCATCTCCATACTGCCCAGCCTGCTTCCTCCACATCTGGCTGACGATTCTGCCTTTCTGCTTCCCAGAGTTCTCTCTCTGCCTGGAAGTCTCACCTATATTCTCCTGCCTAGTTATTGGCCATACAGCTTTTTATTACACTAATCACAGCAATACATCTTCACACAGTGTACAAATATCCCACAGCATCCTCTAAACATAACAGGGCTAGCACACATATGAACTCACAGTGTGGTGGTTTTAATGAAAATGGCCCCCATAGGTTCATAGGGAGTGTCATTATTAGATGTGGCCTTGTTGGAGGAAGTTTGTCACTGGGGGGTGGGCTTTAAGGTTTCAGAAGCTCAAGCCAGGCCCAGTGGCTCACTCTTCCTGCTGCCTGCTGACCCAGGTGTAGAACCCTTGGCTCCCTCTCCAGCACCATATCTGCCTGTGCACTACCATGCTTCCAGTTACCACCACAGAGGACTAAACCTCTCAACCTGTAAGTCAGCCACAGATAAATGTTTAATTACTCCGGAGGCAGAGGCAGGCTGATCACTGTGAGATTGAGGCCAGCCTGGTCTACAAAGAAGGTTTCAGCACAGCCAGGGCTGTTACGAAGAGAAACCATGGCACAGTGTCTCTTCACAGCACTGACTAAGACACACAGAGACTGTGTCAGCATGCACAGAATCTGCATGGGTCTGACCAGATGGGGTCCTGGAGATGAAAGAAATGGGCAAATGCCCCCATCCCTAACCCAGAAACTATTTCCAATTGATAGCCAGTTGCAATTCTGGAAAATGCGTTTTCTCCAAAGGAGTCTCACTGTGGAAACAAACCATTGTTAAAGGCAGTCCCCATGCCCAGGAGTAGACAACTAACACAGAACAAATTCAGTGGCATAATGTTGAGTCAAGATATTTTATTTTATTTTATTTTTTTAATTTCTACTGCTGTGGGATGTCATATGCTGTGAATATGTGTTACTCCCATTGGCTAATAAATAAAGCTGCATTGGCCTATGGCAGGGCAGGATGGAGCCAGGCAGGAAAATCCAAGAGAGAGAGAGAGAGTGAAAGGAGAAAGGAGAATAAGGGGAGATACCTAACTGCCTTCCAAGGAGCAACATGTAATGGGACACAGGCAAAGCCGTGGAACACGTGGCAATACATAGATTAATAGTAATGGGTTGAGTTAAGTTATAAGAGCTAGCTAGCAAGAATCCTAAGCCATAGGCCATATAATTTGCAATTAATATTAAGCTTCTGAGTGATTATTTTATAAGCAGCTGTGGGACCTCAGGGCCAGGCACGACTGGAAAAACTTACAGCTACATTCTACCTTACAGGTTCTTTGCATATAAATTATGGCTTCTAGTTTGTGGGTCTCTGTATCTATATGCATTTCATGTGCTTTTTCTTTGGCTCTTTTTCTTGTTTGGCTGTCTTGTGATACTCCAATTTATTTGGATTTTTTATTTATTTTCTTTTATTATTATTTCTTAGATGCTTTTTTGTTTTCTAAGACAAAAAGGGTGTGGATCTGGATGGGAGGGGAGGTTGGGAGGACCTGAGAGGAGTAGGGGGGAGGGGAATATGTAATCAAAATATATTGTATTAAAAATATCTATTTTTTCAGTGAAAGGAAAATATGTGAAGCTCACCCAAAAATGAAAAAAAAAATGCTATGGCCACACTAAAAAGTAATTAGGCAGGTTTATAAAATCCAATAGACACCCAACCATTTAACTCATCAGTCCCATTTCTAGATGTCTATCCAAGTGAATGAGAAGCTTATGTTTTTTCAGAGAGAAAATTGGGAACAAATTTTGCAGTAATTTTATCACCAAAAATCTTAAAACAGCCACAATTTCCTCAACTTGAGAATAAACTATATTGTGTTCACAGAATGGAGCACTATTCCAGAAGAAAAAGAGTTGATCATTGCCATAAGCAATATTTTGTGTCTCAAATTTACTGTGCCTACTAAAAGAAAACAGACTCCAAGGGCAGAACATACGTACACAGTGGATAAGAGTCGCAGAGGATGGGGCTTGAGAGATGGCTCAGTGCTTACAAGTGTTTGCTGTTCTCATAGAAGACCTGAGTTCAGATCCTAGCACCCATGTCAGATGGCTCACTACCAATCGTAACTCTAAATCCAGGGTTATATCTCCAAATCCAGGGAATCCGGACCTCTAAACACAACACACACACACACACACACACACACACACACACACACACACACACACACACGAGTAAAAATAAAATCTAAAAAATAGGAAAACCAAAAAACGGCACAGCGGCAAGATGAAGGACTCAAGGTTTCTCGTGCTGATGGAGGCTCTCTGGAGTCTGATAAGCTAAAGTTACATGAGGTGATTGTTTTCACCATTACTATGGGTTCCATGCCACTGGCACAGAGCTAAACTTCATTTTACCTAATCTATGAATGCATGAGTTAATTGTTTGAAAATTCCACTTGGTGTATGCTTATCTTATTCACTGAAATATTGCCCGTGCTTCCTCTGATGCTGGCTCACAAAGTAGCTATGCAATAAATATTGGTTAGATGTATAAACAGATACAAATGAAGATAGAGTTAGGATTTTACAGGAACAGAACAGAATTTTACATTCAGATCAGTGTATCCCCTTCAAAGCAGCTACTTTGGCACACCACATCTTTCATCACACTGACGCTGCTTCCATCTGAAAACACACTCCCTGTCCCTTTCTACTTATTAAAATATTGCCCTTTCTTGAAGGAAAGTTGTTTCCCTTAAATAAATGATTTGCTTTCTTTTTCCCTCAATAAATGTAACATGTATTAACATTTTACTCATTTTTTGATGTAACGAGTGGTGTCTAATGCATCTTCTTTATCTCCATCAAATGCGAGAAGTTTATATAACAGGCACAGGGTACGAATAAAACTCCAGATTTTATGCAAAGCTTGAGAGATTTGGACTCAAAAACCCATCTTATTTCCAGATGTATCAGTAAAAGTAATTTTCCTTTATTGGACACTGATGGTTGACATTAAGCTCTTGAAACATCATTAAAGTATTTCTGCTCTAGCCAGTTTGCACAGTCAAGTAACTTTTAAAAAATCATTTACAGCTAAGCTGTTGCAGTGGAATTTATTATAGGAACTCAATTTTCTCTACCAGTTTCCTACAGGGAAACAGTGATCCACTGCAAGCAGAGACCTGCTTGGTTGTTCTAAGGCCTCCCTTTCCAAGGTGTTTCTCTCACAGAGCATTTTTTTTTTTTTTTTTTTTTTTTTTTTACATAAGAACAGTGTGCTGGTTAAATTTACGTCAACCTTACACAAGGTACAGCCATCTGGGAACAAGAAACCCTATTGAGAAAATACCTCCATTAGACCGGCGGGAAGGAAATCTAGAGGGTATTCCTTGATTAATGATTGATAAGGGAGGCCACAGTCCACTGTGGGTAGTGCCACCCCTGGGCAGATGGTCCTGAATTGTATGAGAAGCCAACTGAGCCAGCTCAGAGAAGCAAGCCGGTAAGCAACATTTCTGTGGAGCCTCTGTTTCAGCGCCCACCAGGTTTCTGACTTAAGTTCCGGCCCTGACTTCCCTTCATGATGGACTACTGTAAGCCGAAATAAACCCATTCCTCCCGACATTCATTGCTTTTAGTCCATATTTTATCACAGCAACAGAAAGCAAACTAGAGCACACAGATGCCTTTCTACATGTGCTTCCCATGTAATTCTTCACAGAAATATACATGTCCCCTAGTAAGCATCAATAATAAAATTGTTTGGGAGGACAGGGAGAAAAGTGGAAGGACATGGGCAGAAATGTGTAAGATAAATAGGATATTGCAAAGAGTGACTACAGAAAAGTCTAAAAGTTTTACTACCTTTTTGTTTCCCCCAAGTTTTCTTTGTACCTGAGATAATCAAGTACCAATTGAATATTTCCTTATGATTGCCCCCCCCTTACTCAAAACCAAGAAAGGAGCTGGGCGGTGGTGGCTCATGCCTTTAATACCTGCACTCGGGAGGCAGAGGCAAGTAGATCTCTGTCAGTTTGAGGACAGCCTGGTCTACAGAGTGAGTTCCAGGACAGCCAGGGCTACACAAAGAAACCCTGTCTCAAAACAAACAAAAAAACAAGGAATGAAGGTCAAATAACCAACATTTTATGACATTAGAGTCCTATCATCCCATTGACTTCTTCCTTTATCCTCATCAGTGATACCTATAATTCCACCAGAACAAATATCCTTGGTCTGATGGTGAAGGAGGTATGGTAGCTTGAATGTGCACCTTCACACAAAGTGTGTAATAAAAACACTCTGCCTAGTGTAACAGAATTAATTCTTAAGAATTGAGATTCTTCAGAAAGCAGCTCCACCTTCAGAAAGTGTGTGCTACCCTCTTAGAGTGGGTCTATAATAAAGGGGGGTATCTTCCTCATCTCATAGTCCTTGTACCAGCTTTTCTGCCTTTGCTACATTTGCACGGGAGGACACAGCATAAAGACCCACACCAGATGCCAATCGCTTCCTCTTGGACTTCCCAGCACCTAAAACAAGAAATAAATCTCTGTTCCTTCTACTTAGTCTCAGGTAGTCTGCAATAGATGCACAAAACAGCGGGAGTCCATCTATAGACAGAGTGCCTTGGACTAGCAATTGATCTTAGCTGTTGAAATTGACCAGGGCACGCTGCTGCTTATAGAATACCAAGATAGGATCGCCAGGATGGAGCTGGTTAGGTGGGTTCAAAGCTCATGTAAGATTGTTTTTGAGACTTATATCTAAAGCTTCACACCTCTTTTCTGTTTCCATAGTGACATTGTAAAGCAAATCATGTTCTTCATCTCAGCCCCCTTCTCAGTATACAGCTTCTCATAGCCACCACCAACAAACAGTTGGAGCAAGAAATGGCCAATAATTTTCAACATCAATTATAGGAAGAGTAAGCTTAGCACTCTGTAACTTAGCGCAAGGCTGGTGAGATGACTCAGTGACTAAAGGCACTTCCTGCCAAGTCTGAAGACCTGAGTTAGACGCTCAGAAGCCACAGAAGTGTAAAGAGAGAGAGAATGGACTCCCACAGGTTATCTTCTGACCTCCATATGGGTTTGGGGTTGTGCTGGAAAGAGGGCTCAGAGGTTAAGAATGCTTGCTTCTTTTCTAGGAGACTCAAATTCAGTTCCCACCACTTGTCAAAGGCCTCTCAGTTAGCTTCTAACTCACCACAGGTGACCCAATAACTTTTTCTGGACTTTATGGGCACCTGAATATATGTAGCATTCACTCACACAGACACAAACACATAAACACAAATAAAATCATTTAAAAAATATTTTTAAAATCACAGAAGTTAAGCATGTATAATGCCAGAAGGTTCTGTGCAGGGTGCAATGGGGAAATTCACCAATTAGTCTTACCTGATTGTGTACCCTGCATACTGCAATACTGACTGCCAGATGTGGTATGCTCACTGATTCAATAGTAGCATAACTGTTATGGGGGCACCCAATTTCTTTCTGATCAGAATTGAAACCTGCTCCACAGGAAGGAACTCACACCTGGTATGTAAACTCAATCAAAAGACCACAGCTATGGAGGCATAGGCTCTATGGGGTGATCCACTACTGTTATTTTGTTAAATTGTCATGTTGTCAAAATGCCTATAAATATTTATCTTTATGATGATAGAGTAAAGCTGCTGTCAGCCTTGGCCAGGGGCTGGCAGATAATTCAGAGACTCGTGACTGATCAAAGTGCTAAGGATAAATGACCGTTGACTTCTCAGTCCTAAATGGGATATCTATATGACCCCTTTCAAGATCCTGGGAGCATCATGGAGGAGAATGTGAGAGCCAGAGGATGGAATGGAGTACTGTGCAATGGCACCTTCTGGATATAATGTGACTGTTATGATTATGATCTCATAGAAGTTGTGTTTACATAGAAAAGACGTACACAGATCAGGCCTATCAACATTCTATCTTGGATGGTGGAGAAGCTCAGAACACCCTACTCCTACTTGAAGTGCTATTGATAGTTAATACTGCCAGAAGAGGTAGAGTCACAAGTTGCTTGAACTCTAGTAGATAACATCTCATTTCTGCTTATGTCAGAAACTCCAGTTAAACTCTGGACCACAAAACAAAAGGTGTGAAATAGGAGGGGAACTAGTTGGGTAGAAGAAGGAGTTCAACCAGAGATGAAAGGGAACAAGAGAGAGTAAAGAAGAGTGAATCTGAACACTTTAAATACGTGTACAGAATTTTTAAAAACCCAGATTGTATTCATTCATGAAATTATTTTAAAGGACAGAAGCTGTGATAATTGCAGCACCCTTCAAGTGATTAGCTATGATATCTGGGGCGGCTGAAGAAAGGGAAAAATCAAAATGAACTCAAAATGAACTTTTTCTCTTCAACAATCCCAAGACTTGTTACACCTGGGTACTGTCTTTCCTCACATGGTTTCTTTAGATCTTATGAAAATAATTCTGTATTTAACTTGATATTTCTGGGGGTATAGACTTTAGAGAGTTCTATACCACCAAATGTCGTAAATCCATTCTAATCTCATGAGCTGAAACTCACATAATTCCATGTCCTTGTATTAACCTATTCTGGGATCAATAGTGCTTTTCCCTACTGTGTTAAATATGAGAGAAACCAAGAACCCAGCTCTTTGCTCTGTAAAATACAGACTCTTGGAAATAAGACTGCTTGCTTTCAAGGAAGCTTTAAGGTTCTCATCTTGTGGTGATTTCTAACCTGAGAGTAATGTCACAGCTGCCCCTCTAGTTCACCTTCTACTGATGTCATAAAACAGTGACCAAAAGCAACTGGGGGAGGAAATGGTTTATTTCAGTTTACACCTTACCGTCTACTGTGAAGAGAAGTCCTGGCAGGAACCTGGAGACAGGAACTGAAGCAAAGTCCATGGAGGATTGCTCTTACTGGCTTGTTCTCCACAACTTGTTCAGTTTGCTTTCTTATACCCTAGGACCACCTTCCCAGGAATGTCACACATGAACATGAATCAAGAAATGCCCCCCAGACTTGTCTTCAGGCCTGTCAGATGGAGGCATCTTCTCTGTAGAAGGTTCCCTCTTCCCAGAGGATTGTTACCTATATCAAATGGGAAAAAAAGAACTAACCAGCATAGCTACCCATTTCATTCAGTTTCTGCTTTGCAAGACCTGCCTTGAAACCACCCAGTCCTGGCTCTAAAACATTTATAAGTACTTTACAGAAATCTATGATGCAAACCCAGAAGAGAACAGTGGCTATGCACTCAGGGTTTGCTTGCACAGGGATATCAACCACCATCATTTGTGTTTGGCAAAAGCGAAAGCAAAGCCTTCTGGTTTATTAAAGGAGAGTGGGGTAGGCTTTGGGTGTGCTTTGTTGAGAAGTCGTTGGCATGGAGAAGCTGGCAGAGAAGTAACTAGAAGGAACACATCAAACTTGTTAGGTAGATAGGCATGTTTAGTTTTCTTTGTTAGGTCCTGAGTTGGAAAGTTTGGGCAGAAAGGGGAGCTGTTAGAGAGGCTTGGTTTCCTGAGTTTGACTGGTCCTTGCCTATTTGCTCGTATTCTTCTTTAATTTTCAAGATGTTGAGACTAAAATCACATCCAGGAGGTGTTTTTCACACTGCAGTTTACCTAGTCATTTCAATCTTTCTTGTTCATAGGCTTCTTTTGAAGGCAATTCTGCTTAGCTTGATGTTTTGGGGGAGGAGGGGGTTGAACTTCAGAGAGCTCAACTCTACCAGACATACATCCCAATCCCAATAGCTGAAACCAAATAATTCCATGCCCTTATGTTAATCAAGTCTAGGACCATACTTTTCTCCCCCAGGTTAAGTATGACAGAAACCAATAGCCTTTTACTTGTTTATAGGTTTTTCTGGTGGTCATTAGAGTACTCAACAGATAATCTGTTATCTACTGTAGATACTCAACAGTTGATAATCTAATACCATACACTAGTCTGGCCATAACTATTCCCCTTTTTCTGACTGAGGGATTATGGGATGCTTCAATAGGTTCCTATATCTCTCTAGCAGTATGCTGCTTCCCAGTACATTCTATGTGGGGTATAGATATCCTACTTTGGAAGGTCCTTGGTTGTCATGGATTTCTAGAGCTCAGCTTCCAGGATCTCATGAGTAAGTCATTCCTCTTTTGTCATTGGTCATAATGCCAAGTCTTGTCAATCTAGGACAAAAGTGTCCCTTTGCCAATATTTTCTCTGACCAGTAGATAGGATGGATGCTATGAAAATACACAAAATAATCAGGAATAGTTTCCTGAAGTTCTATGTGAATAGCAGTGAGTTTTTCTGACATCACAAGTTCATTTACTAACTATCAAACCAAATTTATATACTATATACTTGAAGAAATAATGAGTAAAATAAAAGCATAGGTGATGTCATTCATATCTTGTCAAGCTTTCAGCCTAGTGAAAGGCAAAATAATTGATCAACTATTCTAAGAAGTAAATATGGAATTTGAGAGTGTTAACATGGGGAACTTGGAAGGTCTAAGAAGGTATGCTCGAGAGATCATATTTTATTTATATGATTTTATACATATTTATAAAACACCTTATTTTATTATATAATATACACTTGCAAAGGTATTTATAACAAGCCACCAAGCAATTCATTAGATGGGCACTAGTAGGTCTCTGCTTCTAGAGAAGATGGAGTAGCTGGGATCAAATTTTATCCCTTGAACTAAAACAACTAAAAGCAAGACACTATGGCAAGAGACTGAAGACCAAACTTCAAAAGACATAAGCCTGGTGGACAGGAAGCATTAAACAAGATTCTTATTGGATCTCTCTCAGTGAGAAACAGAAGCTACAAATACGGGAAAAGAGAAAAATTCAGTAGAATTCGCTTGAAGTGCGAGCATGACAGGAACCCTATCCCTTGTCTCACATACGTAGGCATGTTAAGATGGGACCTTTTAAGTTAAAATCACCTCTGTCTGTGCATGTCTTTTTTATGTCTCTCTTTAACACCACTCTCACCCTGGAGTTCCAGAAGGAGGAGAAGATTCAGTTCATAAAATCTTTGGTGTACCCAACAAGCTTGAGGATCTTGACCTTCTGATGGTTAGAACATTGATATCACTGACTCAGTCCCTGGATGTTCCTTGGAGGGTGTAATTCTCAAAAGGCTAAAACACGTAACCTCATTCAAATCCAAAATGAATATGTGCCAAAGGTTTTCTGCAGCTCATTAGTTAATAAGGAAACAATAATTTTTAAAATGTTGTCTAAATCATAGTAATAATAAGAGTAACTAGCAGCAGTGCCTGCAACTTAAGAATAAAAATATCTTAGGATATGATTTCTGGGAATAAAACTGGTTCATAAAGTATAAACCATCTACCATAAGCTTATGACTGTATTTTCTAGTGTGCATACGTCATTTGTGGGTGTTTTTATTTTTAATTTAAATTTATGTTATTTTATTGTATATGTATGGATGTTTTACCTGCATGTATGTATATGCACCATGTTTGTGCCTGTGCTCACAAAGGCCAGAAGAGGGCATCTCAATTGCCTGGAGCTGGAGTTTCAGATAGTTACGAGCCACTGTGTGGGTGCTGGGAACGGAACCTGACAAAATTCTACAAGCTGATATGTTGCAATCAGTATTTAATGGTAAAGACCCCCTGTCGACTTGTAGAATTTTGTCAGGTAAAGACATAGATAATTTGTGTCAAGGGGCTGGAGAGATGGCTCAGCAGTTAAGAGCACTGGCTGCTCTTCCACAGGACCCACGCAATGTTTTTAGGGAAGGGAACACGGATCAGACCTGAGTAAGGGGAAAATAGGGGTATTGATAGTCTGGCCTTCCTGCCAGAGAATCACTAGGCTACTTCCCTAAGCTCCCCAGCTGATTGGGACGGGTCACCGTGGAACAGCCAGGTTTTCTCAGGAACAGCAGCACCTTAGAATTAGGTGGACCTGATCAGAAGACCAAATGAGAGGTCGCAGCTCGTAGCTGAAGATGTTTAAAAGCTATTGAGAAGACTGTACAGAGAGAGGACTATACTTACTGTGTCAGTTTGCCTAAGCCACAAGCAAAGCAAATATTATCACAAACCTCAAGAAAAGACCAACAGTCCTGAAGTGAAACAACGCAAAGAGGGAGGGTATTTTCTGTGACGAGACACAAAGCATCAAAAAAACAAACAAACAACAGAACAAAAACAAACAAAAAAAAAAAACAGAGTTTTTTTAAAAAACATAATGAAGCCTAGGAAAACTCGGAAATTGAACCAATTCTTAGAAAAATGGTAAGTTGGTCACCACTTTAAAAGTTCTTCAAATAAGTCTGTTCAGTGAAACCAAATTCAGTATAAATGGCGAACTGCAATGTAGCAGGCATTCCAGATCTTTCTATGGGGACTATTTCCTGAACAGGTGAAGGCCAACTCCCGTCCCCACTCCCTGTCTCGTTTGACTTATTCTCCTGGCAATCTATGCGGAAATGAATGGGTGACTGAGCAAGGCTAACTGGTGATGGATTGTCTCTGCTCCTCTTGGCTTTAGCGGAGGCATCTGAATGGAGCGCTGGAGGCTGAACTGTCATCACTCAGGACACTGCTCTCTGCTGTGACCTACAACCTGAATACCTACACCCACTCTTCCTGTGAGGCTGCCTGCTTTAAAGGACATTGGACGGCCTCAGAACTAATGTTTCTCTGACCTCATCCTTTACCCCTGTCTCGACCCCTCCTTCTCTCACAAGCCAAGCTACAAAGCAGTAATTCCTCCTTTGTAAGACAAGTCATATACACTCCGACACTGTCCCCTCAAGCAAGCCATAAAACCTAAAAGCACTGCTATGACTTTCCCTGCCCCTCTGTGTCAGAGCTGGCCATAAAGAAATTCTTTGCCTTACCTTATTTGATAGTAGACTGTAAGCCTCTCTCTCACTCAGTAAGGGGGCCTGCTACATACCCGGATGAAGCCGAGCAGAGTCTGGTGGGGCAGGCCTTCCTGGCTCCTCTTTGGGCCTAGACTTTTTGTTCAACACAGCTGTTTGTTCCTCACTAAATCTAAGCATAAAAATAGACAGTTTACCCCAGGTCTTTGGGTCATCATTTTGAGGGCTCTGTGGCACAAAACACTTTCATTAAACAAATGTGTCATGCTCTTCTCTTGTTGCCTGACATCTTTGTAAAGGTGTGAGCCACGGTCCTTAGGATGGTGAGTAACATTGTCACTGTTGACCCTCCCACAACAACTTCTCTGTACAGTGGCTAGTCAAAGGGAAAGCATCCTAAAGTGAAAAGGAACAGGTATAAGACCTCAGACAGACAGACTGCCTTTGTGGATCCAGTTCAGGAGTCACCCACTGTCACCGCTGCTTGGACTGACTCATTCAAGGAAAACTACCTTCTATCTTTTGATAGAAATCTCCCAAAATACGAATACATCTTAAAACCACCACAGCAAATGGTGTTTATTACTTATGTTTCATTCACCATGATTTGTTTTTACTGTACGGAAACGTTCAGTTTGGTGGCTGGTTTCAAATTTTCTTGTCACCTACATGCTGTTTTTACTGTATGGATGCCTGCTCAGATTTTAGAACAATTATATTTTCCTTAATTTTCTCACTTTTTTTTTTCCATTTCCATCTACCTCTACATTTTAATTTCCACACATTTTCTTCAACTTATTTTCTAATCCTTATAAGAATTTGGAAGTGCCTACTGACCTGTTTTCATGCCCGGGAGTTCTTTGTCTTCTAACTTCCTGGACCCTGTTCTTGTTCAATGAACACAATGGCCCTGATTGTCGATGGACATTTATAAATGTGCCTTTTCGTAAAAAACCCCATACTCATGATACTATGATGGCCTCCCTCTGCCCCAGATACTCCTCACGTAGTACTTCAAAGGCTTAAGCTTTAAGTGCAGGTGGCTAGGCCTGTGAAAATCTGTATTCTGAGGCTGAGGTCTCCATTCATTTATCAGAAGCCTAAGACACGAGTTTTACCCTGTATAAGCTTTTGGGGGCTAGCCACAAATCAGACGACTTAGAACAGCGAGCTCTCTTCTCTCACGTTGTGGAGGATGGAGGTCTGAAATGCAAGTGTCCTTCCATCGTGCTCTGAAGGAGAGTCCCTTACATGTTCAGTCACAGCATCTGTGCCCATCATCTTGGCTGTTCCTCAGCTGGTAGGCGCCTCATTCTGATCTCCCCCTTGTTGTCACATGGTCTCTGCGTCTTTTGTCTCCTCTATTTTCTCTTCAGTCATTGACTAGAGTCCAACTTAAACCAGTATGATCTCATCATACCTAATGACAAACTGTCTTCAAGTAACATCACTTTCTGAAATATTAGAGGCCATGACTTCACCGTACGTTTCGGGGACACAATTCAACCTGCTCTGTGTATCCTCCATTTATCTGTCCCCCTCATAGGATAAGAGACTTCACTAAATATTTCCAATTCCTTTATTTCCCTGAAGTCAGGCCCAGCCCTAGCACCCTACCACTGACAATGTCCCATTTTTAGCGTCTAATGTTTTTGCAAATATGTTCAAGCAAACTGAGTGTTTTCACACTCATTCATTAATGCACTTCACTTTTGAGGACTCACTTGGGGTGGGTGGGGAAATTAAAGCCTTTCCTAGTGTGCTACCCCTAATTCAAATGTTCTTAAAAGTCTGTCTGCTTAAGTCAGTCTCATAAGGGTTATGGAATGAAGAGGCGCCATAGACTGCCTTTGTATGCCTAAACTGAGGCCTGGAAACCCGAGTACAGGAATAACCTTTAGTCACTTTCCAAAGTATATTTTAGTTCTGTATTCCTCATTCTCTCACACAGATACATGTAATGGACACCATATTTTCCTCTGAGAACAGACTTGGCCACTCGAAAATAGGAATTACACATGTATGTGTGAGTATGTGGTGCCCTCACATGGGCTTCTCCTTTCTCATGTTACAATTAAAATACAGGTATCATCAGGTAGGGGGAGTCCCGTGTCTTCCAGCAAGAGCAAGATTTCATTTCCTCTATTGTGTTTTAAGTCAGCATTTGCATGGCTAAGTGCTTGCTTGTATTTCTTCTGCAGATGTCACACCTTGTCACCAGCAACCCCCACCATGGTGAGAACACCCTACAGACATCTGTTCCTTTTGAGCAAATGCCACCCTGCAATAGGTTTTATTCTTTCTATGGAATAAAGCACGCTTTGCACAGAGTCCATTCCTCATTCAACGAAGGGCACAAAGAACTTTTTTCTCAAAGGTAAATAAATGACTTCAAATACAGTGGTTGCAAAGTTTTGCATTTTTCCCACCATCTGAATCTTATCAAAGGCAAATTCCTATTGCTATATCATGGACAACTGATGTCGTGCATTAGTTAATTTACTGGAGCAAAAGAAAAATAAGATAACTAATAAGTGTTTTGGTTGACAGACGGGGGAGCCTTTCCATATAACAAAGTGCAAAGGCCTGGAAGGAGATGTCTCTCTTTTTTTTTTTTTTTCTGTATTTCTTTACTCCTTGCCTGGGGCAGCGCAGCCCCAGTCTTTGAACAAGGTCAGGTGCATTGTGTATGCCCACAATTTGAAAAGCATTGAAAGATTTCTGGAGGGGGTGTACCTTCAGCAACAAATGGTTTTGTGGGGGAGGAGACAGGACCCCACACAGGCTGCTTCTTTATTTCCCAAAGGTTGAGGCCCTATAGGCTCTTAGCCAGCTGGGGTGAGCTAACACCTGCTTCCAGCAAGAATTTACTCAGGCCCTCTGGTCACAGGTAGCTGACTTCCTGATGGGCAGGGCTGGAGGCCCCTTTCAGGGAAGAATTTTTGTCTCAACATATCCACAGAAATGAACTGTAGACAGCCATACAATGTCTTAAGACCACTTAGTACTTGCTTTTGGAGAACAAAGAAAGGAAAAATAACCCCTGAAAATGTCAGATGTGTACACATTTGTACGATGTGTGCAGCTGCTCAATCTTACATTTTGTTACCTTTGAACATTCAAGTATGTTTAATGATCAGCACAGAGCATTTGCATGATTAAGAGAATGTGGGGTGTTCATGAAATATGGGATACATTACTCTGATAATTGATTTTTCATTGAGTCTTGCTAATACTAAAAACTATGTCATCTGAGTCACACTTCAATGACAAGCTATGGTCTCTATCTTGGAGCTGACTGTTTAGAGAATAGAACATGCACACCTATTCTAACGAATGGATAGACACCAACCTGGGGCACACATCACAGGTATTAATGGAAGGCTTTCATGCTCAGGCATCAAAGAGAGGAGGAACAAGTAAGAGTCACTGCAGGGATCTTCCACAAGGAGTCTGCATGTGACGGTAGGGCACGTGGACCTGGGCTTGGGCAGTATCATTCATTTGCCTCTTTCAATTTTCAAGCCACGTAGAATGATCAAATGGCAGTGAGTTTACCTCACTGCTCTGAACATGTAGAAATAATGTGTGAATGAAAACTCCTGAGAGGAACCTGTGTCTGCAGAGATCCGAGGGCTGACTAGAATTTCAGTACTGTGGAGAAATTGGGATGTTGCAAATCCAAAAAGCTAGTTGCGTTGTCTTGGGGTTGTTCTAGCTCTTTCTTACCTCTGTGTCAGAACTAATGTCCTGTGACTAATAGATAAAACACCTCTTAGAATCTATTAACTTATAAGACCCCCACCCCCGCACTCCCCCACTCTACCATCCTGCTGTACCCGCCTCTCTGGTATACCCACCAATGCATTTTAAGCTTGCCTTGATTTATGACTTTCTTTGTTCTGTAAAGCTATTAAAAAAACTTTATGAAATTGCTTCCACATTGGAACGTGGAATTGGGAGTGACTTAAATGTGATCACACAGAATGGCTCTAAAATAAATGATCTGACTATCTGATCTTTTATTCCCTGTAAGATGAGAGCTGTGATGTTTGCGTTGATGGATAGAAGTAATTTTTTTTTTTAAAGGCAGAAAGGTCATGTCAACCTCTGGATCAGACAAACATTTCTGTGGACAAGAGACAAAAGGAAAACATAAATTGTGTATTGTGTGAACTCTAGAAGTAGGTAGGATAAGAGTTTGGGCCCTGGGTGACCAGGAATTCTAAATGTGGTGAGACCTGGAGCAAAGCCCAGTGAGTAGGCTTCTGTTGGTTGCAAATGGTGCTCAGAGTCTCCACTATACTGGGATTATGGCTTTAGATGAAGCCATGAGAGTGAGGAGAAGAACTAAAAAAATAAGACTTTCAGGAACTGAGATAGCCTAAGTCCATTGTCATTATTCTCAGTGTCTTCTAGGACCCCTATATCCCCAGGTCAATTATGAACCTCATCCTAGGTTGGGGTAGAAGAGCTGGCAAGGCAAAGAAAAACTTTCAATTCTGGGTGGGGAGGGAAAGTTGGGAACTGGTGATCGAAATGAGCCTGCAAACCAAAATTCCAAAACAAACATAGTCTAAGCTCTCAAAGGACAGCAGGAAACAAAGGACTTAAAATAGTAATTCATTTCAAATGAAATTCACTTCAGACGATAGTATGAAAAGACAGCAGAATAAATTTGTTAGGGTGGTTTAAAGGCATAGATAAAGCCATTTATGCATTAGAGAAATAAATTACAGGACAGAAATAGACAGAATAAAAGGCAGATGAACAAATTAAATCACATCCTCCGAGCCTCCATTCCCACATTGCTAGACTCTCTAGGAGCCAAACTAAGGTCACAGTCAGATTCTGGCCCCTACTTATGAGGGATAATCAATCTAGGAGACTCACATAACACTGTAAGAGAAATCCGAGCTCTCTCTGGTTCCCATGATGCCAGAGCCACATGACTTACAGGGGGTTAAGAAGTCCAGCACAGGCAAGAGTCCAGGGCACCATCCCATGTGCCATGCCAGCTAATAGTATGCCATCAAGTAGGACACTGATCCTACTTAAGAAACTACCATCACTTCTGCATTTAAATGCATGGGTCCTCCAGGTCCATCCAGAAGTTTGGATTCCTTGAGCTGTAGTGGAGCTTGGAAGTGAACATTGCTAACACGTTCCTGCCAGGATTCTTGTGCACAAACAAAACATTTGGGAAACACTGGTGTTTCTCATAATCCTCATCGTCTAAGAGATGCAACCAGGTGGTGAGACAAGAGCAATACTTGTCCAAGTCACACAATTGGTTGTCCCAAGCCTTTCTCCTGCTCATCGTAGTATAGGGCTCTCTTCTTTTATTAAGAGTGAGCTCTTTGAGCTCTCTCTTCTGTGTTACTAGAAGGCGTCGATACTTTGGTGGAGTTCTGACATCTTGATGTTCTGTGGTTTTGTTTTCAGTCGATTCAAAACACTTTCTAGCCAGTTGTTGTAGAATCTACTTGGATCCCAGTACCCTGGAGGTGGAAGTAGGAAAATTCAGGGCTAGCCTAGGCTGCATAGTGAATTTTAAGCCAGGATGGAATATAGTGAAGTCCTGTTTAAAATAGTAACAATAATATTTGTAAATTTTCTTTTTAAATTCTGTTTTGATACATGGTAATAATGTAAATGTGCTACTCTTTAATGTTTGAATATTGTCTACATGTTTTCCTCTTAAATGTCTTCGTATACATGGTGTATAACTTGAATCTTTTTGTTTGGTTGGTTTGGTTTGGTTTTTTGTTTTTGCTTTTGTTTTATTTTTGGTTTTTCGAGACAAGGTTTCTCTGTGTAACAGCCCTGGCTGTCCTGGAATTCATGCTCTGTAGACCAGGCTGGCCTCAAACTCCAAGACCCACCTGCCTCTGTCTCCTGGGTGTTTGGATTAAAGGCATGCACCACCATCTCCGGGATATCTGCGGGCAACCCAATCTTTCAAAATTTACTGATATTCGCTTTGTAGAACTGAACATAGTCTACCTTCACAAATGTTCTGTGTGCCCATAAGAAAATTGTATATTGTTCTCTAAATAAATGGAATGTTCTATCAATGTCAATCATGTCAAGTGGATTGGAAATATTGTTCAAGGAGTTGCTTTACAAAATGCTCAGGTTTGGATCCTAGCACCTATATGGTTGCTCACAACAATCTGTAACTCTAGTTCCATGGGATCTCACACCCTTTTCTGGCCCCTATGGGCACTGCATGCTCATCCTTACATGCAGGCAGGCAGTCATATATATATAAATAATAAAAATAAGTATTTTAAAAATACCCTTCACATCTTGATGATTTTCTACATACATGATCTGTTGATAATTGAGTGAAGAATGGTGGAAGTCCAGCTCTGAGCTCTTCCGATTCTCCCACAGGTCTATCCGTTTTGGCTTCATGGCTCCACAGCTGTTATTAGTTAAGTGTTCAGGATTGACAAGCACTCACACACCACTATGGATATGTGCCCCAAGAATGCATCCTTAAGTGATATTGTCCTTGTTCAGACATCATAGTGGGGACTTACACTTGTGCAGATCTATATTTGTACGCAGTATCATTCCTTGCTGCCTTATGATTCTATTTCATGTCTTGTAGTCCCAGTCGACAGGTAAAAAATTATTCAGACCTTCGAAACAGTCTTTTGTAAGTCCCTGTTTCTGAAAAGCATTTTTCTCATGTTTAGACTTTTAGATCTTTTAGCATTTTGGGAGTTGTTGATTTTTTTTTTTCTGGTCATCTCATTTTCATTATTTCCTGTGAGAAATCTGCCACCATTTTTATGTTTGTTCATTACATTTGTTCTTACAATGTATCACAGTCCTTTAGCTATTGCCTCTGTGTGCATTTGCATATGCGTGCATAGGTCTGTGTGAGTGTCGTTCCGTGTGTGCAGGTGCACTTACACATGTGTACATACATGTAGAGGCTAGAAGTCAACTTCCGATGGTGTTCCTCACGTGCTATCCCCCTTGTTTTTTATTCGTCTATTTATTTGTGTGTGCATGTGTGCACACAGTGCCAGAGATCGACACTGAGTGTCTTTGTTTACTGTTCTCCACCTTCGTTCTTGATGCAGGGTCTCTCAGTGAACCCAGAGCTTGCCATTCTTCAGGTTGGCTGACCGGTGAGCCCCTGAGATCCATCTGTCCCCACTCCTACAGTGCTGGGATTACAGATGCAAACCACTATGTCCTGCTTCTTCATGTGTTTTCTGGGGGACCCAGCTCAGAGCATCATACTTGCACATCATACAGCACTGTCTAAGCTGCCCCCCTAGCCCGCCCCAGCCCTTCCCTGGCTGGTCTAAGATTTCACTTTCATCACTAGCTTGGAACACTGTGATTACTATGTACCTCGGCCCTGTGGCATTTCTGTTTCTTGTGCTTTGAAGGCTTTCCACTTCTGATATCTGCAGCCTTATAGTTTTCACATAATTTAGACATACTTTAGCCAATGTCTTTTCAAACCCATTTTTGGTCCCCTCTCCTGACCCTTTGGCAACATGAAGTTTTCCCTCAACTCTCTGAATCTGTTCACTGTTTTAATTGCGTTTGCCTCTGGGCTTCACTTCATATAATTTCTATTTTATGTCTTCAGGTTCATATGTCTTGTCCCTGGTAATGTCCAATATGACATTAATGTGACCCAGGGTATTTATACCTCAAGTTTGTGTTTCTGTGTCTAGAAGTTTGATTTCCATCCTTTTCATCTCTCACTTTTCCAGCAATCTTTCTCCTGCCATTTTTACAACATAAAATATAGTTGTAACTGGATTGATGCCTTTTGACAAATTCTACAACTTGTTCAGTTTGAGGGTCAGTTTTGCTTGATTAATTTTTCTCTTCCTGCTTCTTTGCATGTTTGGTAATTTCTTATCCATTATCAGAAATTCTAATTTACTTTGTTGGGTGCTTAATATTGTGTTTAGAATTTCAATGTCCACCTGGTGTGTTGTTCCCTTGACCAGAACGAAGTGCCCTTCTCCATTCTTCTGATTCGTTTTGCTTTAGAGTCTATTTTGTAGACATTAGAATAGTGATGCCTGTTTGTTTTCTGGCCCCATTTTCCTTGAATTCTTCCACTCTTTCATTCTAGGATTATGTTTACTGTTGAAGATGAGGTATGTTACTTTTAGACAAGCAAACTATGGATCCCATTTTCTAATGTAAGCACGTCTTGTGTCTGTTGACTATCAAATGAAGCCATTAATACCTAGAGTTATGATTGACAAATGTCTACTATCTGCTAGCATTTTGCAGATTTTTGTGGTTTGTTTTCTCAGTTCTACTTTGCATAGCTCCTGTCTTGCCACAATTTCTTTTTCCCTCATAGCCTCTTGGTGGTGTTCATCCTTCTCTTCAGTCCCAAGTATTCCTTCCAGTCTTCCAGGTAGGGCTGGTCTCACAGTCATAAATTTTTTTAGCTTGTTTTTTTAACATGGAAAGTTTTCTTTCTCCTTTAATTATGATGGATAGTTTTGTCTGCGATGCAGCTCTGGCACCTCTGTTCTTTCAAGAATCACATTGCTCCAGGCTCTTCTGGCATTAGAGCTTCCATTGAGAAATACTTGTAATTCTGATGGAACAGCCTTTCTTTTAGACTTGGGCCTTCTCTCTTGCAGCTTGCAAAACCCTTTCTTTGCTGTGTGTATTTATTGTTTTAACCAATCCGGCATGGGGAGTTTCTTTTGTGCTCCTGTCTCTTTAGTGTTCTGGGTGTCGCTTGTACCTAGATGGAAGGCTTTCCCCTAGAATGGGAAATTTTCTTCCATGATTTTATTGAAGGTGTACTCTCAGCCTTTGACCTGGACTTCTCCTTCCTTTATACCCATAATTTATAGATTGATCTTTTTATGGTAGTCCAGAGTTTCTACACGCCCTATAATGAGTTGTTGGGCATTTATCGCTTTCTTTGTTTGAATGATCTAATTCCTCTACCTTGTCATCAAGCCCTGATATTCTGTCCTCTACATGGTCCATTCTGTTGGTGAGGCTTTCCAATGAGCTTTTTATTAGACTTAATGAAACTTTCATGTCTGGCTTTACTTCTATTTAGGTTTTCTTCCTTATTTCCATCTCTTTATCACATTCAATTTTTATATCCTGAATTGTCCTCTTGGACTTTAGCTTAATTTTGTCCTCTTTAAATTCATTCAAGTGTTTATTCATGTCTTCTTTGAATGTCCTGCACTATTGAGCATGTTTATAATTGTTCTTTTTAAATTCTGTGTCTTGAGTTTCACCGAAGCTATTCTCACTGAAAACAATTATGAGTTTGGTGATCTTTGAAAGAGACACACTGTCTTGGTTTCTCATATTGCTTATGTTCTTGAGACGAGAACTAGACATCTGGATTAGGTTGTTCTCTGCACTTTTCTGATATGGATTTTTAGCTTATCAAGCCAGCATTTCAAGGCAGAGCTTTGGGCTGCGCCATATGGAGGAGACTTAAGTTGATGGCCCTGATGGATCCTGGTCTCTTATCAGCTGTGTGGGTCCTCAGCCAGGAGGTCTTAGGAGTGATAGTGGTTTGGGGGGCATCCTAATTAGGTGAGCGGAGGAGGTCAGTTCTCTTTTGAGAATAGTCTGTAGGTTCTGGGTGCCTTGAGCAGGTCCTAGGACTGAGGGGGCAGAGCCAAGAGTGAAGCTTGCTCTAATCCTTTTTGGAGATTGCACTTCATGGGCTGGTACAGCCTGGGGAGCCTGCCTAGTGGTCCTTGTGAGTGCAGGAGGACTGTGGGACATCTTAGGGAGGAGAAAGGAGGGGGACCTACCAGCACTGAAATCAGCATAAGGCCTTGATGAAATTAGGAGCTGTCTTGAGCAGCCTGGGGAGGAGGAAGTAGAGGGTCTCCACACTCAGCAGCATTATTGGTGCAGGTCCAGGGAAAGGGAAATGAGAATTCGGAGTGTTGGATATTATGATCTTTTAAATAAATATTCTTGATCATTAATCTGTGATGAGGTAAAGTTTTTTGGAAATACTTAAGGCCTGCCAGGTCTTACTTTCAAATAGACCTTTTGAAAGGTAAGACTGAAGTACAATTTAGTCTGGGGCCCATTTTTCCCTACTATTGAGACAATCCCATCATGTATAGCCAATGATCCACTGATGATGAGGTCAAAAGACTCTTCTCAGAACTCCAATACTTTCAGATGATTTTCTTCCTTCAAACTTTTAGTTGTATTTTATATCCTGTTCTGAAGCTGTAACAAAATACCTAAACCAAAATAATTTATTAAAACCAGTTTATTTGTTTTACAGTTGTGAAGACTGGGAAGTTCAGGAACATGGCAGTGCCATTTGCCTGGTTTCTAGTGAGGGCATTCTTGCTGCATTATAACATGGCAGGAGGCATCACATGATGAGACAAGGCACATGTGTGAGGTGAGACCTCATTTCCACTTTCTATAAAGCCAAGAATGTCAACATACGGGTATGACATCAGCCAACTCCAAGTTCCTCTGAGACTCTTCATGTACCATCAGTATATGGATTTGGGGATGAAGGTGGTAAGGCATGACTTCTTAGAGGATACACTCCAGTGACAAGTGGATTCCTTACATGCTTCTGTACATCGGCTGATACTCAGCTAAATACTTAAGAAAAATTCTCTTCAGATCTTGAGTTTCCTCATTGTGTTCCCAACACATTGGCGTCCTGACCACCAGTCCCATTTTCTCAACTTTGGAAGTTGTCAGGATCTTTGGAGTTACTGTTACATTTTGATATCCTTTCTAAAAATAAACTTGTTTCCTCTCAAATACCACTGGCCATTAACTGGAGCTTACTGTCTCCCCCAAGTCATTCAATAGTCAAGGGAAGAAACCAGGTCTTAAACAGGATAAGAGATGAAATGACACCCACACAATTGCTTAGTGGAAGAAGTAAAGCAAATTCATCTTTTCTCTCACTGTGACCCATGACCTTGCCAATATTTCATTCTTTTAATCTACCTTCAAACTACCAATTAGAAAGGACAGATTCCATACTCTCATAAGATATACTCAATCAAATGATAATGCCTTTGTACTTGAATGCATGAAAAAAACCAGCCTCTGGTTCAATTTAGTTATGACATGAAAAAAATATTCAATCTTTTTATGGATATTTTAGGGA
This sequence comes from Peromyscus eremicus, assembly GCF_949786415.1. NCBI lineage: Eukaryota > Metazoa > Chordata > Mammalia > Rodentia > Cricetidae > Peromyscus > Peromyscus eremicus. The sequence continues at coordinate 29,259,918 of NC_081419.1, read as the reverse complement.
GAAAATTACATTTCTTTCACTAAAATTAAATAACTTTGCAGTTCATCTGGGAAAGAAAAGGTTTGTTTCATGTCAGTGATGGAATCTGATACTGGCCTGGGGTCATCTCCTTTTGTAAACTTTGCTATATTTATGAGGAGCAGGGAGACAAGTCAGCTGCCATAGAAAGTGTTCCATTGGACATGATCCTTAACCCTCTGAGCACCATGGACACAACAGGCTGAGGCCTTCATGATTTCCAAGGACCTGTGAAAATGTTTGAAGATGTATAAAAACAAAAGACTAATTGTATCCAACATAAAATAAAAATAAAAATAACGTGTTTTGAAGCAGCATCTTCCTACATAGCACAGATCAGCCTGGAATTCCATTTATAGCCCAGGCTGACCTTGAACTTGTGATCTTCCTTCCTCACCTTTCTGAGTCTTGGTATCCCAGGCACATGCTATTATTCTCAACCTTAATGTTTTTATTTCTGAAAGTACAGTGTGGGAGCCTATAACTTCAAGTTAGCGCTTACATTTTTATCTTTATTTGATTACTTAAGTGTGGGTTGTCAGCTCGTTTTATGTAGTTGACATGATGTGATAGAAATGTTCACAAGCACACCTGCACAGTACCACTCTAAATGTCCCAGAGACATGTCTTGAGTGGTCTAAGTGGCCTTTGTTTAAGAACAGTGATGAACTCCAATGGACAGATGTCTCCTTACGGTTTTTCTTTCCTTTATTTCCTCTAGTGTTATTTTTGGAATTCTTGGCTGTTTTATACTTTTGTTTGCTAAGTTGTCACTGTCTTCAGGACATTCTTCGATCAGACCAGAAAAATGCCCACTCTGATGGCAGCAGGTCTGTCACGCTGTCATCTTCTGTAGAAGACTTTCAACAAGTCAGAAATGCCCACTTTCTATAGCGTTATGGCATTTGTGCTCCCCAAATTTTCTAAATAAAATGTATCTTCTTACAACACACTTTCATCAGAAGGATGGTGAGTTTAGTTACTAGGAATCCATCATTACTCTTGGATCTTACAAGATAGGGATATCTGCACTGATATAAAAAAAGTAAAGGATAACCCAGATGGGATGATGTTTTCCTTTATTCAGGGTTGTATATATGTACACAAAACACCTGTTACAACTTGTGGCCCCTCAAGCTGTCTTCTATACCCATGATGTTCTTTGCTAGGATACACGAGTCTATACCGCTTGACTCCTGTTTCTATAATCATCCCCTTCTGACATTCTACTGTCTCTTTAAAATTTGTATTGACATCACCTCTCCCTTTTACATAGTTTCAAGAAAACCAATAACACCCCAGTGTCAGACCCAGTGATGTAATGAAAAATGTCTGCTCTTGGTTTCTGATACAAGGCTTCTAAAACCCTCAGTTCCCTAAGTGCTAAGGAAGCTAAGAGCATCCTTGTACTAATATTTAAGTCTTTGACAATGAGTCCTGACCTAGGGCTTCTTAACCTCTTGTAATTTCCTAGGGGTTGAGAAGACCCCTTCTGTTGCATTGAGGCAATCCTGGGTAGGCTTGCAGATAGTTTAAGGATGGTGGCTGGTTGCTATAAAGACAAGACCATAATTAAAAGCTTACCCGACTCCCCCAAAGGGGAGAAAGATTGACTATTGAATTCATATCTGGAATGTTTACATGATGAAGACTTGATAAACATTCTTAACACAGAAAACTCAAAGAGCTTCTAGCTTCATGAAAATTCTCATGTGTTGGGAAGGTAACACATTACAACTCCTTAAGAAGAAAATTCCTACGCTCTCCCCCATTCTGCTCACCCCCGTATACCTCTTTATCTAGCTTTTTCTTTGATTCCCTTGTTATAGCCTTTCTAACAACCTGGAAACATAAGCAAATCTTTGCCTGCATTTGTGAGTCATTATAGCAAATTATCAAATCTGAGCATGGGTGATAAGAGCCTTCAGTCTGTAGCCAAGTTAGACAGAAATGAGGATTATCTTGGGAACTCATGATTTGCAACTGGCATATGAAATGGCAGAAGTTTCCTGAAGTTTTATTCTCTGGAGTCTGAACTAACTGCAGTTAGTTTGTGTCATAACTGAATTATAGAACATAATTGGTTGGTGTGGGGCATCCCTGTCACCATATATATATATATATATATATATATATATATATATATATATATATATATATATATATATATATTTGCTGTCTGAAATATCATAAGAGTAAGGAAAATTAGTCTATCTTCTCTATTCAGACTTCTGCCTGCACAAGATCAAGTCTCATCTTGCCTTCTGTTCAGACAATGCAGCCCCTTCCCTCAATGGTTCAGAAGCGATGTTTCTCACCATCGCTTGGTGGTTTGAATGAAAATGGCCCCCATAGACTTATTGGAAGTAGCATTAATGGAGATGTGGCCTTGTTGGAAGAAATGTGTCACTGGGGGTGGGGTGGGGGGTTTCAGAAGCTCCAATTTGGCCCAGTGGTTCACTTTCTCTTCCTGCTGTCTACTGTTCCATGCCACCATGATGATAATGGACTAAAACTCCGAAGCTGTAAGCCAGCCCCAAAGAAATGCTTTCCTTTATAAGAATTGCCATAGTCATGATGTCTCTTCACAGCAATAGAAACCCTAACTAAGACACTCACCATATGGTACAGAGTTTTCCTGTGCAACCTGGAAGCCCATCAGATAATTAGCGAGTTTAACAGTTTCTGATGAATCAACGCATATAAGCACTTTTGTTTCCACTAAGTTCACAAAGTGGAAATGTAAGATTAACTATGACTTTTACAGACTTCCTACTGGAACCTTTATAATAAACCTTCACTTACCACTAGGCCTCCATATATGCAGATGGCCAAGTAGATGAGAAGAAACCAGACTAAGTGAGAAGTTCTCAGTGGTTCTGTAGGTGGTACTAGGCAGTGACTAAGGAGAAATCTGCAAAAGAAATCCTCATACAATGCCACTCATATAGCTATCTCTGCCTTCTCCAGCTTTCCCAGTAAATACAGCCACAGACAGCTCCTTATTACTCATGAGGAAATGTAAACACTCTGTGGGCCTTTGAGAGGGTGCAATGGAGAGCCCAGCTCCACACTACTCAATTCACGAACATGGGTGACAAGAGATGAAATCCTGTTATAGAGTATACTCTTTTTTTGTTTTGTTGTTTTTTGTTTTTTGAGACAGGGTTCCTCTGTGTAGCCCTGGCTGTCTTGGAACTTGCTCTGTAGACCAAGCTGGCCTCGAACTCAGGGATCCAACTACTCTGCCTCTGAGTGCTGGGATTAAAGGCATGAGCCACCACCGCCCAGCAAATCTACTCTTTTTAAAGGCAAACTGTCATTAGTCTTTGTGAATATTGCTAGACATTTTAAGAAAAGCAAGGAAACATTTTTAAGAGAGAAAAATGAGTCAAACCTATGGGATTAAAAACTGCCTTGTGAAGGCTTAAGGAAGTCCCCCCTCTCTTTTTTATATAGTTTCAAGAAAACCAATGACATCTCAATGTCAGACCCAATGGCATTTAAAAAAAAAAACACACAAAAAAACCAACTCTGCTCTTGGTTTCTGACATGGGACTTCTAAAACCCTCAGTTTCTAAATGACAAGGATGCTAAGAGCATCCTTTGCATTAACATTAAATCTTTGACAATGAGTTCTGACACAGGGCTCCTTAACCCCTTGTAATTTCATAGGGGTCAAGAAGATCCGTAGTTAATCTGAAATCTAGTCCATGAGTCCTATATTAGTCCTGCATTAATTTAGCTGAGTTCAACTCCTCCACACAGCACACTTTCCCAGCACTCCTGCTATGTTCCTTTCTACCTTGGTTACTAAGCTAGCCCAGAGACTATAATATCAAGAATCATAAACCACGGTCCGAGCGATGCAACAGAACCAGAAGCAGGGCTTTTAAGCGCTGCTCTAAAGCGTCTCCTGAGTGGTTTCCCCACACAGAAGTGTCAGAGGAGCCTCTGGAAGGACTTCTTCCTACCTACTGTATCCCATGCAATTCACACCTCCTTCTGCCGCCTCCCCTTCTCTGCACTTGACTCCTGAGCACATTTTTGTCACTGTAAAATACACTTAATTATCACATTGTCTTGTTGCTAATTGCTGTTTGAGATCATTTTGTTTCCCCAACACAGTTTTATACTTCTGGTGAACAAAGAGTATTGAAACTCTTTGGCATACCGTAACCACTAAAATAAGCCTAAATACCTAATAACTACACAGCTATGTAACCAACAGTTAATTGACTCTTAGGTTTAAGCCTCACATCAAAGATAAAGCAAAATTCCACTATGTCTGGTTCCCCCTCCCACACACACACACATGCACACAAATTAGACATCGCCTCAGAGGTACTACAAAATATTAGATTATTTATTACAGTCTTGATTTTTTTCTTCTTCTAAAAGGCATTTGAGCTAATGTGGTTTGGGTGTTAGAACCTAATCCTCATTGTGAGCTACTGAGGGGATGAAAACTTGATCCAACAACAGTGTATAGAGATGTGGTGTGGCTTCCAGGAGTACATTAGGATTAAGTGAAGTCATTGCAACTGAGCCCTTGTGTTTGAATACTAGTGGTTCTATGAGATAGAGAGAGCAAACAGAAAGCATACATGTGTGCTCCCTGTGTCTTTCCATGTGCTGAGTTTGAATGGGATCCACATGTCTCTAAGAGTTCACTGTGATGAGTGGATTGGTCACCCTGGTGGGACAAACCTATGAGGTAGGATCTAATTGGAAGTCTGTAGTTCACTGGGGACGTACTCTCAGAAGATTGCTCTAGTGTGACCCTCTTGGAGCCACAATAGAGAGGATTGTTATAAAAGGAGCAAGACCATCCCTTTCCTTTCTGTCTTCCTTGGTGCAGGCTCTACTATCCACCATCTAACATGAGGTCCCTGGCAGAGCCAGACCCTGCATCTACTTGGACTTCCACCCTACAGAACTGTGAGATAAATATAAGCCTCTTCTCCTAGTTAGCTGCCTCAAGTATTTCATTATAGTAACACAAAACGAATCAACACACTCATAACTATGTGAGACTCAGTACATCTCGGGTCTCTACTAGCAGAAGACCATCACCACATGTGGGTCCTTGAACTTCCAGAACTGTACCAAAACTCTTAACCTTATAATCTTCCAGAACTTTATATAATAACACAAAAATACACTAATATAGACTCTGATCAGAAAAGTTCAATGTCCCTAAAAGTTGGTGATATAGAAGAATATGAAGCAGAAGTGGACTTTCTCTTGGAGTCCTAAACTACATCACTTGAGTCCTAAACTACATCATTTACATTAAGAAGGGTAGACCCATGCGGCAGACCTATTTGGAAGAATTCAATTTGGGTTAGATAGAAGACTAAAAATATAAAGAACAAGACCCATGTCAAAGGTCTTCCAAAGGAGAGGCTCTGTGGCTACTGATAAAACAAACCCTTAGTGTCTGTCCATCACGATCTTCAAAGCACATGACATTGCCCAGAGCAGTCTGGAGGTCACTCTGCCCTGAGATTAGAGACAAGATCACGGAATGGCAGGCTGATGACCCCAGCTGCTGAGTGAGGCCGCCAGGCTCACCTTTCATCAGTTGACTATCCCTTTGTGAGTGTGGAGCCTCCCCTTCCTGTCTGGTCGGCATCACTGACAACTCTACCATTTTTCTCTTCAGACATCCTTTCTCAGTCTGCCCATTAGGATGAGCACATTCCACTTCAGGATGAGCAGGAAGATAGCATTCACCACAAACAACAGCGAGTGGCCAAGATAATGCATCCTAAAGACACCCAAAAAGGAAGGCGGCAGAAGGCATAGGTACCTTCTCACAGACAGCAGTACCCCCTTTCATCAGTTGTAGAGGGAAATCTGGGACATGACTTAAAGTCTGCACTAAAATGGACTAGAGTGTCAGTACGTCAGCTTTGGACCAACAACAATGAGATTTTTCTTACAGATTCTTTTCTCTGGACAGCCTTATAGCCACTTCAAAGTCCTCTCTCTGGCCAGATTCAGTGAAGTTCCTTTTTCTTCCTGTTTCTGATTGCACCACAGCTTTGGGAAGGGCAGCGAAGTAAGCCGAAATGAAATTGCCAAAGTTATGGTTCTCAAGTAAATGAGATTTTCTCTAATGCTTACCAACTGTCACCAGGTCAGATGGATTTTTCTGCTTGAAGTCCCCCGGTGCATTAATTTCTCTGCTGTCTTATGGTATCCCTGAGAAAGCAACCTCGGCCGCCATCAAAGCGTAAGAAGAAAATGCAGAGCATAAGTGGGGCACAAAAGGACAGTGAGAAACGAGGAGCGGGGAGAGCGGTGGGAGAAAGCTTTCCAGACAAGGCTGTTGTTGGCTTGGTTTTCACATCACAGGGCATTTCACACACCACTGTACCCAGAGCTCCCAGAAAATGGCAGGATACAATGAGTCTGGATCAGCTGAACTGGATTCCTAAAAGGCATGTTGTTATTTTCGCTGGTTCATGCTGGTTTCTCTCAGTGCAGCACAGTGGTTTTCCAAACCCTTTTTCAAGCAACATAACCACTATAGAAAAAGCAGCTGAAAGTTGCGTTGCCCTGGCTGAAGGAGGGGCCTCAGCAACAAGGCCTCATCCTCCCCCAGGAGCAGCCCGCGTGGGCCTCCGTGGGGCTGTCAACTTGGAGGTGACAGTCACTGGACTATCCCAGTGAGCCGGCATGTGTTACACAGGAGTCTCACTTCTCTGGATGCAAACGTCTCTCTGATATATGCACGGGCAGTGTAGTCTCCTCATTCTCTCCAGTTTCTTGGGCAAAAAATAATATTATTTTCAATAAATGTCACCAGTTTTATCACCTCCCTTATAGATGTTTTCCTCTCCCTTCATTCAAAGGATAGCTCAGCAGATCTATATTGAATAGTTCTTCCACCCAACGCCCTACCTGGAATTGAAACACACACACACACACACACACACACGCACGCACGCACGCACGCACGCACGCACGCACAGTGAGGGATGGTGTCAAAAAACAAATTTAATTTAAAATATATATGTGATAACAGTAACAGCAGCAGGAGTGACATGATGTACTAAGCGCCAGATGCTGCTCAAATCACTCCACATGCGTCTTATCATTCAGTCATGTAAACTAGGAGAGATATGGCCATCACTTATGATTTGCAGATGAGGACACAGGCACAGAGACATGAAGCAGTGCACACAGTTCTCTATCCAGCAAGCAGCAGAGCTGAGCTTCGGATGTGACTAGCCCAGCTCCCTAACCTGCACTCCGTCTGCATTTGCTTTAGAATCCACCTGTCTCCTCCTCTGTGATGCCAAAGAGAAGTGTCTGCTTGGAGACCTTTTACGTTCTGCATCATTTCTGAACTTCATAAAGGGCCGTAGATAAGTGTGCATGAGAAATGCAGCTGGCTGTGCCTTTCCCTCCCAACTTGTTCACCAGTTACCTCCAGCTCTTTGTCAAGTATAGCATGACATCAGCATCATCAACGAAACACGTTTTCTAGGGTAAACCTTGTTTTCATCATTGAGGAAGCTGAAGATTTAGGAAGCCCATTAATTTACTTTAGGGAATAAGGATCTGTAATGGGTTCTTTTAATTTTTTGTTATTTTATATGCAGAGCATTTTGCCTTTATGTATGCTTGTGTAGTGTGTGTGTGCTTGATGCCCACAGAGGCCAGAAGATAGTGCTGAGCCCTCTGAAACTGGAGTTATAGATAACTGTGTCACGTGGGTGAGATTTGCCAGAGCTCATAACCGCTGAGCCACTCTTCAGCCCTCCCTCCCCTTCATGGATTCCGACCCACACCAATCTTAATACCAAGGCCATTTCCTTAACATTTCCCAGGAATGTCAATCTTGGCTAAGATTTTGAGGTGGCTGAATTTGCTGGCTAATTCCTCTAATTAGCATTATTAATGCCACACATCCCTTTCTTCCCCTTTCTTCTCTTCCCCTGCTGTGTCCCCATGTAATCTTTCCGCTGTACCCCCATTTTACAAAGCATAGCCTTTCCCTTATGGATCTTCTGTCATCTACACCCTGCAGTGTGGAAAGGGGCAGATGCTCCCTTCCTAGTCCACGTGTCATAAAAATCAGTACTGGGCAAGTTTTGGGGGCTCAGCCGCTCTGAGTCCTGTGGTTTTCACCTGCTTCATGCTGAACCCAGAGCTCTTGACCACTAGGAACTATCCAAACATTTACATCCCCTTCACTCTGCAGTGTGTATCACAGAGCTTTGGTTCCCTGGCAGAAGCTAATGGGACATGGGAAGGCAGGATGAGGACAGATGAGCTAGTTTGGAAGACGGGCAAGAGTGACGGGTCTGTCTCTATTTAAGGTGGGTTGCATCTCCATTTCCTACCAAGGCATCAAACAACACATGAGAGATCGGAATGCGGAGTGAGGAGTTGTCACTGGAGCAAGAACTCTGCCACGCTGGAGACTCCATACCCACAGGCTTGTAGACACATGCTCTAGGGAGGACCCATGCTTGTGCAGGTGCTGTCCCGTTACCGCATGGGGAGTTGCTTGCAGCACCAGCCCCGCCTCTGAGTTATCTCATACACGCATTGCCGGATCTGTGGCAGGCTTGGCTATAGCCTACTGTGCTGACAGACAGAATCCTTCCTATTACATGTGGAGATGTAAGAAGGTCTGAGGCTGCCAAATGTCACCGTGTCACTGAGAATCCTGTCTGGGCTGAGTGTACGGGTTCAGTAGAGTGTGGGGTTAAGAAAAACAGCACTTTCTGAAAGCCTCTCTCTCTCTCTCTCTCTCTCTCTCTCTCTCTCTCTCTCTCTCTCTCTCTCTCTCTCTCTGTTGCACATGGACTCCGGAGTGAATATCATTCCTCAGAGATGCTGTCCATCTTTTTTGGAACCAGGATCTCTCACTAGTGTGGAACTCGACAAGCAGGCCACATGAGTTGTCCAGCGAGCCCCAAGAGTCCTTCCATCTACGTCTCTCCAGCACTAAGATTACAAACATTCACCATTAAGCCTGGATTGAAAACATTTTTTTACAACTATTTTAGAGATCACACTCAGTTTTTCGTATCTGCAAAGCAAGTACTTTACAAACTCAGACATCTTTCCAGCTCCTCTTGTGGATGTTCTAAGCAGAAAGCCTCCTGTTGTAGATATTCTACAAACTCCTTAATAACCCCAGAGTTTTCAAATACATTTAAAGAATACACCTTTTAAACCTCCCTTAAGGAACCTTAGTGAGTTGTGTTAAGCAACCTGAACCCTTTTGCAATGTAGTGGCACACGCCTTTAATTCCAACACTTGGGAGGCAGAGGTAGGTGGATCTCTGAGAGTTCAGGGCCAGCCTGGTCTACAGAGCAAGTTCCAGGACAGCCAGGGCTACACAAAGAAACCCTGTCTTTAAAAAAAACAAAAAGTTACTCCTATAACATTTGAGCTGATAAATGTAAATTTTCTATTATTTAGAAGCAAACTCATGAGTGATGCTTGAAACAGATGTCTCTGGACCTTTTTCTTTTGTTTGCTCTCTTTCATCTTGGCAAGTTCTGTGAGCATTTGTTGGAAGCACTGAGTCAAGGTTAAAAACGCCTAAATGCATCCACAGAAACAAACAGGAGGTAGCCTCAGCGCTACCTCACAGCTTACTGGAGGTGCTGACCTCTTCAAACGGCAGCGTGATGATGAGTGATAAGTGTGCAGGGGCTAGACGGCTATGTGAAGGGAGGTACAGACGAAAGGACGGAGGGGCACTGAAGAGAGCTTCTTAGGAAACAAGCTACAGAGATCTTAGTAGGTGATACCAAGTTTGCGCAGGCACCTGGGCAGCCCTGCATGATGGAGCTGATCTGCAGGGCTGTGTGGAAACACCCAGCAGCATCTCCAGGTTCATTGTCTCATCTCCACTGTGCATCCTGACAGTTGGATCTATGGGGACCATGGCCTCCTTTGTTCTCTGCCTACCAGTTTTGTATTACTCAGAGACACCAGCAGAAGACCAGAAAACACACACACACACACACACACACACACACACACACACACACACAGAGAGAGAGAGAGAGAGAGAGAGAGAGAGAGAGAGAGAGAGAGAGAGAGAGAGAGAGAGAGAGAGAGAGACCCATCTTTTCTTCCTGGTTCCATTATTCCTACCCATACCTCTGAAGGAGTCCTTTCAATTTAACTGTGCCCTCTCAGTTTTCTAGGTGCTCCATTTGTTCCCTCATGGAGACCCCACATGACACAGCATCCCAGGCATAGTAATGTATGCAAAAAAGATGGAAAGGGACTGATCTCAAGAATCAGAGCAGGGAGCTGTAGCCAAGAGTGCTAGAGGCCTGCTCTCATGGAGTCTCATGGCTATGTGTCAGAGATGTCCATTATCCTTTATCCTAAAGCCTTGGCTAACATTATTGGGGTTGATGTTTGGGGCTTTTCTAGTGATTTCTTTAGAATTCATGGTCTTGACTAAAGGTGTTTCCTGTCTCTGAATTGTAGAACACAGTGTAGACATTGCTTAGTTGTGTGGTAACAGAAGGTCCTCCATATTTTGCTGAGAATTCCCATGAAATATTCCTAGGAGAGAAAGCACAAGATTTAGCTAGAGGAAGCAGTTTCTACCTCTCAATGTGGGTACTTCTTGGGTGATCCTTGACCAAACTGTCTGAGGGCAGATGGCCCCGAACTGACTGCTGTAGTGGGTAGCTGTTCCAGCTTTGAACTGGAAGTACTACCCCCAGTAAGACTTCCGGTAACTGTCATACCTACCTATGACCTGTCCCTGAGGCTGGGCCAAGATGGGAGCCCTTAAGACCTGAGATCCAGATATGCCGGCTCTCTTGGTTCCTGGTGATCCTGGATGCTGGATGGTAGACCGGGTGGAGTTCTCCAGAGAACCCAGCTGGACTGCATCTCGCTTCTCCCAGATCCTGTAACCTATCCCTTTACATGTTGTAAGATACCCCCCAAAACAAACCTCCCTTTTAACTATGTAGAGTTGCCTTAGTAAATCCCCCGATAGACTCCTCTCCCTGAATAAAATGTGGGTCCTACTCCTCACTTTCTCTTTTCCCTAAACAGCCACTCACTTAGGCTGGGAGTATGAACCAAAAGAGAATTGTTTCTGTTGGTCTGTTCCATACACCCTTTCAAACTCAGACCTTCACACCACCTGAGAGAAAAGCCAAGTAGCAGAGAAGGCAGGTCTTAACACAAATTATAGTACGTTTATTGTAAGACTACATTGCTCACAGGCTGATGGCTTTAAAGAGACACTTGAACTCCCCAGGGAGTACTGGATGAGAGCTCTTGGAAGTGGACTGAGCCATACCCCTTCCCAGTCCTGGTTTCTCTTGTCAATCTGAATCATGGAGAGTGGGAAAGAATCATTTCATGTCCTCCCTTGCAGAGTGGAGATCTGATGAACTTTCTGCCAGTGACGCGTAAGCAGATCTCTCCTGGTGGTTTCTGAAAGTGCTTCTGATTTTTCGGACTTTAATCGGGGGATGGTTGGGAATCTCGGTTAGCATCAGCTCCCGTTCCTTTCATCCTGACTTGAACAGAGAGGAGCTAGCTGGAGCAGCAACATCTTCTAAGGAGGAGGCAATAACTGTTAGGACAAAAGGGATGGACAAGATTGTGTCCAAGACGGCATTAATAAGCAGTTAAAGGGATGATTGCAATGGTTTTATCTCCGGAGTTCTGGTTACATTAGCAGTTATTTAAAATAATATTTATTGACTAATCTGCTCTTCTAGCAAAATGCGTCCTTACTTTACACACCTGGATCGCAGAATAACCACAGCCATTCCACCCGTCTCATTTTCTCGATTAGAATCGCAGGGTTTTTTGAAGATAATAGCATGTCTCATATAATAAGCCGTGTTGTTTTTCTCCAGAATGACCTTCATATGTCTCTGCACAGAAACTATTGTTCCTATCCCAACAGACGCACACGTGGCAGGAGTCGTCAGTCTACCTCCATTCCTGCTTAGCGTAGGGACCACGGCCATCATTGCAGTTCTCACAAACCCTTCCCCTCTTCAAACCCCACCGTTTCTGTGATCCTCAGCTGGGGAAACCTCAGCAACAGAGAAATCCGGCTCTTCCCTTCTCCCTGCTCCCCCACAGACCCGTTTCCTCAGCTGGGGAAACCTCAGCAACAGAGAAATCTGGCTCTTCCCTTCTCCCTGCTCCCCCACAGACCCGTTTCCTACTAGGACATAGTTGCAGACATCCAGTGGTTCCTCAGCTCTGCTCCAAATCTAACATTCTTTAACCCACTCCATACCCACACTTCTCCGATTCCCCCACTTAACCCCGTCTTACCTTACCCTTACAGTCTACTTGAGTTATTGTGGCTTCCTCAGCAGCTGCCTATTCTCTGTCTTCTACCCTCTGAAAACTAAAAAACAATCATGGCTTTAGCCAAAGGCATATCCATTCAAGCTGCTCCTACTCAGTATGCTTTGTGGGTCAGCAGCACCTAGGAAAATACTAGAAATGGAGACTCTCAGAGACCATCTGACAAGCACAGACTCAGAATGTATCTGGTCACAAGTCCTGGCAGTGGTGGAGAGTAAGGGCCACATGTGTCTTGTATTTATTTATTCATTTATTTTTGTTTTTGTTTTTGTTTTTGTTTGTTGTAATGCTGCAGATCCAACACAAGAACGCTGGGCAAATGCTGTAGTATTGAGCTGTGTGTGTGTGTGTGTGTGTGTGTGTGTGTGTAAGTGCACACTAAATATTACTACTCTTGACATTCCTTCTTAAGAATCTCATGCCTCCTCATTCTCTTGAGTCATAATTTGTCCCCATTGACACAATAGTTCAGTCCTTAAGTAAATACTGTCTAGTACTTCCTTTCTGAGAAAACCCAAACACTCCAGGGTTTGTACCTCTGTCCAATGAGTACTTTCCTACTTCTCCTAAGTTCACAAGACTCTTCTGTGTACACATCCCTTTCTTCTTTCCTTTCCACTCATAATCCAAACAAAATCATTCATCATCTCCACGTAGGTGATTATAAGCTTTAGAACAACTTACCCCAACATCTGCTACCTTCGCATCCAGAGTATTTTCTACTGAAGAACACTGAGAGCCTAATAGAAGCAAGAAGGTCACTCTGACGTTCTCCCTTTCTTCTCACCTGAAGTGAGTTATAAGACCTGTATTAACACCTTCCCTCTGGTGACATGGGGACCCAACGAACAGATCCACCTTTCCAATTTCCCTCCAGTGTGTCACCATTGCCTCAGCCTCTCTTTGCCCCAGCCACTCTTCTTTCTTCATGGCCATCCACCCTTTATTAAGCCTAGCTCAAAAATGGCTTTCCTTTGTTCTTTGGGTCTTTACTTCTAAAGGCACTTGTGTTATGTAAACTTCCACATGCATGATCTCTGTGTCATTTGTGTTTCCACTTCTGTGACCATAATTCCTTGCAGAACAACTTCAGGGAGAAGGATGGACTTTGTCTCAGAGTTTCAGTCTCTCGTGTCTAGGGGGTGGGGAGAGCAGAGTTTGCAGAAGTGGGCTGAATGGCAGAGACTCCTCACATCGTTGTGGGAAGGATGTGGAAAGCCAGGCCAGGAGCTGTAACCTTGAAAGGCCGGTCTCTAGTGACCTACTACTACCATCTAGGTTCCACCTCCTAAAGAGTCTGCTGCCTCAAAATCATGTCAGGACAAAGGAAATCAGCACTCTGAGCATGGGCCTGTGGTAGACATCGGATTCAAACCGTAACATCTGTTTAATTGGGCTTTTGCTATGAGAATCTCAGACATAAGCTTAGTAGTGGATGAGGAAAGCGTATTGCTGGTTCTCTCCTTTGCAACAAAACCCAAGGCTTGCTTTTCTGATTTTCTTCTAGGTCCCTCACCGCTCAGCCCTCTCCCTTTGGTGTAAGGTTATTATGGACATTTTCCTTTTTCATCCACGGTGTCATTTACTTCTCGTATTACTTCACCATTGTTATTGGGCTTTCCACAGTTTAATACTGAGTTTCTTCCCGGCCTTGTCTCTAGATGGTCTCCTCCCACTGCATAGCTTTAAATACCACTCAGTCTCATGCTGGTATTTCCCAAATATGTCTCCAGGCCATGAATTCCTCTCTGGAACGTTCACCTTCTTATGTGGTATTTGTATGTAGAAATCTTGGATGGCTCTCAAAGTACTTATGTTTAAAACTGAAATCTGATTTTTACAACTTTCCCTGGAGTCGTTTCCCACCTTCCCCCCAAGTCTACTCCAGCTCAGTGGATAGAGAGGTCACTCACCCAGAGGCGTAAGTCAGGGACTTAGGAGTCATTCCTAACCCCTTCCCTCGGTCCCTCCAGTGTATTCCAGCGTGGACTGTTTCTCCTGCCTCGCAGGCAGATCACACACTGTGTGGATCTCATCACACCAGGTGAGTCTTTTTCTACACCTGACTTCCCTTCATGTTGCTTGAAAACACTGAGTCTCTTTCCCACCTGAGAACACACTGTGTCTTCCTGGCTCTTTATAATGTTGTAGGGACTGACTGTAGTGTCCTTCTCAGGGAGCCTTTGACGGTCACATTTGAACCTCCCCTGACCCCATGCCCTCTCCTCCCCCACAGCAATTTGCTTTTGATTTCATGCACCTTCTATTCACATACTTACTCAGCACTGCCTACCTGCTAGACTGGAAGCCTCAGGAGTGCAAACGTGGCCCCCCACTTTATTCCTGGGAACTACAAGTCTATCATCTCCCAGAGAACTACTGAGTCGGCAAATGATAGATGTGTTCATCCATAAAACTGTCTCCACCCTGCCCACCAAAAGAAGGCTGGTTCTTGCACACTAACAATGATTTGAGTATGATGAATATAAACACTTGGCAAGAACTGAAAACTGAGATGGACAGAGATGAGAAGAACACCTTAAAATTGCAAGAAAGAATACATTTCTTAGGTGGTAGAAGATTGCTGTAATCTTTGGAGGAGGTAGTTTTCTTGGTTTGGAAGAATTATTAAAAGGACCCTTTACTCTCATGCAAAGCAAGTTCCTACCATGGTTCCTTTGGGCAAACTCTGAAGCCCCCTTTGACCTAAAGACATCTTTTGGCCTGGGTGCTGACTCTTCTAGGAACTCTAAGAGATTGAGCCTAATGAGAGACTTGTCCTAAAAGACACCAGGGCTCTCTCCATTTTATGGCTTAGAAAGCCTGGGTTTTATCAGGCAGGCAACATCCTGCACTTTGTAATTGCTTTGTTTTTGGGAGATCTGGATACATTCTTTTCTTACAAAAGTGGCTCACCTCCCCGAGCCTTGAGAATGTGTAAGTCAAGAGCAGAAGAAAACATTATAAAGACCTTAAAAGCCAGGCACTGGGCCAAGCACTTCCTGTGCACTGCCTCAGTTTCTCTTTTGTCCTGCCTAAGGTGAATACTATGTCTGCCAGTGGTTTACATTTGAAAAACAAAAAACAGAAGACAAGGCTGCAAGTGTTAAGGGTACTTTCAATGAGCCACAGAGCTCCTTAGCAGCAGAGCCTGAATTTGAACTGAATTCTAGATAGTGTTCAGAAGTGTGTGTTAACCAGGCAGCCTATATATTAAGGAGTCACCTTTAAGTCTTATGGGAAGAGGCATTGGCAAGAGAAATTCAACAGGAATGGACAGGACATACCACATTTGAGCCATTCTGGAAGACTGGATTCATTGCTGGTCACCATGTTGATTTATCCAGTTGGGACAAGGAAGAAAGCCAATAAACCTTATGAGCAGTATTTTGCCACATGAAGGAGGCATTTGTGCTGTTTACTAATTTGAGAACAGGTTTATTTGGGTATAGGAAATAATGTTTGGAGAGGTGAGTATTAAACTAAAGAAAGTAGAAATTGCAATTCTTCCCTAGGCCTTGGCTCAGAGGGCTAGATATGCCCAAAGAAGCTGGGATGGCTGGCCTGGCCTCTGCCCCAGTGGTCAGGCAGGGGGCCCAGCAAAGAGGGTCTGGGCTTGAAAGCTAAGGGTATAGCCAAATAAACACACTGTTAAATTATGCTTTCATATTAGGGGTAGTGTCCAAATTCAGGGAAGGAATGATAAAGCACAAAGCAACCCTGACCCCAGCCCACAAGGCAGCTTGGTGGTGGTGCCATGGCCTTAGAGAGACAGAGACAAATAACTCTTTATAAAAAGTGGTAGGGGTGGTGTGGCTGTATGACCAGGAGCAAAGACTGCCAGGGACTTCTTTCAGGAGCTGAGATAGAGCTGGACAGAAGGTAGCTGGAAACATCTTGCTTTCTTGTCTCCCCCTCCATATAACCAGAATCTAACCTCTCTCATTCATAATCCATCCATTAACATCTATGCATCACATTTTTACTTGTGGGTTGGTGGGATGTGCTTGTGTTTAAGGGAACATTCATGAGGCTTTTAACTGGCATTTTGTGTTAGTGGTTAGGTCTTTTGCATACTGTGACAGAGAGAAAGGGAACCCATTGTCCCTCATACTTGCAAAGGCCCTTACACTTTAAAAGCTTGGGTATAAATATCTCAAGGACTCAGTGCGGCCCAAGCCCATGTTTGCTCTGCTGTTCTCTTGTCTGGCTACTGCCTCCAAGTTGAAACATTCCCTCCTGGGAAGAGGAGGGAGGGACGTTCACAAGTCTCAGGAAACTGAGAAAGCTACGAGACTCAAGAGCCACCCCGCAAGGTTCTATAAAAGAGGAGGTGGAGACCGCTCCTGATGGAGTTGCCTACAAATTGGGCAGGGAACTCAGATAGGCAGCCTTAGTGAGTTGTCACCACTCTGGAGGAGACCTTTCAATGATGCATCTGCCTTTGAGTCATCCATGTTCTTGTAAGTAACTTCTCATCAATGCTCCTATAAGTAACCCCAATAAAGTCACTGATTGATCAAGCTAGCCTTGAGTGGAATCATTTCTTCGGTCTGCCATGATGCCATATTTGGGGTCAATAATGTTTGTTCATGTATCTCCTCAGGAAAAGTGACAGAATTCCTTTCCTCCTGCCTCTGATTTAACTGGGTTGACTTCATTCTTAGTCAAACTCCATGTAGCAAATAAAGCCCTTCTAGTCCTAAGATGAATAAGCATATCCAAGACACTCTTAATAGCCTCAAGGACAGAAACCACAGGATCATCTCCCTAGATGCAGAAAGGGCCTTTGACAAAAATCTACATCCTTCATGATAGACAAGAAATAGAGTGAACCTATCTCAACATTTTAAAAAAAGCTGTTTATAATCAATCTACAGCCAACATCTTCCTAAATGGAGAAATACTGGAAGCATTTCTGTGGTGATATTGTGTTTCCCAATATATTGTTCACCCTAATAAACTTATCTGGGGTCAGAAAACAGAACAGTCACTAGATAGACACAGAGGTCAGAAAATGGCCTCCTAGCATTCTGGAGGCAGAGATCCATCTGCATCTCTATGAGTTCAAAGCCACACTGGAAACAGCCAGGCATGGTGACACACACCACTAATCCCAGGAAGTGATGGCAGGAAGCAGAAAGGTATAAAAGGCGTGAGGACCAGGAACTAGAGCCTTGTTAAGCTTTTAGGCTTTTAGCAGCAGTTCAGCTGAGATCCATTTGGATAAGGACACAAAGGCTTCCAGTTTGAGGAAACAAGATCAGCTGAGGAATTGGCGAGGTGAGGTTAGCTGTGGCTTGTTCTGCTTCTCTGATCTTCTAGCATTCACCCCAAAACCTGGCTCAGCATTTGTTTTTATTAATAAGATCTTTTAAAATTCGTGCTACACATTTCTGCTAAATCAGGAAGAAGACAAGCATTTCTGCTCTCCTCAGTCCTATGTAATATTGAAGCCTTAACCATGGCGTTCAGATGATAGAAGCACATAAAGGATTCAAACAGAAGAAGTCAAAGTACCCGTATTTGAAGATGATGCAAGTCTACACACAAGAGACTCTATAAACTTCCCAAAACACCTCTGAGAGTTGATATGGCTTTCTGTAAAGTAGCAGGATACAAAAATAGCACACAGAAGTCAGTAGTTTTCCTGTATGCCAAAAAGAAATATAGTCATAAAGAAACTAGAGAAACAAGCCTATTTGGAATATCAAGAAGGAAGAGGAGGAGGAGGAGGAGGAGGAGGAGGAGGAGGAGGAGGAGAAGGAGAAGGATGAGGAGGAGAAGGAATGAAAGAAATCTTGGAATAAATTTAAACAAGAAAACAATTTAAAATTTTAAAATACTGAAGGAGATAGTAGAAGATAGAAAGACCCACCAAGCTCATAAATTGGTAGAAACAACATGGCAAAAACATCCATCCTACCGAAATCAATCTGTACATTCATTATAATCTCACTGAAGAAATCAGTGTGGAAGCACCTCAGAAAGCTAAAAACAGAGCTATCACATGATTCAGATCCACCACTCTGACACCCAAAGGACTTTATATCCAACTACAGAGAGATTTGCTCAGCCGTGTTTATTGCTGCTCAATTCATAAAAGCTAGAAATAGAATCAGCCTAGATGACCACCAAATGGACTGATGAGGGAAAAAATGTAGTGCACATGCCCAATGGATTTTATTCAGTTGTCAGGGAAAAAATGAAATTTTAAAAATTGAAGGTAAATGGATGGAACTAGAAAAAAAAAATAAGCCAAATGAGGTAACCCAGGCTCAGAAACACAAACACTACGTAGTCTTTTTCACAGGTGGATCCATTAGATGCTTTATTCAGCATCCCTTGTAGACAGCCTGGGAACTAGAAAAAGGCAATTGAGGGGATGCCTCAAGGAATGGGTAGCAGCAGATATCAGTGACAGGAAACACAGAAAAAAAAAATACCGAGGAAGTGTAAGCAGAGCAGGGTTAGGGAGATGGAAGAGGTGGGTGTGGAGTAAGGATTAACTAACACGATGGGCATGTGAAAAAAAACATAGGAAAACCTACTGCTTGATGAGGCATCTGAAAAATACTTAGTTATAAGATAATAACGTGCATGGTTAAATAATGCTACGCCCAACAGCCATGGCTTATTAAAGGAGTATCTCACTACCAGATGGGAGATAACTCCTGGTGAGCTGTTGGTCAGGAAAACCGCACAGGCTCCAACTAATATATAATTTCTCACCATTCCTCTTGGTTGTCCACCAGAATTAGATAACAAACCCCTGTTACTGAAGACGCCATGCACCATGGTACACAATACAGAGAAGCAAAGTGGAACTCAGCTGTAAGCTGCTTCCCTGCTGGTCCGGTTTCATAGTGCTGGAAAGTACAGTGCAGGCCACTGGGGTCAGGGGGAATCACTCCTACTCAGCTGAGAACTCCATGAACTGCAAAACTAACCTGTGAGGCAGTATGTGCCCACCTGTGTGATACCAACATGACTGTTATGGGGGACAATAATCAGTGCTCTCTGATAGGGTTTGAGGCCCATTCCACAAGAGGGAATTTATGTCTGATACAAACTAAACCTGGTTAAAAACCCTGGCTGAAAGGGTTATATGCAAAAGAGGGAACTTAATATTACTGGTTACCTGAACTGATACAAGGCCAAGCTGCCTTCTAAATACTTAATGTTCATACCCATAGGCAAAGGAATGCTACTCTCAGTCTTAATCAGAGAAATTTCTCTCCACAAGGAATGGTAGCGAGTGCAGAGATGTATCACTAGTCTAGGTGCTAAGAAAAAGATGATCCAGTGCTCAGCCAGCCCTGAAGACAGCATTAGTACCGTCCCATCTAAGGTTCAGCAACAATGCAGAAGAGAAGATGGAAAGAATCTAAGAGCTGGAAGATAAGGAGAAGGATTATGAAATTCCATCTTCTCCACATGACACAGCCAATGCAAGCATTATCTCATAGGTGTAGTGGCTACATGCATCAGGTCTGAGCAAGACTGGGCATGTCAGCGGTTAACCAGAGATTAGGGAGAGGCCATCATTACCTACTCTTCCCTGATGAACTATGCACTACTGATGGACTCCAGGGGATGCTCAGATATTCTCTTCAGTTGTATACCCACTGATGAACCCACCAAGTTCCAATGAGAGTTCCCTACCCACAGTCACACAGACAGCCCTAGTTAAACTCAGTGAGTCATACACACACGAAGATACAAATGAGGAGAAGGTACTTGTAGGAAGGAGCGTGGGTAAGAGGGAGATAACACAGGTGAGGGTAACCAATCAGAACACACTCTCCATATGCATGAAGTTATCAAAAAACAAAGTGCGTGTGTGTGTGTGTGTGTGTGTGTGTGTGTGTGTGTGTGTAGTTTCTGAAAGGTATACAAATGACTCTGAGAGCCAAGGCCTTAGGATATAGAACCCAAGACAATGCCTTTCTCTTTCATCACCAAAGATAAAAAAGAGCTATTCACATTAGGAGAACAGATACAAAGGACAAAGTCATTCCTAAGAAATCACCTAAATTTAGACTTACCTTCCAATTAGTTTCTATAAGTTAAATTTCTATGTAGAGTATTCCATTTTAGAACTGTCATGAGCATTCTGAGACAACAGTATCCATTTTTACTTTACCAGGGGTAATTTGAAACCGTATGCCTATGATCAGCATATGGGAGCCTTACATGTAATACCCACAGTGGCTAAACACGGAGGAAAAGATCTAAAGATACAAGTGGAATGCTAAAAGGTTTTTAAACTGGGTTCAACTGAATCTCTGCCAAACAACCTCTGGATCAACGGCGTTTTTGTTAGAGATACATGTCTGTCTGTAATCAGGGCAGATTTCATAAGTTATCTGGTATCCAGTATGTAACTGTCTTCACTTTCAATTTTTTAAGAATAGGAGAGGACAAACGGATAAGGAGGAACACACAAACAGAAACAGGAATGAAAGAAGAGTTTTAGAATACATTGTACTTGGCAGCTTTTATTTACAAATACCCAGACACAACTTATGATAGTAGCTTGTACTGAACATTGTACATAAGGCACGCAATGGCCAGGGATCTCTTTCTGACACATGATGGTAGCATCATGGAAGTGTAGTGCCTGATTTTCAGCTTTTCCAGTCATCATCTTTCATTTACAATCCAGCTCCTTGTCCCAGACCATCTTCATATAGCTCTGGGTTCCTCTCCCATCGTCTCTTCCAACTGACGAGACATCTAACATGTTTATAAATAAGAGCAAACCATCTAGATAAAGAGCATGTAGGGGACTGGATCAGAGATGGGAAGAGAAAAAAAGAGAGAGTTTATTTTAGATGTTCATCTTTCAGCCAGTCCCTCAGGGACCAGTCGATTTTACAGGAAACCATCTTTGTGACTTAAACAGCAGGCATCATCTGTGTCATCATTTTCTGGGTGCTGCTCATCCTTCAGCTGCAAGAGCTGGTGTACTATCTCGCTTGGTTCTGAGAATACACTAATAAACACCACACCTTGTGGATCTGTTTTAATCACCCCATGTCTTGAAATGGCTGTTTACCAATTTTGTATAATATAATTAAATGCTCCAACACTATATTTAAGAAACATTAAAGATGGCTTACTCTGTTGAGGGCTGGGAAATTCCAGATCTGGAATGTCTACAGTCCCTGGTGCTGTAAAAATAAGATTCCCCAAGAGACCATAAGCTGGAATGGGACCTAGAGAATATGTTCTTCCTAGTAAATATTATGATCCATGAAAAAAAAACAAAAGGCACAAGCTCGGAGGCAGAGAAGTGAGTTCAACACTTTTTACCTTAGGGAATCCAAAACCTGAGCTTGGCATTAGGTTTCAGAAGCTGTTGTTTATGGTGGTTTACAGAAAAGGGAAGAGAGATGTGGGAGTATTCATTTCTTTCATTGTCTAGACTAGAATTCCTGTTCTACTGTTTGGTATCTTCTCGCCCTCTCCACCACCAGGCAGAAATAGCTTCTTCACTTCACCCTAGAACACCTCTGTGTTCTCCGAAGCAGCCTTCCTTTTAGAGCCTAGGAGTTGACTCCGCTGGTACCTCCCTGCCATTTGCATGCAGGGAGCTGCAATCTGGGATGGCAGCTCTTAGCTTCTCGGATCTCGGATCAGCAGTACAGGAAAGAGTAGAATGAGCAGACAAAAGAACATGGCTACTGTAGATGAATATGCTGTTCTGTGCAAGACCACAAGAACTAAAGTTCTACAGATTATCTTGTGCCAGACAATGACAGAGCACTGGGCCAGGACTTTGGGGAGATACAGTTATCCGTCTCCAGTGAAAGAAAACTAGTTTTGAACCTACTTCTGGTTGCAGCTGGAAAGGCACATGCACAAGCTTGTGCCTGTACGTAGGTGGCTGTGTTGGTGTGCTCTAGTAAATACCGTGTACCCAGCACAGCTGCTGTGAGTAAAGCTGATGCTTGTGTAAGTTTGTGGTCATCCCCTGTAATCTGCCACAATCAACCCCGTTTTTTTCAGAGCCGAGGGTTGCTGTGTTAAATACACAAACCAGTGTAGGGAGCCAAGGGAAGGGCAGCCTGAGTGTATACTCTCTTCAAAGCTTATCCACAGAGTCTTTAAGATCATAGTAAAGATGAAAAGCAAGTTTACCTTCAGCTCCTTGTCTCTGCCTTTCATAGTTTGCTAGGTGAAAAACTCCTGGAATTAACTGTTGATTCACACAAAGCACAGATACCATGGCTAGAAATAAGAGCTTTCAGATTCTTGGATTGTAATGTCCAAAGTTTCCAAGAGCTCCCTAGGCTGAAGCAGAGAATGCTGAATGGATAAAAGGGCTAGGAATATGGAATGTAAATATAGAGTGAGGACAGTGTCAACCACTATCCTAAATTTGCTGGGAAGAAGTAACTGTGGTCATTGTGGACTAGGCTGGGTGAAGCTTAACCTTGACTGCCAATGTCCTAAAGATGGTGTTTAAGCTGAACCACTTGGGTATGGGGAATGCTACGTGTATTCCAAAACCACTTGTTCGTAGGAGATAACAAGGGAGGTCGAGGCTTCCCCTGGGTCATGTCTACACTCAGACATCCAGAAAAGCATCAGTTCCTAGGACAAGATCGAGATTAGAGGACAGCTTTCAAGGAACTAATACTGTGAGAAGATAATCACATAAACAAATGATTATTAAAAGAAATAATTATAAGATGGACCAGGAGAGCTGGGCTGTTATTATTTTCATCACAAGTTCAGCTTCCTAAACAGGTTTAGCCTAAATTCCTATGAAGAAGTTCCACAGAGAGAAAACACCCAATCCATATCAAAGGCCCACACAACTAAAAAGCAACCAATTTATCCCACAAAATATTTTCTGAGCTTTTGGGAATGCTGCCAAGGAAAAATGGAATAAAATGGAATGAGCAAAAGCCACAAACAAAAGGTTGGTTTTCCTCCTCTCAGAATCTTTGATGGGAAAGATCACAACTCTAACCAATCCTCAAGGATTTTTACTGATGCTATTGGGGAGGCTTTCTGAGATTGTTATAGGACCAGCTTGGGGACTTGCTTGCAGCATCAAGCTTATGTCCATTGTTCCCCTTGGTGTAGACTTCGATTGCTCAGGAGATCCCCTGGGAACCTCTACAAGGCATCAATATCTTTAACCACACCAGAGTAGAAACTTTTCTACCCATAGATCTTACAGAATTTTATTTTACAACATTATTTTCTGTATGTGCATTGGTTTCTGAAGCAGAAAAACTACTAAAGCTGTTTAAAAAAAATAATAATTTTCTCATACAATACCATAATCACCCCACAGGACATGTGCTGTTATGCAGTATTAGACATTATTCTGCACCCCTTACAAAGATCCTAAATGTTGCTAGGCCTGTAAAAATAAATAGTAACTTGATTATCCTGATCTTCAGACCACAGGAAGTGGCTAAGCATTATACCCGGGGATTGGTGCTTTTTTTTTTTTTTTTTTTTTTTATACAAATGTATCCTTCATTACATTTCTTCACAGAGATGCTAAATGTTCTTTAGCCTGAACCTAATGGCTGGGTGCCTCCACTCCAACTCCCCTCAGCAGCTGTGGCCATCACCTAAATGAATACACGAATTGAATTAATGTGCAATGAGTGTTCACCATGTCCAGAACTACATTAAGATGTGGATTGATGACTCCGGGGAATAAGTTCATATTTTCTTTGAATCCCCAAATCTTGTCTGAGGAATAGATAAAACACGAATCACTTCTCCATTGTGAACCAGAAAAGTACATGCTCACAAGAATGTTTTACTTTGAGTCTGAGGTCTCCTTTTGTTTACAAACTGGCATAGATGTAGTTGAAATGCAGGGAGTTCATAAAACTTCCATCAAAAATAAAACCCAGAAGTGAGGCTTTTGATGGCCATTTCCTGCAGAGTGTACATCCTTGGTTGAGAGTCATGGAAAAGGCAATCAGAAGACTCATAGAAGGCGTATTTCCATGGGGCTCCTGAAAAAGGTTGAAATAGAAGGAGTCTTTGCAGATGCTTTGGTGTGGCCAAAGACACATCCAGGAAAAGCTGAGTATCCCAGGACTGTGTTAGGGGAGTCATTATCAACCTAAGACCTGATGGGAAAGGACATTTTGTGGAGAGAGCAGGAAGAGTGGAAGGGAGGCATGGGGGAAAATCAGTCACCATGGAAGCATACAGCCACGCCAGAGCACTCTAGGTGTCAAAGCAGAGGAAGTGGGAAAGGCATGCTGTGCCTTCGTGGTTCTGCCTCTTGATCTGCATTACCTCACCTTCTCCAAATGTAACCAGAAACCAGGTGAAGATGCCTCTGTGCAGTGGTGCCTATAGCAGTCTGGATGGAGGAGAGGAGAGAAGGGCCTGGGGGAAGCTAACGAGTTAACGGCTCATGCAGTTACCACCTACATCAAGAGAAAAATTCTAACCTCTGCTTCTCTGTCTTTTCGGGGCTAATATAGCATTTCCCATGATGTATTCCAGATGGCGGCTTCGTGAGGCAGCCCCAAGGGGCAAATTTCCTATATGTTCAAATTCACTTAAGAAACACTGAACTAGCACGTTAAATAGGTCTCATTACTCCAGGAATTTTCAAAGCTGTACTCTATTTACAATACTTTTGTCTTGCCAACAGTAGTTCCTGAAAGCTGTGATGAATCAAGCCCTGGGCCAAGCACGGGGGATGTGGAGTAAGTGGGGCAGACACACCTCACTCACAGTATGTACAAAGAAACGGAGGACAGATCACAAGAGCGAAACAAAAGCCAATTGCTGTACCAAGTGTTGCAAAGTGGCTTTCAGACGGGAGTAAAACGTGCAGCACGTCTCTGCACAAGCTGTCTGGCTTTGGAGAGCTTCAATTCTGGACAACTGTTAGGGTGTAAGAGACACTTTACAACAAAACAAAACCCTCTGTCTCCCCTGATAGTGGGTGTGTATTTTGATATGAAATTTACATAATTAAACACTTACGGTTCTTAGTTTGGGGTGATACCTTCACCTCTGCTAGCCCTGGAGAGTTGATCAGAGTACATCTGATATTCATGGAAAATGGACAGTAGGGAGGTAACACGTGAAGGAAGAAGTGATATGTTTGTTGTCAAAGCCATATGCACCGCCGTAAATATTTCATCTTCCTCCCGGTAACCCCGTGACCTGAGTAAAATACTGGGATCTCTATTTGATAAATCAGGAAATTGAAGTTCATGGATATTAAAAGGCTTGCTCAGTGTCTCGTGGTTATTAAATTGTACGGTGAAGATTTGACAGGTTTTTTTATTAGCAAATTCAGACCCTTCCTACTTTACTGCCTGTTACCCACTCTATCATGCTTTGCTATTTCTTAAATTATCAGAGTTTATAGCACCAGTTCATAGTTTAGTCATTACAAAACTGTATAGTGCTATTTGTATTCCAAAACACAGAACCTTCTAGAATTTCTCTGTGGTGGTAAAATAGGCTACATAATTAAACACTGACCCTGCTTCTGTGACGATGATGTATGAAGATTTTTATTTCTTTCCACTTGTAATGTTTGACTTGTGGTTCTGTAAAATTAATGTCCATTGATTTCTCAGAAAACTGTGTTTTCCTCTCACAGAGGGCTTGGTTTTAGGAGAACGAAACAGTACATCATTATCGATTATGATTGCCTCTCCCGAAAGCTGCTGTGAATGTGAATAGTCTTCTAAATGGGCACTCAGACAAAACACTTTATTTCATTCATTTCCAAACTGTAGCTTGTCTCCTAGCAAACTGCAGCATAGTTTACCTTAGAAATATCAACATATTTTTTCATCCAAAAAAAAGTCAAACAATAAAAATCATTATATCAAGCATTAGCTTTTATACTCAGAGAAAAACGCAATTCTCCATCTTAGCAGGAGACCCAAGAAGAATGTTTTCTCTGGGGCTGAGGAGTGTACATTAGTGCTTTCCCAAGTTTGTGCAGTTTAAAGTGGCAGTGGGAATGTTGATAAGGCAAAGAGAGAAACTGAGCTATTGACAGGCACAGACATATCTTGGAAATTATCATTCCCAGTGTCGTGTGTGCTTATTTCTAACTTTGAGTATGCATGAAAGAACCAAGCAACTTCATGTAATTGCCATTCTCTAAGGGTTCCAGAGGGAAATTACTAATCACAATTATTTACTGAAATACAAATGGGAAACTCAAGTAACCTCGGGGTTGCATTGAAACAGCTCCAGACTTGGGTTACAACTTCAAAATTAATGGGAACGAGCAGGGGGTGAGGCTATTGAGTGTATTCAACAGCCTCACCATAATTAAAGACCCACATGCAGCCAAATGAGATTATCCCCCACTCTGAGAGAGAGAGAGCTTACCCATTCGCACAAATCTCAGAACACCAGGTGGCTGCAAGTCCTGCCCCATGATTCTATGCCTTTAAGAAGCAGGCTCTCTTCCGTGTTGTTGATGCAATGATTGTCATGGCAGTCATTTTAATTACTTTTTAAATCTTTAATAATCATGTTATCAAATGATTTATTTAAACACCATTCTATGCCTGGCATGAGGCTTCAGGCTGCACACACAGAAGGTACGTGTGAGCAATCAACTCTAATAAGCGTAGAGAGCTTAACCCTATGAACTTCCAACAAACATAACTTGCGAGTCAGTCAAGTCTCTCAGAGCCAGATGTTAGATTCATAGAAGATGGTAATAATAAGATGAAATAAGGCTTGCAATAGAATAACAAACCCAGATAGAGCCCTCACTGACACAATTTTGCTACCAGGTTCTCCAAATGGACATATGAACACACGGCTTGAACCTGTAGGTGGAGTGAGACCACTGTAATCATCTAGCTGCTTCACTCTAGCTGGGTTGGATGACTATGATGTATCCTTCCCCAGAGACGATCTTCCCACAAGGGAATAGGGACTCTACTATGCAGCTTCCAGCAAATAGTGCTTTGGCCTCTAGCCCTTAAGATGGAGATACCAGACGGGTCCTATGGGTACAGGGATGCAAATAACTGAGGTAATAGAGCAATACCATAGAAATTAAAAATGTAATCTGTTTTCCCTCAAAATAACTGGTAAAATTATCTATGGTAGAAGGTATGATTTATGCTGGGTTTTTTTTTTTTTTTTGGATTTTAGTCTTGTTTCTTGCTTGGAGTCAGTATTTGGGTTTAGGGAGTGTATTGGTTTTGTTTTTCTTCAGTTTTATCTGAATAATTTCTTTCAATTCCATCTGTTGTTGGTGATAGTACATCAGACATCCAAGTCCCTAGCAGGGACCAGAGGGATTGCATTAGAACCCAGGGTTGGTGCAGCATCTGTTTGCCTGGCCATGGCCAAAGTTATACTTTGCCTCTGCTATTTGTGCTTTAAAAGGGCCATAGCAGCAGCCCGATGAAAGGAGACGCGTCCTCACTACACTTTTCCATCTGACACTGGAAGGCGCAACAGCTGTGAGAAGGTAGACAGCAGAGAATCTGAGTCACTTAAGGAATTCATTGTCCAGATCTAGCGAAACTGACAGGACCATCATGCCTACCATGTGAGAAGGAAGGTCCTGTTGGTAAAAGAGCCCAAGACTAGTGGCCCACAAAGAAGTCACTGTTCTTCAGTTAAGCTGATATCCAGTAAGCACCTCAAAATAATGAACAATGTTCGAGTTGCTCAAGGACTCAGCAGCATCCTCTTACGACATGGGTTTCAACTTCATTTCTGTATCACGCTTTCATTTACACCAGATCAAACTGGTATTTTCAGAAGTTTGTGTGTAATATCAATTAGATTTGCAGTTTCAGTTTCCCATTACCAAGTATCAGTGTCAACTCAATGGTCCCAGTACAACTCAATCAGATTATAGATAAAGATCTAAATACCCATACTACTGGAAGAATGAAGAAAAAAAAATCTCTTTTTTGATCTGACAAAAATATTTGAATTCTCAGCATCAACAATGTTTCTAGAGAAGCAGACAGACATAATATCAGTCCAAGTAGACTGTAAAAAATTCAGTCAGAATATTTTTTGCTGCTGAGGAGAAAAAAAATGACCTTAACTCCCACCCAACTCAGTTAGCTGCCCATGTGGACACGAGACAGCTCCTGACGTTTGTTCCTGTCCAGTCACCTCCAGGGTGGTGTCCACAGCCACCTTTTTAGACAGTAGTATCCAAAGCATCTCATTTCTTCCCAAGTCTTCTGCAGGGCCCTAAACCAAAGCGTTAAAGCGTGTACAGATGAAGCCGCCAGCCAAGGAGGGAAAGAAAGCGAAGCTCTCCCCCAGGGCTACTCCACCACTCTTCTTCCTTTTACTGCATGTAAATTCCTTTTTGTAACTCGGTGCGCTGCTCCTGATCTAAAACAAACCCATCATAGCTGTGCTGGATGGAAAAATACACAGGAAATTACGTCAAAGAAGGGAAGTCAGATCGTCTGTACTTCATGGATCTTCTCAGTTCCTGATAGGTGGAGTTTTGAATCAATGTCTTTTTGTTTCTTGAAATGATTTCATCGGCTATGTTTGTAATTCTTTATCATCAAGTAATCTAAGACTCAAGAGCATGAATTATCCCAGCAATAAGTCAAAGAAAAACACTGGTTACAGACTTTTCAACTTTGACCTTAAGAAGTAGTTACTCTTCGACATGATTCATTTTTCTTTTTCTCTCCAGAGGTCTAATCCTTCAACCCTTCCCAGACAACCTATAATTCTGCTCCTTTGCCCTCTCTGAAATTACCTGAGCGCTGTCTGCCTTCGGAGAAGAGTTACTGCCCTGTGGCGGAAGCAGCGACGGTCAGCTCAAACAAAGCCGCAGG
This sequence comes from Peromyscus eremicus, assembly GCF_949786415.1. Taxonomy (NCBI): domain Eukaryota; kingdom Metazoa; phylum Chordata; class Mammalia; order Rodentia; family Cricetidae; genus Peromyscus; species Peromyscus eremicus. The sequence goes on along the minus strand of NC_081419.1, from coordinate 29,230,740 downwards.
TCCGTCTGCCTGGGGATAGAGGATCCCTCAATAACTTCAGCACCGCCCCCTCAGTAGTGAGTGGTTTTAGTAACTGATGACAGGAAAAGTACTACCCCACACAGCAAGGAGGCTTTTCCCTTACTGCAAAGAATTTGCTAAGTTCTATGTATAATGGCCATAGCTAATGGCAGGGAAGAACAAACATGACCACTCACGTGACACATGAACAAGCCAGCACACAGCAGCCAGGTCTCCTGGAATTTGGAGGTGTGTAGCACTACTCTTGAAAGGCACACTGTTTGGTTCTCCTGCCAAATCTTTCCTTCGCCTGCCTCGTGGATGTGTAACACAGACCCAGGTGGCTCATTGTCCATCCTGAGGCCTGTTCATCGCTGGCTGTCTAGAGTCTCTGAAAAGATCCCTAAAATGATTGCAGGAAAGTTTTCCTGAGGATTTGGTCTTAGGCCAGGCTAGCATCCATAAATGTTGTGGGCTACAGATCGACACAGAGTGCCCACGTCAGCTCTCTCTTACCTTGTGGCTCGATTACCAGGCCTCATCTGTTCACAGGTTAGAACTTAGATGCATGTCTGCTTGGATAAACAGCAAGGGCACAGAGGTCGGCACGTGTGTGTCAGATAATGACCTCCATTCAATCTGTGGTCACTAGGCTTAATTAAGATTAACTGCTTAGTGTTTTCCACCTACTAGTTTCATGTTTAAATTCTAAGAATAAGCTGCCACAGACGTGACCCTACATTTGTAGATAAAGCCATCAATGTGTGTCTAGACAGTCATCCTCTTAACCAATTTTCTTAGTTTCAAGTAGACAAAAAATTAGAAAAAGTTATATACCAGAAGCATGAGGCAGGGATCTCAGATAGCTAGGAGACGTCTTAAGACCACCCTCAATTTTGTAGTGCACATCATAATGAGCATGACTCAAATTATAGAGAACTGGATGTTCTTCTACTCCATAGCATCTCATTTCAGTTCCGTGTCCGCAGCTAAAGCTATGCGGAGAGGAGCACCTGGACACAGATACACAGAGAAGAGCATGATGATCTCTTGTCTCCAGGAGTGCACATATGCTCTAAGACTCCCAAAACCATCAGAGAACATCTTTGCTGGTTCCTTGACTCACATCTGCCTTTTCAGGGCCTGACCTTCTCCCTCCAGCATACCAAGTGAAGAATTACTCCTTAGATAGCTTCACGCTCTCCCTGTCCATCTTATACTCTGCTTCTCTCACGTTCTACAAACTTCTCAAGATCATTTAGCGTTTCTTTCTTCCTCTCAAACTGGATTCATGCATAAATAAAATGATACAATTTACACATGCATGCCTAAGCTAGCTGCCTCATTTGGGGACCTTGCTTTGAGGTAAAACCCATTCTGTTTTTGACAAGGAATTCTTTCATAGCATTATGCCGGTATACATATGCCCATACACAGAAAGAGAAGTATTGGTTTACAGAATACCAGCCCACTGCCTCACTAATTGCTATCCTTATTTAGAGCTGCTCATGTGGGTGTGAAGGTCATAATGTAGCTAGGCTTCCTTAAATAACTTTCTGCCTCATTTTTCTTCCTTTATTCAAACTTCTGTTCTTTTTTTTTTTTCACTCTTCAGTTTGATTGTTAATCATTTGTCCTTGTTTTCCACCAAATTTAGATTAAATTTCTTAATAAAAATATCTTGAATATTACATCAGCATTTCTTATGCAGCCAAAGCCATGGCCATTTGCATCATGCTCAGGATTTGTCCTATCCTCAAGAGCATCTCGTCTCGAGACTAAGCCAGAGACAGTGCTTTTGTTGACCTTGATATTTGAGTGCAGGCTTCCCCAGAAGCCCCAGACTTCTAGCCTCATCATCATGATTAGCCCCCTTCTTTATTTTCCTATTGTCCACCCTTCCATCTATTCACTGATAGAACAACTTTGCTTCAAAAATGAAAATCAATCTGCTCAAACTCAGAATTATAGTTTGGTTAGTGTGGTGATTTGAATGAGAATGGTGCTCATAGATCTACTGGAATATTTGAATTCTCAATTACCAGTTGATGGAACTGTTTGGGAAGGATCAGAAGGCAGGGCCTTGTGGGAGGAAGTGTGCCACTGGGGTTTCAAAAAGCCCCCACCTTCCCCATCCATCTCTCTGCCTCATGCTTGTGGATCACCATGTAAATTCTCAGCTACTGCTCCATCACCATGCCTGCCTGCCTGCTGCTGTGCTCCCTGCCATGGTAGTCATGGACTCACCTTCTAAAATGTAAGCTCCAGTAAACTCTTTCTTCTGAAAATTGTTCTTGTCACGGTGTATTATCACAACAATAGACAGTAACTAAAACCATTAGCTTCTCATTTTAAGAGTAGAGGATGGTTTTTAATATCTGTCTTGACCTTTCTCTGTCTACTAGAACCAGTGGTCTCCAGTGACTTGGTAAGAGTCAGATAGCATTGGATGGGCACACATTTCTCTGAATTCAAGTTAATCCTGCACTGGTTCCCTGAGGTTTCAAGACAAACATTCCCATCTTTAGCTAAGCAAATGAATCTTTGGAAGCTTTGTACAGAACAGAGCTGGCATTTACTGAGCACCTCTCATATATCTGTCATTATGCCACATTAACTCACTTAATTATTGCAAACAGCCTCATGAATTATGTATGGTTATATCTACTTTGAAAACAGAAAGTCGACCACCTCCCGGGTAAAGTTAGTGTGCAAACCATGCAGCTGCTAAAGAGTAGCAGTGAGTTTAGTGCCCAGGCCCACCTGACTTCAAAGCAGCTGTTTTGTCTGTCATAGACTATATCACTCTTCCTCTAACCAAACTCTACTTCTTTAAGACATGGAATAAGACTTTCCGACCTATCCTCTCTCTAAGCCAGAACCATAATAAATTCACATTCTTTCTTAATGGCCCACCATATATTTTTCCCAGACAAGCCAGGGCAAGAAAGTCATCTCATGAGTATGCATGCTGAAGAGACGTTTTTTAAAAATCATTTATTGCCTTTAATTCTTAAGGCTCATTTACATCTCTACCCAAATCATCTTTACACTTTAATATCACTCCTAACTAGCCCCTACATGTAGTGAAAACATATTAGCTTGTTCTTGAATGCTGTGGGCTTTGGGAATGCATAGCATGTCTGTGTTCACAATCCAGCTATCGGCGACCAGAAAACAGAAGCATTTTAAACATGTGAAGTTCATTCATGATTAATAATTGAATCTAAATCTAAATCTATAGAAAATAAATCTATAAATCTGTATTTCCAGCCACTCTCTCCCAGTTCTTAGGCATATACGTCTGTCCATTGCCATCACTTACTGTTCCTTTAAAGAATTTCTTGAGTTTTCCTCTTCCTTTTAAAAATGTTTATATTATATTTTAGTTATCTATTGTGTTTCTCAGTGCATGTGCAAGTGTGGTTCTCTCCTTCCACCATACACGTGGGACCCAGGGATTGAACTCAGATCATCCGGCTTGGCAGCAAGCACTTTACCTGTTAGGCCATCTCAGTGCCCTAGTTTTACCTTTTTCTGTTCATTCCCATAAACCCGGTCCACGGATATTGGTTCTTTTCGCTGCCACGAAACCTTGCTAAATGCATTCTCCCTGCCTCCAATTCATTTGACATACTTTAATAGCCAAGCGAATCTTTTGGAGATACTGCTTTCATCTTTTCACTCCCTTGTACCAGCATTTCCAGTGAGCTTTGCCTATTTCATCCCATCTGAAATCTCTCCTTCCAGCTATTGAGTACCCTGAAATCCATCCTCATCCCCATGCATCTCCTGGCCCTGCACAGCACCACCCAGTCAGGTCCCTTCTCTGCATCCCAGTGAGCCTGTGCTGTGTAGATCAGATCCAGTGTTCCTTCTGTTGTCCTTTGACTGCCTTGGATGGGAGCCTCTGCATGTGCTGCAGCCACTGGCTAACAGGAAGTGTATACGGCGGGATGAACTGCTGGCGAGGAGCCAGGACCTAAAGACCAAACCAGCATCAGTGGCTAACGAAAGCCCCCCAACCCCCCAAAAAAGCAGTGCAATGCACAGGAACTGAGTTTCAGCAATGAACACGGATGGACGGAAGGAGGAGTGGGAAGCCTCATGGACAGTGCTTAAACCAGTGCTACCCTTCCAGGGAAATAAGCCTGAGCTCACTTCCGGGACTTTGGGAAGACACCAGAGATATCCAGAATTGATGAAATCTCTGAAGAGGTTTCTGTTCTTGTCAGATGAGTGCAGTCTTACACATTTAGAAGCAAGTCTAACTTTCCCCATGGGCAAAGTCACTCAAGGGTCAAAGATCAGAATGTGACACCATCAGGTACATGGAGTACTGCAGCCTAGAAACTTCCTGAGTTAGTTGATCAAGCTCATCATGCATGCAACTTCAGAAACTGTTTCTACACTGAAGGAGAGCACCTCTGCTTATGTGGCCATGTGGTGGAGGCTGAGGATGGTTCCTCTGGCTAGTTTAGAACCACATTTTTTCTTCTTCTTTTCTTTCTGAAACTCAACATCCTTTTACTCAATTGTAGTATGTAAGCCTGGAAAATCATGGATGAAAATTAATCTTCCTACTGACTCCAGGGCGCCACAGGGACTCCTCTCTGGAGCAGTGGATGGTGTGGGAGAACTGCCGTGATGCTTATGTTATAACCAACGTTTGTTTCTAGTAGTGGGAACTTGAGGCTAAGTTTGTCGGAGGCACGCTAACAACAGCCTGAGCAGTCTTAGGCTGGCCAAATTCTAACTTGGCATAGGATTGAGGAAGATTTGGTATGATTATTTTGAGATTCATATTCAGGTCAGGGTCACCTTTGTCACCTTTGGATTTAATTTTTTGAGATATACAGCAACTTAGATCCCAGAGATATACATAAATGTACATCTTTTTTTCTGGAGTCCTCTGAGCTTTGTACCCCGCAGAGCTGATCTCGTGCTATATAACTAAGAAGAGGTCAAATACAAGGGACACATTTGGCAATATTTTCAACTAACAAAAAATAAAATAAAAAGTTTTAACACAACAATTGGCTTTAGTCACTTACAAAACACATGATATTACCAAGCAATACTATACTTAAGGGAACCCTACACATGTTCAAGTTTGTGTAGCTCCTCCAGCATCATCTATTCTGTATGTATTTAGCATGTACACACACATACCTACAAACGTGCGTACACACACACACACACACATACCTACAAATGTGTGTGTACACACACACACACACACACACACACACACACCCCTCAGGAGCATCACATTGAAAATCAGCCTGAGAAATTCAGTCACAATTTTCAATGCAATGCCCCTGGGGAGGGGGGTTGCCTAAATGTGTATATGTGCACCAAGTGTGTGCCTCATGCCCACAGAGGTCAGAAGAGAACATTAAATCCCCGTGAACTAGAGTTACAGTCTGTTGTGAGCTCCTCTGTAGGTGCTGGGAACCAAATCGAGGTCCTCTGTAAGAGCAGCAAGTACTCTTAACCACTGAGCCATCTCTCCAACTCCTAATCTCTTCGTTTAGTAAAAGGGTATCTACCGTGTTGTCCTCCATGATGAGGGAATTACAGGATATAAAACACAAAAGCCCTGCTCTCCTGGAATTTACATTTTGGTAAGAATTTGTGCTCAATAAGCCAAAAAAGTTTCTTTTAAGTTATTAAAGATAATAAGAATAGAGGGAAGTGTACTTGTAAATAGGTTAGGCAAGCTCCCAGGTGAAATGCTACTTGCTGACTGTCATAAATTTATTTAAGATAGTGAACCACTTTATCATCCAGCTTTAGACAAAACATTAAGTTGCTTGAAACTGCTTGTATCCTGCACTCACCTTTGGTCTAGTTAAAACTGCCTTTCCACATGTGGTCAGTTGGGACATAGCCTGTTTAGTCTCCATTTCCATTCCACTGGTCTAGCCCAGCATCCCCAACAGCTGCCGGCAGGAATAAGAGTTCATGGCTGACAACAGAGCCACACAAACAAGCATCCCTTCCACACACATTTTAAGTTCATCAACCCACATCCTCTGAAGGAAAGCCTAGAAGATAACAACCCTTGGACTTTAAAAAAAACAAAACATTATTCTCAGGGTTTTTTGTTTTTGTTTTTTGGTTTTTGGGGGTTTTTTTTGGTGGGTTTTTTTTTTTTTTTGGTTAGTTTGTTTTGCCTTTCTCTCTCCCTGTCTTATGAATTGAGTTCTGCCATGTGCCTTTAGACTTCCAGTCAGCCCCCTGTCAGTATTCCTAACATCTCTAGAGCTGCAAGTAAGACATTTCTTCCATTTTATGTATTTGTGTGGTATATGCAAGTGTATATGTGTGTGTGTGTGTGCACGCGCGTGCATGTGTATGTGTGCAGATGTTCATACCTGTGTGCATGCACAAGGGGGCCAGAGGAGGACGCAAGGTGGTGTGTTACATTTGCTTGTGCTCTGAAACATTTGTTTAATGATGCAAGGATGTGTTGTATTCTTTTATGTTGCATTTGTTTAACTCTGTGAAGCTGTGTTACTTTACCTGTCTAGAACACCTGATGGTCTAATAAAGAGCTCAACAGTCAATAGTGAGGCAGGAGAAAGGATAGGTGGGGCTGGCAGGCAGAAAGAGTAAATAGGAGGAGAAATCTGGAAGGAAAAGAAGAAGAGCAAGAGGGACCAAAGAGTAGGACACTGGGGGCCAGCCACCCAGCCACCCAGCCAGCCGTGGAGTAAGAAAGTAAGATATACAGAAGTAAGAAAAGGAAAGAGCCCAGAGGCAAAAGGTAGACGAGCTAATTTAGGTTAAGAAAAGCTGACAAGAAACAAGTCAAGCTAAGGCTGGGCATTTATAATTAAGAATAAGCCTCAATGTGTAACTTACTTGGGAGCTGGGTGGCGGGCCCCCCAAAAGAGTAAAAGAGTCAAAAACAACCAACACATCCTCCATCTGCCTAATTCCCTTGACACAGGGTCTCTCATTGAAACTGAAGCAAGCTGGTTTTTGGATAGGCTGACAACCAGCCCTAACAACCTGACCTTCCTGTCTCTGACCCCCTACCAGGACCAAGGTTCCAGGTGTCCTTGGATTTTTACACAGGTTAGGGATCTAAACTCAGACTCTCGGGCTTTTATGGCAATGCTGAGCCATCTCCCTAGCCCACTGAGCCATCTCCTAGCCCATGTTTTATGTATTTTTTTTTTAATCTAAACTTCCTCATTGTTTGCCAGGTGACACACCCCACCTCACTCTCCTAGAGAGAGATCATCTTGCTAATGACCTCTCTCAAGAGAGACCTCAAGTGCAAATTAGAAAAAGTCACAGTGACATGAAGGAAATAAGGAAGGAAGAATATATAATCTTGGGGAAAGCATGTCAGCAAAAAAGACAGCAGCTGTTGAGGCCCTGTTGGGGGTCTTCACCTGCCACACAGGGACAGCACTGGGACATGGGGCACTTCCCTTGAGTCAGAGGAGAGGGGATGTGTGGGAGATGGAGCCAGAAAGGGTTTGTAGGATACTCAAGTCACTTTCAAGACTGACTTTTATTCAAAAGGGAAAGTCCATGAAACAAGGGAAGTCCATGAAACCCTATGTGTTGAAGTAACCTTGGGAGGAAGACAAGACCAAGAACCAGCGCCCTACTGCAGGCAAAGAGGATTGAGGAGGAGAGGCTGGGTTCCAGACAGATCTTGAAGGGAATCTTGCTGGCATCATTGGTGCCAGGTATAAGGGAGGGTGTTTGTGATGCCAAGATTCTTGATTGGGACAATCAGAAGGATGGAATTATGAAAGATGAATGTGGCAAAGACTCCATGTAAAAGATTTCTGATGGGAGAAGGAATTTTGGGCAGAGTCATGTGGAGTCTGAGATGTCTGTTAGACGTCAACTGGCAGTATCTAGCAGGACTTCAGTATATGTAAACTAGGCATCTTGGAGAAAGATATAGAAACAACCCCTTGTAGTAACAACTAATTTTGTACAAAGGCACTGAGAGAAATAAAATCATTTTCCATAAATACAAGGATATCTTTGGAGAAAAACATGTACAACATCGAGTCATATCTCATAAATATCCATATTAATCTGAGATAGAACATGTTTAATGTAAAAATTTTTAAATCTTCTAAAGGAAACATGAGAGAATCTGTGTCACCAATACCAGAGAACTTTGCTGTCACTTCAGAGTACTTCCTCATATTGTTCCCAGTCAACTCTACCTCAGTAGCAAGGCAACTGCTGCTCATAGGCAGTTTTCTCCTTTCAAACTCAGATGAGTGCATCCATGTTACAGTATGGACAGTTTTGGGTTTTTTTGGCTTGGAAATTCTGAGTCAGCAAAATGTTGAATATTTATCTATAATGTCAAATGTGCCAATAATTTACTCCATTTTTGCTGAGTAGTATTTCCTTTTATGAATATACCATAAATATTTTATAATTTTTGATGCACATTTAGATGGATTTGTCTGGTAAAAAAAAAACTTCTATGAATATTTTTGCATATGCCTGTTTTGGAATATGTTTTTATATTTCTTGGGTAAATTTGCTGTCCAAGGGCAGATGTATGTTTAATTTATAAACTATTGTCATAATTTCTTACTGTGGTTTTTTTCCATTCTAATGTCTATGCAGGAATTTGCATGAGTACCAAGTGTTCCACATCCTTCCTAAAAACTGACGTTCTAAGTTAGATATTTATTTTATTTTGTAATCGACCATGGTAATTTATAATGTATAATATGGTATGTTGATATAGCTATATGTATTTAAGTTACTTTTCTATTGCTTTAATAAAACACCATGATCAAAGCAACATATGGAAGGGAGGGTTTGTTTGGACTAATGGCCCCATGGGGATAGGAGTCTATCACCATCACCACTGGGAAGTGTGGCAGTGAGGAGTCATGGTGGATGCGGTTACAGGTTGAAAGTTCACATCTTAAACCACAAGCAAGAAGCAGAGAAAAAACTGCAAATGGCATATGGCTTTGAAATCTTGAAGTCCACCCCTAGTGACATATTTCCTTCAATAAGGCCACACCCCCTAAACATACCAAACATGCCACCAACTGGGGACCAAGTATTTAAACATCTGAGTCTATGGGGACTTTCTCATTCAAACCACCATAACACAATGGCATTGTATCAAATGGATAAATTTATTCATTATTTTGGGGTGTGTGTGTGTGTGTGTGTGTGTGTGTGTGTGTATGTGTTAAAAATGTTAAAATTTTGTTCTAGATGATTTTAACTATGGTTCTGTGTAGTGCAATAAGTCACTGAAGTTTACCTCTCCTGCCTAATAGAGAGTTTATACCCTTTCCCATGCCTGTTCTTCTGTTTTCAACTGTAGCCATTCTGAGTTTGAAGTAGTATTTCCTGGATGCTATGGTATTCCTTTTCAGATAACTAATGGTGTTGAGCACATTTTCAAGTGTTTACTGTTCATTCTTGTGCTTTTTATGAAGGTTTTGCACTTTCTAAAATGTGGATTGTCATTTTGTTATGTCACTTTAAAGCAGTCTGTGCATGTTCAATACCAGTACAATGTACAACATCAGATATATTGCAAATCAAGTATATTGCAAATGCTTTCCAACATTTTGAGACTAAACTTACTATTCATTCATTCTGAAACTAACTTTATTATTAAAGAAGAAAATTTAGAGATTTTGGTGAAGTTATTACCAATTCTTTTCCTATGGTGCTTTTTGCTTCTTTGTTTTGTTTTAATGCAATAATGTGAGTGATACCATATCAAAAACATTTCACTGACAGAGAGAAGCCAGACTTCCAAAAACAAAAATAGTGTAACATGATTCAATTCACACAAATTTTGAAATAGAGAAAACTAAGGATGGTGTTAGAAAACCAGAGGAGTAGTTAGCTCTATAGTGAAACAGAACTGACTAGAAATTACATGAGAGGATTCTCTGTCTTGGGTTCTGGATACGTGGCTTACTTCAAGGTGGCATGGACATTCTTCTGTTTTTCCTTTTGCTAAAACTTCACAGGAATCCTTCATGGTAAAAGTCATGGAAGGGCAAGGAACAGAGAGAACATACCTCAACATAATGAAGCATGCATACAACAAATCTATAGTCAACAGCATATCAGATGGACAAAACTCAAAACCTTCTCACTAGTATTAGGAACAAGACAGAGATGCCCATTCTCTCCACTTCTATTTGATATAGCTCTTGAAGACTTAGGTAGAACAATAAGTCAAAAGAAAGAAGTGAAAGGGATACAAATAGAAAAATAAATTAGAGTATTCCTTTGTGCCTATTACATGGTCATATATATGAGACCCTAAAGATTCCACTAAAAAACTCTTCAAGCTGATAAACCCTTTCAACATCTTCAGAAAATGATGCTGAGAAAGCTCTATTTCAGCAAACATTAAATTGAAACTTGTTCTTATCTCTCACCCTGTACTAAACTCAACTCCAAATGGATTAAGGACTTCAACATAAGACCTGATACTGAAAGTGCTAGAGCCATGGTTCTCAACCTGTGGGTCGTAATCCCTTTGACAAACCTTTATCTCCAAAATATTTGTATAACAAAATATTTATATTACAATTCATAACAGTAGCAAAATTACAGTTATGAAGTTTCAATGGAAATAATTTTCTGGTTGGGGGTCACCACAACATGAGGAACTGTACTAAAGGGTCACAGTTTTGAGAAGTTTGAGAACCACTGCTCTAAATAATGCTGGTAGTCCAGAGAATAAGACCAGCAGTCAACAAATGGGAATCTCATAAAACGTAAAAGCTTCTGTACAGCAAAGGAATTTTTCCAGCCCTTGATGAGGCAGCCCACACACAGAACACAAGAAAATCGCTGCTAACTATTCATCCAACAGAGGACTCATGTTTTAATACAAAGAACTCAAAACACTAAACATTAAGTAAATAAATGATCAGAGCTAGAGAGATGGTTCAGCAGTCAAGAGTACTGACTGCTCTTCCAGAGGACCTGGGTTCAATTCCCAGTGCCCACATGGTAGCTCACAACTATCTATAACTCTAGTTCCAGAGGATCTGACACCACCACACCAATGCACACAAAATAAAGTTAAGTAAATTTTAAAAAGAAAGAAAATAAATGGTCAATTTAAAAATGAGCTATGGAACTGAACAGAAAAAAATAAAATAAATGCAAATGGCTTGGAAACACCTTAAAAAGTACTCAACATGCTTAGCAGATTTAAACGTCTTTATGATTCCATGTCACTCCAGTCAGAATGGCCATCATCAAGAATACAAATACATTTGTATTTGCAGGTAAATAGATGGAACTGGAAATACTGGTGTCCACGTGGGAAAGTGGGAACTCTCATACACTGTTGGTGGACGTGCAAACTAGTGCCACCACTTTGGAAATCAATGTGGACGTTTCTCAAAAATCTATAAAGGAAAAAAAAGAACTGCCCTGTGGCCCAGCTATTCCCCTACTAGGAATGTGCCTAAAGGACTTCATACCCTACTACAGAGATATTTACATGCCCATGCTTATTGCTGCTCTATTCACAATAGTTAGGAAATGGAATCAGTCTAGATGTCTGCCAACAAGTAAATAGATAAGATACATCTGGCACATATACACAATGGAATACTAATC